>NC_056751.1:532624290-532944290 GCF_019279795.1 Protopterus annectens | reverse complement strand
TTTCTTTAGTTTTTCTTGCAATACATATTGCTAATCAAAAATATACATATAAAATAAAAACAATACCTTCAGTTACCAGCAAATACACCCCAAAGGTTGTATAGGATAGAAGGGTACAGTTAAGTCCAGCTAGTTCAGACGGGATGGAGGGAGGGTAACCTGGACTGCAGCAGTGTGAACACTCGAACATCTACATTTATGGTAGGTACAAAACTGTACTATGTTCATCGTGTTACACTGCTGCAGTCATCACACTTGGGTTGAATCCCAAAACCAAGTTTGAGTGGCTGGTCTATAAAGAGTTAGCATTGGCTAAGAGGCCCTGCAGAACTGCAGTGGCAAATCCTGCTCTGGATTTTGAGTAAAGAGGCAGGTGGTAATGCTTGGTGAAAGTGTGCACTGAACTCAAAGTTGCAGCCTCCAAAATTTCCTTGGTAGGTACTCCTCTGAGAAAGGCTGAAGTGGCTGTTGCCTTGGTGGAATGAGGCCTAATGTTATTAGGGACTGATTTTCCATGCTGTGTGTAGCAGTACCGAATACAGTGTCCTATCCATTTGGATATAGTCTGCTTTGAGATGGCCTTGCCTTGTGATCCTGCAGCATATGCTACAAACAGTTGATCAGTTTTCCTGAAAGCTTTTGTTTTGTCCAAGTAGTAGCGTAGCTGCCTGTGCATGTCCAAAGAATGCAGACATTTCTCCCCTTTATTTTGGGGGTTTGGATAAAAAGTAGGCAAATGGATGGTTTAGTTAAGAGCCACGCTAGATACCACCTTTGGCATGAAGGTAGGGTTTGTTCTTAAAGATACCCTATCATGATGAAAAATTATAAAAGTTTCCACTGCCATTAATGCCTGTAGCTCCGAGACTCTTCGTGCTGAAGTTACTGCCAGGAGCAGAGCTGTTTTCCATTATAAAAATTTTAGATCGGCTGTATTGGCTGGCTCAAAAGGTGGTAGGGTCAGTTTTTCCAAAACGAAATTGAGGTCCCAAGTTGGTGTTGGTGCTCTCCGGGGTGGTCTTATGTTTTTAGCCCCTCTGAGGTACTGCTTTAGCAAGGGATGAGAGAATAAAGGGGGATCCGTGCTGTAATGTGCAGAAATGGCAGAGGCGTGAATCTTAATTGATGGAAAGGATAGGCCTCTGTCCAGCATCTCAGTTAAGTATTGTAAAATCTGAGGGATATTTGGAACAAGAGGGTCAAGGCTGTGAGCCTGGTTCCAGGCGCAGAATCTCTTCCATTTTTCTGAGTAAGCTTTCCTGGTGCTAGGCCTCCTGGCCTCCAAAATGACATCCATAACAGCTTTAGAGAGAGGTGTTGCCTGTTTGACTAAAGTATCTGCCATGCAGCGAGGTTTAGGGTTTTGGGCTGACCGCGCAGGATCTGATTGTTTTGTTGAGTCAGAAGGTGTGGAATTTGGGGCAAAATCCATGGCGGGCCCCGAGCCAAGTTCCTTAAGATAGGGTACCAGTGCTGGTGTGGCTAGTCTGGAGCAATCAGGATTGTCTGTGTTTTTTCTTGTCTGGCTTTTAGGAGTACCTTTGAAAGGAGAGGCAGTGGTGGGAAGGCATAGACGTTTAGGTTTTTCCAGCTGAACAGAAGAGCATCGACTTTCCATGCTTGTTTGTGATAAGTCCTTGTGCCGAATATTTGTAGTTGGCAATTCAGAGGGGAGGCAAAAAGATCCATGTCTGGGCATCCCCATTTTTGTGTTGTCATGCTGAAGGAGAGGCAGTGGTGGGAAGGCATAGACGTTTAGGTTTTTCCAGCTGAACAGAAGAGCATCGACTTTCCATGCTTGTTTGTGATAAGTCCTTGTGCCGAATATTTGTAGTTGGCAATTCAGAGGGGAGGCAAAAAGATCCATGTCTGGGCATCACCATTTTTGTGTTGTCATGCTGAAGATTTGTGAGTTCAATTTCCATTCGTGAGGGTCCATGATATTTCTGCTTAAGTCATCTGCCAGAGTATTTTTCTTTCCTGGCAGGAATTGTGCTTGCAGGTGAACGCAGTACATTAGAGCCGTGTTCCACAAGGTCATGGCTTGCCTGCATAGGGGATAAGAGTCAGTGCCCCCTTGTTTGTTTATGTACCACATTACTGTGGTGTTGTCTGTCTTTAGTAATAGGTGTCCTGGGTGTATAAGGTGCTTGAAAGCTGTTAGGGCATTTTGAACAGCCAACATCTCTTTCTGATTGATGTGAAGATGCATCTGGTCTGTGGTCCACTTGGCCTGAATGCATGTTCCTGCCATGTGTGCTCCCCAGGCGTAATCCAAAGCATCTGTTAGAGTTTGCCTGGCTGTGGGTTGGGTAAAAGGCTGGCCCTTGTTTAGGTGACATGCCTGTGCCCACCATCGAAACTCCTGTTGTAGGCAGGGAATTATTGGAATTACTGCTTCTAGACTGTGAGAATGTAGAGTCCAAACACTTTTTAGGTACCACTGTAATTTCCTCATATGCAGTCTGGCATATGGTATTAGTAATATGCAGGATGCCATGAATCCCAGGGCCTGCAGAATTGTTCTTGCAGGGAGATGGGATGTTTTTGCCAGTAGTTGAAAATACTGAGTTAGTTGCACTTGTTTGTCTGGCGTGAGGTAAGCCATCCGGGCCATTGTATTTAAGGTGGCACCCAGGAACATAATCTGTTGTGAGAGCACTAGTTTTGACTTCTTTTTGTTTACTGTGTACCCTAGAGAAATAAGCAACCTTTTCACAAACGCCAGATGCTGTAGAAGAATGTCCTTTGTCTCTGCTTGAATGAGGAAGTCGTCCAGGTATGGATATATTTGAATCCCTTTTTGCCTGCAAAATGCAATTACTGGTGCCAGGCATTTTGTGAAGACCCTGGGCGCAGTAGATAAGCCAAAGGGCAGTGCAGAGATTTGGTAGTGTCTTGTACCAGCTTTGAATCGGAGGTATCTTCTGCAATTCTGTCTGATAAGGACATGCAGGTATGCCTCTTTGAGGTCCAGAGTAACAAGCCAAGCCTTCTTGCCCAGCATGGGTAGAAGTTGCTGTAATGTCAACATTTTGAATTTCGGTATATTCAGGTAAGTATTCAGAATTGAAAGGTCCGGTATAGGCCTCCAGGCTTTGTCCTTTCTGGGGACCAGGAAGAGTCTTGAGTAAAATCCTTGTCCCTGTTGTGGTACTTTTTGTATAGCTCTCATGTCCATGAGGGCTGAAATTTGTTTTTGTGCCTCTGCCCATTGATTTTGTGGCAGGTCTGGCATTCCTTTTAGCTTTGGTAAAGTATGGAAGTGGAATCTGTAACCTTGAGACACAATATTCAGGACCCATTTGTCTTGGGTGATTGTTTGCCAGTTTTTGGGTTTTGTTCTGTCTAAGAAGAATCTAAGCTGTCTGTGTACGTCCAAAGAATGCAGAATTCTCTCCCCCTTGTTCTGTGGAGTTGGATAAAAAGTTGGCAGATGAATAGTTTGGTTAAGAGCCACACCCGACACCACTTTAGGCATAAATGTTGGGTTTGTCCTCAGAGACCCTGTCTGGATAAAAAATGATAAAAGGTTCCACAGCCATGAGCGCCTGTAGCTCTGAAACTCGTCTTGCAGAAGTAATTGCTAGGAGCAGAGCTGTTTTCCAAGATAAAAACTTTACATCAGCAGTAGCAGCTGGTTCAAAAGGAGGCAGGGTGAGCTTTTCCAAGACATAGTCACCTTGGAGGCCTTACATTTTTGGATCCTCTGAGGTACTGCTTTAATAAAGGATGAGAAAAAAGTGGAGGCTCTGTATTGTAGTATGCAGAAATGGCAGAAGCATGAATTTTAACTGATGAAAAAGATAGGCCTTTGTCCAGCATCTCAGTTAAGTATTGCAAAATCTGAGGAATATTTGGTACAGCTGCATCAGTTCCTTGTGCCTGGTTGCAAGCACAGAATCTCTTCCATTTTCCAGCATAAGACTTTCTAGTACTAGGCCTTCTGGCTTCCAGAATGACATCCATCACAGCTTTACTGAGAATTGCTTTTTGTACGATTAAATTATCCGCCATGCTGCCAGGTTTAATGTCCTGAGTTGGCTGTGCAGGATCCGATTGTTTTGCTGGGACAGTAGACGAGGTATTTGAGGTAAGGTCCAAGCAGGGCATAGAGACAAGTTCCTTAGGACTTGATACCAGTACAGGCATGGCCAGTCTGGGGCAATCAATATCATCTTTGGCTTCTCCTGTCTGACCTTTAGGAGTACCTTGGGGAGGAGAGGTAGTGGAGGAAAGGCATATACGGATAGGTTTTTCCAGCTGAAAGATAGGGTGTCCACTTTCCATGCTTGTCTGTAGGGTGTCCACTTTCTATGTTTGTCTGTGATAAGTCCTTGTGCAGAATCTTTTTAGTTGGCAGCTGTGAGGGGAGGCAAACAGATCTATGTCGGGGCATCCCCATTTCCTTATCATGCTGAAAACTTTTGGATCCAGCTTCCACTCGTGGGGATCCATGAGGTTTCTGTAGATCTGGCCAGCCTTTTGCCTTTGGCAGAGTATGGAAATGGAATTTGTAGCCTTGTGACACTATATTTAGAACCCACTTGTCCTGGGGTATAATGTGCCAATTTTGAGCAAAAAGTGCTAATTTTCCCCCTAAGGGTGCTGCCAGAAGATAAGTGCTTGGTGCAGGCAGGGGAAAGTCATTGGGACTGTTTTCTGTATGATTGTGATTTATCTTCTCCAGCTTTGGAGGTAGAAGCACCCCATTGCTTTCACCTATAAGAACCTTGTACCTGGGATCTGCCTCCAAGGCATCTGGATCTTCCCCTTTGAGGTCTGTCTGACACAGGAAAGGACCAATTTTTTGTAGTCCAGTGTCTACTAAACCTGGGTGGTTGTACTTGTAAAAAAAATCTTTAACAGTTTGCAAAGATTTAGCTTTGCCCTCCATTTTCTTTAACACCTCTTCTGCCTCAACACCAAAGTATCATGCTGTAAAGGTGTATCTAGTAATTTAACTTTAACATGATCAGGCAGATTTTGTTCCTTTAACCAGGCATGCCTCCTACAGAACCTGTAACTGCGGCCCTGCAGGAGGCCTCCAAAGAGTCAAAACCGCATTGCAAAGTATGCTTTCCAACTTGTTCAGCTGCATGCAATAAAGTCCTTCATTTCCTTGTTTTCTGCACATTGAGTTTAACATAATTTTCTGTTTAAGCAATCCCATGACATGTTGCTGATACTTGAGCATATGAAACTGACAATTTAAGGCCCTTATAGCCAAAGTTGCGGATGTGTAAACCTTTTTTCCCCATCTATCCAGTGCCCTTGAATCTCTGTCAGAGGGGGTTGGGTTTTTTTGCTGTGGAAGCCTTAACTCCCTTTGGACCCTGTGAAATAGTTTCTGGGTCAGCAGCAGGGTTTCTAAAAAGAAATCTGTGCGAGTCAGGAACCCTGTAATATCTGTCAGGCTTAACAGGAGCTGGGAGTAAGGAGTCAGGGGTTAAACTAGACTCCGAAAACACATCATTTACAATGTCTAACACAGGTGGAATGGCTAAAAGGAAATCCCCAAGCCTCTTTTTAGATTCTGAGAAATCTTGGCCTTCCCTGTGAAAATGCTCCCTCATGGTATGCAAGGTTTCCCCAAAAGAATAACCCTCAGGAGGCGATACTGAAGGTATAGATTCTTCAGCATCAGAATCCTCATAGGGGGTAAAGAATATTCCTGATCAGAAGAGGAATCAGAAGAAATAGAGACCTGATCTGAAGATTCATAGTCAGTGTCTTGCCTAGGCCTCTTATCAGAAGGGGGATGGGAACCCCTGATCAAGGTAATCAGGCTAAAAAGACCGAAGAAAATGGCGCAAGACCCAAGACTTTGGAATTCAGGCCGACTGAGGGCAACCTGCCAGCAGGATTACCCAAATCTAATGACTGCAACAGTGAAACACCAAGAACATCAACAGTTACTCACAAGCAACCTAAAACAGCAGGGGCAGTTACGGGGGGAGGGGTAGGGGGGTTTACAGCAGACACTGAATGATGAATATGTGTTTTAAGCTGATAAAAATAAAGACAATTTGAAATGCAACATTGTTACTAACAATAGTGGTGATTTTAAAGTCTTGAATTTCAGCAGCACCCTTGTTACCACTGCATGGGCAGAACTGTTTGAAAAAGGTTTTTCATTTGTTCCTTTAAGAAAATGTAATATTGAAGAAATTCTTGTACAACTTATGCTGTTTACTAGGAAAATTAATTTAAACACCTATTTTGAAAACCCAGTGTCAGACAGAGTAATGCCTTTAAAAAGTAGTAGTACATTTAACCCCCCACTTCACCCCTTGTTAATATTTTTGAGAAAATGTGCGAAAAGAACATCAGAGATATTTATTCCATCAAAAAGAACTCCCCCAGCTTTAGTAATCTCAGTGTTTCGGAATCAGGACTGTTTAAAAATATAGCATCAATGAAAAATCTTAAGAATTATGAAACCTGACAAAGGTGGGGGGTGGTTGTTATGGACCGCATTGATTATGCCAACAAACTACTAGGAGTCTTGTATACAGATACTTATGAGGAAGTGTCCATTAATGAAAGAAATATTGCCTACCAGGAGGACTGACATACTGTTAGAGGAACTATTGTTAAACAGACATTACTTTACAGGAATTTGAATATTTGAAAGTAGACCATCGTAGGACACCCACCATTTTCGGTATTCCGAAAATTCATAATTGTGTCTGACCCACCATTAAGACCTATTGTGAATGCCAAAGCCTCAAAGATGTTCTCACTGGCAAAATGTTTATATTTTCAGGTCAAGGGTATCTTGGATAAATTCCCACATATTTTTAAGGATTCGTGAGATTTTTTATCTAAAGTTAACTCACAGATTTATTCAGATGAACTTTTTGTTGGTCACAATAGATGTTATTGACCTTTTTTCCTGTTATCCCCCATGATGCGGGGTTGGAAAAGTTTTATGAATTTGTGTAAAAATTCTGGGTTTAGCCATAACAAGGTTCTTACTATTAGGGTGTTAATGGAAGTCATTCTGGAGAACAACTTTTTGATTTTTGAAGAACAACTATTCAAACAGAAAAAGTGAGTGGCAATGGGAGCGGCATGTTCCCCAGCATTGCTAATATGGTATTAGCTGAGTGGGAAATTACCAAAATGTTTGATTCTGGTTCCTCTGAAAGTTGGGTGATGTATGGTCATTGTTTTTACATCATTTTTTGAAGGGATACCAGAGAGAAACAATTAATTTTTTCAGTTTTATCAACAGCACCACCTTTTTGAGGTTTACAATGGAGGTTAATAGTGAAGTGATACATTATTTGGATGTATCCTTATCACTGGATAAGGAAAACAAGGGCTTTGAGTCTACGTTGTATAGGAAACTCACCTATTCTAAATTTTACTAGTGGGGATCCACTACATAAAAAAGGTCCTTAAAGGACAGTGTGTTAGATTGGCTAGAATGGTGAGTTGTGATGATGTAATTAAGGAGTGCCAAATACTTAAGGAAATGTTGTTGGTGAGGGGGTACCCGGACAAACTACTTAGTGAGGTGATCAGGGAGGTAATTAAATAAAAGAACGAAGGGTATTTTTAAACCCTTGCTAGGAAATACTGCACCCTTGTCCTATGCTCAGCAAAATGACACTGACACTACGCAAAGACAGACCATCTACAAAGGAGACTTGATTTTACCATACAATCTTTGCTTCTATGGGATAAAAGAGGTCATAAGTCATAACTGGGGCATTTTTTCAATAGATCAAAATATTAAGTCAAAAGTATGGGGAAAAAACCTACCATAGTCTATAAGACATACCTTTGTTTTAAGAATTTGTTGGAAAGTAATAGTGTTAGAGGGGCTGAAAGGGGTATGCATAAATATGGAAGATGCCACCAATGTAATTTTATTTTAGAGGGTGAAGGTATAAGAATAGGTACTGGCCAGTATATTAAAACCACTATTAAAGGTTATTGTTTTACTTGTGGGGTGGTTTACATGGCAGTTTGTCAAGTATGTCGAATGTTCTATATTGGTAAAACCAAGGGGGCATTTAGAAAGAGGATTTACCAACACCAGTATGACATTAAGGCTAGATGAAAAGAATGCACTAGCAAACCATGTCAAAAAACCACCCAGAACATTATTTTAAATACATGGCTATGCAAAAAGGTGAAATGGGTCCAAGACGAGGACACAGATTTATTTTTGCAGTATAAAGACCTAAAGTGGCAAATAAAATACAATGCTAGTGTACCATGACGTGATTTCTATCAGTTGTTTTAAAGATGAAAGCTGAATTTACCTTTTAAAATATTTTCTGTTTAGAGTATTTCAATTTAACTATATCAATTGAAAACATGTGCCTTTCTTATTTTATCATATAAGCTACTCACAGGCAATCTCTGACTTACAAAGCCATGCCTGACCCAGCTCTGCTAGAAATGCAACATCTAAAGAAATCCCAAGCCATCCACACCATACGCTCCAGAGACCTCAACCTCATTACCACAATCAACAGAACAAGCTTAAGGGACAAGTTCATAACCCAGAGACCACCCAAGCTATGGAATAGACTTCCCATACATGTCAAACAGAGCACCTCACTAGCCCTCTTCAAGAGAAATCTTGATGAATGGACAGGAAATAGAATATTCACCCTGGGGATCACGTCAGTGGCTCTACTTGACAGAGGCACTGGAAACCAAGGTCGGGTGGCACGATGCCAGGGTAATCCTATGGGCTTGGCTTGTAAAAGCTCAAGGGCCATTAACCTAGTACACACCTATACCATTGAAGAAAGCGCTAAAGTGTGTTTTAATAAAGAGGATCAATTGTCCTGCAACATGTCGTTTGATTCGTTTTTCTAATTTTCTTAGTCAGCTCAGCTTGAGCTGTGTGGGCACTTGGAAGGTGCCCTGAAAACTGACAGCTGGCCAGCTATTATATCCTTAGTAGGATATAACCCATGGAGCTAAGGCTACTGCAACTGAGATCCATATGATAAACATCTAGGTTAATCTAGTTCAAAATGGAGCTATCAGGATCATAGAGGGATGCTGCTTCCCCTCCCATACCTTCTCCATCATACAGGGAATGAAGGGTGTGGGGGCTGGGAAGGAACACAGGAAGACAAATCAGTGTCACTACTGGAACTAAGAGAGGTCCACCCTCCAGGCCCCACTGCAAGAGAGCCTTGTATGAAGCAGTAGGCATGAATAAGAGACTGCACACTTGCACTCAATGATACAGGCAAGACTCTGGCAAAACAGCTGACACTGAGAGTTGGGACAGTCAGGCAGGCAGGCAGGCATCAGTCCACAACCAATTCCCAATTATTACAAATACTTCTGAAACAGTAACTTTACAATGACAATCTACTCCATTTCACACCAAAGGCAACCTCAAACTTATGAGATACAGTAGTATTTTATTCCCAAAGCCACAAGTAATATGAAAACAAAAATCCCTTACAACTACCACTTCAAAAACATCAGAAGAAAAATAACTTGCAGGTTTTGAAGCAGTCTTTAGACCCTCAATGATTTTAATATGAAGAGACACATGTGCAATCAGTTTTTGTAGAAAGAAAAATGCTATCCTTACCTTAATTACTAGTTTACAAGCAAAGTAGAACAGGGCCACAACACGACCCCAATTAAAAGTTCCATCTGAGAATATCTCCATAGCCACCTCGAAGAAGACTTCTTTAGGAGACTGAATAGGTACAGAGTCAATCATTCTGGAAAAAAAAACATTTTTATTTAATAAAACAAAAATCCTCCAATAAATCACCATCATTAACAAGTAAAAAAAAAGTACAGTTTTGTACCTACCATAAATGTAGATGGAGTGTATACACTGCTGCAGTCATTACACTTGGGTTATCCTGCCGTCAGGCGGTTCCCTAGTCGGCCTGAGTTCCAAAGTCTTGGTCCGGCGTCGGTTGCTGTCGCCTCCTCCCTGACGTCAGTTCAACAGGGGTATACAAGATGCAGCCAACACCATTTTCTTCAGTTTTTTTTGCCCCAGATGTCAGGTGCCTCTAAATAGGTAGGCAATTCCAATTGCTAATAAAACATACATAAGAAAAGCAAAAAACAACTTCCAGCTACCAGCAAATACTCCCCCATAGGTAGTAACGGTAGAAGACATAGGTACGTACCAGCCAGTAAGAGGGGAAGGAGGGAGGGTAACCTGGACTGCAGCAGTGTATACACTCAAACATCTACATATATGGTAGGTACAAAACTGTACTATGTTCATCCTGTTACACTGCTCCAGTCATTACACTTGGGTAGAATCCCAAAGCTGAGGAAGGGTGGGTGGTCCTATAAGGCATTAGGGGTGGCTATAAGGCCCTGCAGCACTGCAGTGGCGAAGCCAGTTCTGGATTTAGAGTAGAGGCGCAGATGGTAATGCTTGGTGAAGGTGTGTACAGAACTCCAAGTTGCTGCGTCCAAAATATCCTTGGTAGGTACTCCCATGAGGTAGGCAGTTGATGGCTGTTGCCCTGGTGGAGTGAGATCTAATGCTGCTAGGTACAGGTTTTCCATGGTATGTGTAGCAGAAACATATACAATGTCCTATCCATTTTGAAATAGTCCGTTTTGAAATGGCTTTTCCCTGTGCTCCTCTGCAGCATATGCTACCAATAATTGCTCAGACTTTCTGAAAGCTTTGGTTTTGTCCAAGTAGAAGCGTAACTGCCTGTGAATGTCCAAAGAGTGCAGTAGTCTCTCCCCTTTATTCTGTGGTTTAGGATAAAAAGTTGGCAGGTGAATAGTTTGGTTTAGAGCCACACTGGATACCAACTTTGGCATAAAAGTAGGGTTAGTTCGTAAAGACACCCCGTCCTGGTGGAAAATGAGGAAAGGTTCCACTGCCATTAGTGCCTGTAATTCTGAAACTCTTTGTGCTGATGTTATTGCCAGGAGCAGAGCAGTTTTCCAAGAGATATATTTTAATTCTGCTGTGTTGGCTGGCTCAAAAGGAAGTAAAGTTAGCTTCTCCAAAACAAAGTTGAGGTCCCAAGTTGGAGTAGGTGCTCTACGGGGTGGTCTTATGTTTTTAGCCCCTCTGAGGTACTGTTTTAACAGAGGATTAGAGAAAATTGGTGGATCCGTGTTGTAATGAGCAGAGATGGCAGAGGCGTGGATCTTGATGGATGAGAAGGAGAGTCCTTTGTCCAGCATCTCAGTTAAGTATTGTAGTATCTGAGGAATGTTTGGGACAAGAGGGTCAAGGCTGTGAGCTTGGTTCCAGGCACAGAATCTCTTCCATTTATCCAAATAGGCTTTCCTGGTTCTAGGCCTTCTGGCCTCCAGAATGACATCCATAACAGCTTTGGAGAGAGGCATTGCTTGCTTGACTAAGGAATCTTCCATGCAGCTAGGTTTAAGGTCTTTAGCTGGCTGTGTAGTATTTGTTTGTTGTGCTGAGTCAGCAGATGTGGGATTTGAAGCAAAATCCAGGGTGGTTCTTGTGCTAAGCTCCTTAAGATTGGGTACCAGTGCTGGCGTGGCCAGTCTGGTGCAATCAGGATCATCTTTGGCTCTTCCTGCCTGGCTTTTATGAGTACCTTTGGCAGGAGAGGTAGTGGTGGGAAAGTGTATACTTGTAGGTTCTCCCAGTTGAATGAGAGGGCATCCACTTTCCATGCTTGTGTATGGTAACTCCTTGTGCAGAATTTTTGTAGCTGGCAGTTTATTGGGGATGCAAACAGATCTATGTCTGGGCTCCACCATTTCTGTGTTATCATTCTGAATATTTGTGGATTCAGCTCCCATTCGTGGGGATCCATGATGTTTCTGCTTAAGTCCTCTGCCAGTGTGTTTTTCTCTCCTGGCAGGAATTGTGCTTGCAGATGAACTTGAAGGTGTATAGCTGTGTTCCATAAGGTCATAGCTTGTCTGCATAGAGGGTAGGAGTGTGTGCCCCCTTGCTTGTTTATGTACCACATAACTGTGGTGTTGTCTGTCTTTAGTAGTAGTTGTCCTGGATGCAGCAGGTCCTTGAAAGCTACAAGTGCATTTTGTACAGCTAGCATCTCTTCTTGATTGATGTGAAGATGCCTTTGTTCTGCTGGCCACGTGCCCTGAATACATCTGCCAGCCATGTGTGCTCCCCAGGTGTAATCCGATGCATCTGTTGTCAGTGTTTGTCTGGCTGTGGGTTATGTAAAAGGCTGTCCATTGTTGAGGTGACAAGCTTGAGCCCACCATTGAAACTCCTGTTGAAGGCAAGGGATTAGTGGTATAACAGTTTCCAAACTTTGACAGTGTTGAGACCATACATTCTTTAGGTACCATTGTAGTTTCCTCATATGCAGTCTGGCATATGGAATTAGTAGTATGCAGGATGCCATGTAACCCAAGGCCTGCAGAATTTTTCTTGCAGGGAGTTGGGTCTTTGTTGCCATCAATTGAAAGTATTGAGTCAGTTGTCCTTGCTTGTCTGGCGTGAGATAAGCCATCTGGGCCGTTGTGTTCAAGCTGGCACCCAGGAATATAATCTCTTGTGAGGGCACTAGTTTTGATTTATTTTTGTTTACTGTGTACCCCAGGCAAATTAATAACTTTTTTTACAAACACCAGATGCTTGAGAAGAATGTCCTTGCTCTCTGCTTGAATCAGGCAGTCGTCCAGGTATGGATAAATTTGAATTCCTTTCTGTCTGCAAAATGCAATTACTGGTGCCATGCACTTTGTGAAGACCCTAGGCGCAGTAGATAAGCCAAAGGGCAGTGCAAAGAATTGGTAGTGCATTGAACCAGCTATGAATCTGAGGTATCTTCTGCAGTTTTGTCTGATAGGGACATGCAGGTATGCCTCTTTGAGGTCCAAAGTCATGAGCCAAGCTTTCTTGCCCAGCATGGGAAGAAGCTGCTGTAATGTCAACATTTTGAATTTCGGAACTTAAGTGTTTAGAGATGAAAGATACAGAATGGGCCTCCAGGCTTTGTCCTTTCTGGGTACCAGAAAGAGTCTTGAGTAAAATCCTTGTCCTTGCTCCTGTGATGGTACCTTTTTAATAGCTCTCATATCCATGAATGCTGTAATTTGTCTTTGAGCCTTTGCCCATTGATTTGGTGGCAGATTTGGCATTCCTTTTAACCTTGGCAGAGTGTGAAAGTGGAACCTGTAACCTTGAAACACAATGTTGAGAACCCATTTGTCTTTGGTGATCATTTGCCAATTGTGGTAGAAGAGTGCCAGGTTTCCTCCCAAGGGGGCTGCCAAGAAGGATTTGTTTGGCAGCTGTAGTGGGAAGTCATTGGAGCTGCTTTTTATATGGTTGGGGCCTGTCTTCCCCTTCTTTCTGGCCTGATGCAACCCATTGTCGAGGCCTTAAGGACCTTGTGTTTGACCTCTACCTCTTGGACGTCTGTATCTTCCCCTTTGAGGTCTGTCTGTAATTGGAAAGGACCAATTCTTAGTTGGCCAGTTTCTGCTAAATCTAGGAGGCTGAACCTGTAAGAAATCCTTCACCGTTTGCATAGATTTTGCCTTATCCTCCATTTTCTTTAATACCTCTTCTGACTTAACTCAAAATAACACATCCTGCTGCAAAGGTACATCCAATAATTTTGCTTTAACATGATCTGGTAACGTATGTTCTTTTAACCAAGCATGTCTTCTAATGACAGAGCCTGAAACTGCTGCTGTGCAGGAGGCCTCTAGAGAATCAAAACCACATAGCAAGGTATGCTTTCCCACTTGTTCAGCTGCATGCAATAAATCCTGCATTTCTTTAAAATTAGGAGGATCTCATTCTGGAAGCATTTTTTGTTTTAACTGAGACAGTAAAAAACTGCTGATATTTCAGCATGTGAAATTGGCAATTTAAGGCTCTCATTGCTAAAGTTGCAGATGTATATACTTTCTTTCCCCATCTGTCTAATGCTCTGGAATCTCTGTCAGAGGGAACTGGATTCTTGGCTGATGAGGCCTTAACTCCTTTGGGTCCCTGAGAAATAGTTTCAGGGTCAGCTACAGGGCTTTTATACAGAAAGAGTCAGGGACTCTGTAGTATCTGTCAGGTTTAACAGGAGCTGGAGGTAAGGAATCAGGATTTAAGCTGGATTCAGTATACACATCATCCACAATATCTAACACTGGCGGAATAGCAAGGGGTCTGTGCTGAGGTAATAAAAGGAAGTCTCTGAGCCTTTTCTTGGATTCTGAGTAATCCTGGCCTTCCCAGTGGAAATGCTCCCTCATGGTATGTAGGGTTTCCCCAAAGGAGTAGTCCTCAGGCGGTGAGGCTGATGGGATTGATTCCTCAGCATCAGAATCTTCATAAGGGGGTAAAGAGTATCCTTAGGTCTGAGGATGAATCAGAAGAGATGGACACCTGGTCGGATGAGTCATAGTCTGCATCCTGTCTAGGCCTTTTATCAGGAGGGGGATGGGACCCACTGATCAGAGTGATTAGGTCTTCGGCCATTTTGAGTATTTGTTTCTTAGGCATGGAGGCCTGTCCTGGAGAATGCTGTATTTGTTTCTTTGACTTTAAAGGAGGCTTAGACTTAGCTGAGGGTTTAATGCTTAACTGAGTAGGTCTGAAGACACCCTCTGTAGCTGTGGGTTGCTCAGCTACTCTGGATCCCTCTGAAAGGTTAGTCTCGGTAGGCTGAAGAATTTGTGTCCCCGAAGGCCCAGCCATCTCCATGTGGGAGGCAGAGGCGGCTTGTGGTTCTACAGAAGCAGTCGTCAGGGGCTGCAAAGGCGCCTCGCTGAAAACCGGAGAACTGGCGACTGGCCTAGAAGAGGCTTCGTCGTCAGTTTTGGGCCTTGGATGCCTATCCTTGTATTTGCGCTTTTTGTGTATTCCGGTCGTCGGAAGTCCCTACGGCATGGTATAATTGAATTTTCTACCAAAATAATTTTGGGCAAAATCAAACAGACGTTTAAATAGTGCACTTGTTAAACCTAGCACAAAACCGACAGCCAGTGACTTCGTGGTCAGGGCCTAGGCATGGGATACAATAGGAATGGAAATCCTTATGAGGTATTTGCTTCCCACAAGAAATACAGTTATTAACTTTTACTGACATCGGTCTGAGGCAAGAAAAAGTTTCCCCAACGGGGTACTTAGCTTTGTAGAAGACTTTGGTTCTGGATTCGGAATGAAAATCTCAGGAGACGGCCGACCGGCACTTGCGAACTGCTTTTGCTTCGGGCACCGCGCGGCAAGAAAGACTAAAGAAAATGGCGTTGGCTGCATCTTATATACCCCTGTCGCACTGACGTCAGGGAGAAGGCGACAGCAACTGCCGCCGGACCAAGACTTTGGAACTCAGGCCGACTGGGGAACCGCCTGACGGCAGGATAATCCAAGTGTAATGACTGCAGCAGTGTAACACGATGAACATCTGTACAGTGTATTTCATGTGTTTGCTTGTTGCAGTGATGTGCAAAGGGATGGATTCCAAGAGACTGGCTATGTGCACAGGAAGCCTGGAGCATGTCCCTCAAAACAGCATAAAACCCAGCCCTAGCCCTGTAAATCAAGACCAGCCTTGAAGTGTTTTGAAACTGTATGAACTGATGACCAGGTAGCTGCTTTTAAAATATCCAATATACACCTCCACCCCCACCAACAAAGCCTACCAGTGGTAGCCATGCCCCAGTAGAGTGATCCCTTAGCATACCAGATAAACACTTGCTATGATATTAAAAAAAAAAAAAAAAAAAAAAAAGCTACCAGCCATTCTGAAAGTGACAAGCTCTTTTACTGAGGCAAAGGCAAGGTAAAGATGGTCAGATTTTCTAAATCCCCTAGATGTGCCCAAGTTAAAAAGCTTAGTTGCCTATGCTTTTCTTTCAGGACCCTGTAGCAATGCCATCAGCAAAGTTATCCTAGTGGCTCAGCTTGAATATTGTCTCCCTTTAATTGCTGCTCCCTATCAAGCCATCTCAAATGTTATATGCAGATTTATCACTCTCCCCACGAAATTACTGCATAACCACTGAAAACGTTAAATGGCTAGCTGTGAAAACAATGTGCAGACTTTCTACTTATCTCTCAGTTATTTAAACTTATCAAGCATAAGCTCTTCTCTCTACTAGCCTCCAAACTATTCAGAGTTGCACCAACATACAACCCTAGAAGTCTTAACAACTCAGGTCCTCTCCTCCAACAGAGACACACAGACACACAGACACACAGACACACAGACACACAGACACACAGACACACAGACACACAGACACACAGAGTGCATAAAGCATGCTTTCTCAGTCCTTGGTTCAGAACTATAGGAATCCTGTCCATTCATTCTTCTTACCTTATTTTCTGATCAGAACCAAAAGCATATTACTTGTCTCAAGTAAGAAGCAACTGCTTGTTCTCTGGTCATATAATTTAACCTCTTCCAACCCAATTTCCTTCTACATAGCTTGCTCTGACTCTTCTTTTCATTGTAATGCTTTTCAGCAAGAACTCAAGATATCCATTCTGTATAATGCATGTATATGTTGTATTTTGTCAGCCACTCTGTATATAATGGTGTGTACAGTGGATATCAAAAGTTTACACACCCCTGTTAAAATGCCAGGTTTTTGTGATATAAAAAAAAGATACCGCAATAAATAATTACAAAACTTTTCCCACCTTTAATGTGACATATAACCTGTACAATTCAAATGAAAAACAAAAAAGTCTGTTAGGGGAAAAATATAAAAAATAAAAAATGTACAATAAGCTGGTTGCAAAGTGTGCACACCCTTAAACTAATACTTTGTTGAAGCACCTTTTGATTTAATTACAGCATTCGGTCTTCTTGGGTATATACCTGCCACCAATTAAAGGGACTCTGCTTAACCCCAAATAAAGATCAGCTGTCCTAGTAGGATTTTTCTGAAATTTACTCAGTTACCTGCTATAGCAAAAGCCATGGTTCGCAGAGAGCTTACCAGACATCAACAGGATCTCATTGTTGAAAGGTATCAGTCAGGAGAAGGGTACAAAAAAACTTCCACAGCATTGGATATACCATGGAACAGAGCGAAGACAAAGTGAAGAAAATATGGGAAAACAGTGATGTTGCAAAGAACTGGACGTCCTTCCAAAACCGATTAAAAGACAGGACGAAAACTGGTCAGGGAGGCTGCCAAGAGACCTACAGCAGCACTGAAGGAGCTGCAGGAATTTCTGGCAAGTACTGGTTGTGTACTACATGTGACAACAATATCCCATATTCTCCATATGTCTCGGCTATGGGGTAGGGTTGCAAGATGGACGCCTTTTCTTACACAGAAAAACATCCTAGCCCAGCTAAAATTTGCAGAATATATCAAGTCTCCCAAAAGCATGTGAAAAAAATGTGTCTGATGAGACCAAGGTTGAACTTTTTGGCCACAATTCCAAAAGGTAAGTTTGGCACAAAAACTTTGCATCACCAAAAGAACACCATCTCCACGGTGAAGCATGGTGGTGGCAGTATCATGTTTTGGGGTTGCTTTTCTTCATCTGGAACGGAAGCTTTAGTCAAGGTGGAGGGAATTATGAACAGTTCCAAATACCAGTCACTTTGGCCCAAAACCTTCAGGCATCTGCTAGAAAGATGAAGATGAAGAGGAATTTCACCTTTCAACACAACAATGACCTCAAGCACACATCCAAATCAACAAAAGAATGGTTTTACCAGAAGAAAATTAATGTTTTGGAATGGCCCAGCCAGAGCCCACACCTAAATCCAATAGAAAATATGCGGGGTGACCTGAAGAGGGCTGTGCACAAGAGATGCCCTCATAATCTGACAAATTTGGAGCACTTTTGCAAGGAAGAGTGGGCAAATATTGCCAAGTCAAGATGTGCCATTTTTTATATTTTTTCCCCCAACAGATTTGATGTCCTTACATTCACCGCTGCAGTATTCCTTACTAATGGGATTCCCTGCCATGAAGCCCTCCGTCCGGCCAGTTTACAAAAGATTTCCATTGCTTTAACGGATGCAGAACATCACCTGCTTACTCTGTGTAAGGTAGGGCATAAAGGTGACGTTCAGGCTTACCATCCTCAGAACTTATTTTTCCGCCAGTCTGAATGCTGTAATGCTGTTTTAACTGCTGGTCTGTTGCATACATCCGTTTTTCTGTTTGTTGGCTTTTCTGTGCTTGCTCCTGTTGCTGGAGCCCTCAGAGTTGTAGGTAAGTACCCAGTTGGGATTTTGGTTATTTTTTTCTGTTTTGTTTAGTACTGTTTGGAGTTAATGTCATCCAGGAAGGGTAAATACCAGTGTGGAAGACTGATTCCCCATAAAGACCGTTACGATAGGTGTCTTTTTTGCTTTGGTGCTGCTCACAACCATACGTCTTGTCCAATTTGTCAGGGGTTTGTCCCAAAAACTCTTTGTAGTAGGCTTTCTTCTCTTTCCTTGTACCTTAAGAACCAGCGATTTAAGCTTCTTGCTGCAGGTACTATGGATGGAACTTCCTGCTCCCAGGTCAGCCATCTGGGAAGATGGAGGTGCATAAGTAAGGCCGGAATCTTCTGCTGTCCAGCCTCTGCCAGGTGTTTCTCCTGAGGGTATGATGTACCCGGAGGCTCACCCCGTTGTTTTGTCAGATTCTTCTACCACATCTGGGTTGGAGGCTGGTGAGGATTTGGCAGGCATGTCCGACGAGGCTTTGCAGGTGTCCATTTTGGGCGTTCAGAGGGAGCCACGGTTGACTGTTTCTGTGGGGTCCGCAGTTTCTCTTTCGGGAAGAGGGTCCTTCTGCAGTTGGGGAATGCCATTATGAGTCTGGGCCTTCTCAGGTTTCCAAGACTGCTGTCCCTTTGAAGAAGAAACAGAAAACTAACCATGTTTCTTCTGCTCCTAGGGATCCACAAAGTGAGTGGCAGGCTTTTACTCTGGGCTTATTTAATGCTTCACTGTCGTTGGACTCCTCAAGGGGCATCAGTTCCTGCTCCTCCATGGTCCGCCTCTTCCCCTAAAAGGCCCAGAGATTTCCACTCTTCTGAGGTGGATTCTGATGTGGAGTCCCTTCCTCTTCCACCATTCCGATGCTTCCTCTGGCTAGACTTCACATGAGGAAGTTCCAGTGGTTTCTGAAGTCGGTGTGGCTTCAGCATGCGCATCCTCTAGACTTTCCTATTCCTCTTCTCCCATGCCTCAAGGTCGAACTTCTGTGGTGGAGTCAGCAGTTGTCTCCGAATCCAGGGCTCCAGTTTCAGCCTCCACTTCCCTCTCAGGCTCTGTTCACAGATACTTCAAATGTGGGATGGGAAGCAATGTTTGGCTCCCTGAAGGCTCAGGGAGTGTCACCGCCTTGACAGTGGAAGGAGCACATCAACACCAAACAGAGGGGGGCTCTTTTGCTGGCTCTTCAGGCCTTTCATCCTCTCTTCTCTGCAGGGCCTCTCAAGGTATTTACGGACAATATCACAGTCATGTGGTATATCAACAAACAGGGTAGTACGAGATCCTACAGTCTTTGCCAGCTGGCACTTCTGGTACGGGATCTGGCTATCCAGTATCGTGCGATTCTTCAGGAACTTTACAACCCTTCAGGTCGGAACATTGTGGCAGACAATCTGAGCAGGTCCTTCACTCAATCCCATGAATGGATGCTTCACAGGGATGTGTTTCTAGACATTGTTGACCAGTGGGGTATTCCTCAAGTAGATCTCTTTGCCTCCCCTTTGAACAAACAATTTCCTCTGTTTTGTGCCAGAGTCCCATGGCCCTCTGGTTTGGAAGGTGGACGCCATCTCATTTTCCTGGAAAGGGATATTTCTTTACACATTCCCTCCCCTTCCTCTCATTCCGCGAGTCCTGTTCAAGATTCAACAGGATGCTCCCAAAATCTTGTTGGTGACTCCCTTATGGCCATGACAGCGCTGGTTCCCTCTACTTCTGCGTCTCACCAGGGGCAATCACCACAAGTTACCTCACAGGGTGGATCTCCTCACACAAGACAAAGGGTCCCTCATCCATACCCACCTGTCCATGCTTCAACTCACACTGTGGGTGATAGGGTTTTGATTCTTCATAGACAACTTTTTACTAAGGACGTGCTGCAGGTCGTGCAGGAGGCCAGGAAACCTACTACTATGAAATCCTACTTGTCTTATTGGAAGATGTTTTCTAGTTGGTGTCTTTCTCATGACCTGGACCCACTTTCTGTGGATGTTCCATTGGTTCTTTACTTGCGCAAGTTGCTCAATGCTGGTTTGGCCTATTTCTCTGTTAAGGCCCACTTATCAGCTCTTTCTGCTTGTCTGCATTTTACTCCCCCGTTAGCTTCTAGATTTGAGGCTAAGCAGTTTCTTAAAGACGTCCTTAATACTAGACCCACCAGGAAGCATATTCCTCCTCCCCAGGATCTTAATTTTATTCTAGAAAAAATTTGACTCAGGCTCTTTTTGAGCCTGCTGTTTCTGCTTCCTTGCAACATTGTTCTTGGATGATGGTTCTTTTGTTAGCTCTTACTTCTGCAAGCCCTTATAGCTTTGTCCACCTTTTTTAATATTTCACGGGGACAGTGTCCTTGCGTACTAATCTTCCTTTTATGCCCAAGGTGGTTAATGAGCTGTCACCTCATTAGTCTATTAATTTGCCTACCTTTTTTCCCTCTCTGCAATCTTGACAGCGAGAGGATGCTCATACTTCAGATGTGCACAGACAGCTTTAGTTTTATTCAAATAAAATCTGAGCTATCAGGAAGTTTGACCGGTTATTTGTTTCCTTTCATCCTAGGTCTTTAAGTCAGGCTGTTTCCAAGCAAACTATTTCTGCTTGGATTTCAAAGGCTATTTCCTTTTGTTACACTTTTCATGCCGGGAGCCTTCCTTCTTCTGTTAAGGCTGATTCCACTAGAGCTGTGGCTTCTTTTGGTGCTTTTTTTTCAAAGACATAGATGCTAATTCTATTCTTAAAGCTGCTATCTGGACTTGTGTATACCTTCACCAAACATTACAAGTTGGATGGTATCTCCAGAGCCAGAGCTGGTTTTGCTGCTGCCATACTTTATGGCTTCTTAGAGGGCTCTGCTGCTTCCTCCTTCCAGGTTTCTTCTGGAGCTTTTGCACGCTCCCATTAGTTAGGAATACTGCAGCGGTGAATGCAAGGACATAGTACAGTTGTGTAAAATCTTTCCATAACGGTAGATGTCCTTGCCTTCTGTAGGTTTGTTTACTATTAGCCCTGCTCCTTTTCAGTAGTGGTCTGTGGTAACAGACTGCTTGCTGCAGTCCGTGCTCTCCCTCTCATGGTCATTTACTCAGACACTTACGCAAGCACACAAAAATATAGACAATTACATATACAAGGTTCTCTTTTTTTTTTTTTTTTTTTTAATTTACTATTTCTCTTAATTTTACATTCGAAAATACAAAAATGACGGTTTTCAGCAGTCATTACCTGTACATTAACAGACTGATGGAAAAAGTTAATTCTTCAATCACAGTGGCGATGTACAGGTTGACCACTCCTTAAGACAAAATAAAAATGAACAAGCACAGGAATCTGTCTAGTTTCAACCTCAGCAACATCGAGGAGCCTAGAGAGCGCCACCAAAATACTAAATGACAACTCATCCTGCAAACAGTCTATTTATGAGCCTATCATTACTGCAGTATTCGATGCAGGACAACTAGATTCAAACATAGTTTTTATTCAGAGGTGATCAGACTTTTAATTCCAACATTAGGTCTGATCATTGACAAGTCAGGATGTTGGGACTTGCCATTCATTGTGCGATATTATTTTATCTATTCTTTATTAAGCCCAGCCAACAATTATAATTTATACTACTAACCCAGGTGCAACATTTTGCGATATTCATTTACATCATGCAATATTTTATCTATTTTTTATTAAGCCCAGCCAACTATTATAATTTATACTACTAACCCAACTGCAACATTTATTTTCCTTCTTTAGCAGCTACTGCTATGTGCTTGATCACCCACAATGTGGTACATGACTCATGTGCAATACAATTACTTGAACTTTGCTGCTAGACGTGTGTTTTTAGTATCTTAACAAGTGTGTGTTTCTAGGAATATATGTGGCTATAAACTTAGTGTAGAGTTGATTTATAAGATGGTGGTATTATTATATGTTGTTTTAAATTATGTCTGTGTATGTGGTTTCTTTTTTGCCTGTCCCATGATGAGCTAAATGCACAGAATCCAACTTAATCTGCACTTGTGTCGATCTAAATGACAAAGTTACTTATGACAAGTGTTGAGGAAAAAATTAAACAGAAAAACAAGTAGTCGTAAAGCTTCACTGATGAGCAGTCACAAGTTCCAAAAATCAGAAACCCGGGTAGTGTTCCAAAGTAACAAGCCTTTATTCATCACAGACAAGCGATCCTCAGTAACACAAAAATCAGAAATACTTTACAATGTTAAACATATCAGCTTTTATACACAGAAATAGGTATGGAAAATACATGTATTGTTTAATTTTAACCAGCCTATTCCAGGAGAATAATATAAACAGGGTAGTAAAAGTGAGTACCCACTCCCATAACACTACTAACTAGCTCAAACTAAATCCTAGTTAAGGAAAACGCTACCCATCTATTTGCAACCCACATTCCAAAATCATGTATTAAGAAAAGCATGACATGTTACATATCAAGAGACTGACTTTTAACTAAAATCGCCTTCGGCTAACTAATGCAATAATGCATTCATCAGGTCTGCGACAAAGACTAAAATCATATACACAGGTAGTTAAGTAAAACGAGCTAACTAAATAGATAAAAGAAAAACAGAGCTATGTAACCATAAACATTATCTAATTTAGAACACTATTTATTTTGTGTGTATGTGTGTGTGTGTAATATCTAACAAGCATTCATCCATATGTACTAATGTGCATAAAAACTAAGTTATTTACAACTCAGAAAAAGTGTCAGTGCTTTGCAGTTGACAGAGAGAGAGGGAGGAAGAGTGAGTAAAAGAAAAAAAAAAAAAAAAAAAAAAACACCTGCCATGACAGTTTTCATGTTTACAGCCCCAAATGTTTATATAATGAAAACCAGTAGAAAATCACAAACAAATACAGAAAACAGTGGATGGAGTAAACTAGCAATGTATAAAAGTGTGCAGGTGTGTGCATTAGAGTGCAGCATTATGCTAAATGGGGGAATTATAGCAAAAATTTATTGTAATAGCGGCATGAAAAATGTGCATTTTGAATCTACCATTTAAATCTTTGGTGTGATGCAAGAGTACTAAATCTAATCAAATCAGAATTGAGGTTAAAGTAAATAAACATATACGAGTCTACTTCACATGACTGAAATTTCATATGACTGAATTTCATTTGACCTAGACCATAATACCGAATTTTCAGAATACTGAAAACTCATTTGACTGACTCTCATTATACTGAATTGTAAGCCATAGACATGGTGTGGGTTTCCCTACTTCTGTGACTTGCTTATGATAAATAGAATTAAAGTAACTTACAGTGCCGATTGTCAGAATACCAATAGTCATGTAGAAAGTAGTCTTGTAGTGTCTCTAAATGTGGGTATGTCTGTTTACAATTTTATGGGAAGTATCTCAAGTAATATAGCGGATGTTTTGTGCGTTCCCAGCAGTAGTGGCAGCGTGTAGACTACTTACTGTAAGGTAAATAAAAGGTATATGCCCTTTTCCCCACTGTAGTGCGAGCCTGGAGTTAGTATATATAGTTGGGGGGCACAGTCCTCCCACATTGGGGGTGTGGAGGGCATTGCCCTCCACCTAGTTTGGTAATATACCGTCCAGTTTCTGTTAACAGGGTATGCAAGTAGTTTTTAAGTTCTGGAAAGAGTCATTGGTGTTTTACGTGTGCATGTCTATGGTTTACAAGTTAGTATTTTGAAATGTAGCATTGCAAGGTTTCAGTATTATGAGTTTCAGTCAAGCAAGTTTTCAGTCATTTGAAAATTAGGTATTTTGGTCTCGTTCAAATGAAAGTCGGTCAAATGAAATTTTAGTCATGTGAAGTAGACCCATATTATATATATATATATATATATATATATATATATATATATATATATATATACACACACACACACACATATATATATATATATGGATCACCTTTAAAATCCTGAAAGCTCAAAATCCTGAATCTCACAATCCTGAACACAAAATCCTGAAAGCTCAAAATCCTGAAAACTCATAATCCTGAATCTCATAATACTGAAAAACATACAGGACACCAACACAGACTATATTGCAGCTACACTACACTGCACATACACTACTATCCATCCACTTACCTAACCCAGACCCTAACCCTAAGGTCCGTCACTATCGCACCTCACCTCACCTGTGCCCTAACCCTAACTCACTTAACCGCCCTAACCCCAAATTCTGTCACTATCCTAACTCACTTAACCCACCCCTAACCCTAACATCCATCGCACACTCACCTCACCTGTGCCCTAACCCTAACTCACTTAACCCGCCCCTAACCCCAAATTCTGTCACTATCGCACAATCACCTCACCCGCACCCTAACCCTAACTCACTTAACCCGCCCCTAACCCTAACATCCATCACAATCGCACACTTACCTGACCTGCTCCCTACCCCGAATGTCCGCACAATCACACATCAGTGTTGGTGTCCTGTATGTTTTTCAGTATTATGAGATTCAGGATTATGAGTTTTCAGGATTTTGAGCTTTCAGGATTTTGAGCTTTCAGGATTTTGAGATTCAGGATTTTGAGCTTTCAGGATTTTAAAGGTGACCCATACATATATACATATATATATATATATATATACACACACACACACACACACACACACACACACACACACACACACACACACACACACACACACACACACACACAAGCATTTTACGCATTTTTATTTTTTAGTATGTTTAGTACCTTTAGTACATAAAAATATTTCCTCAAGAATCCCCCCCCCAAAAAAAAAATACCTTTATAGATTGTATGGCAGCTTACGTAAATTCAACATAGTCTTAAAAGAGCAATAGTAGTCAAGTCCTACTTTTCTGAATGCATTTAATTTCAGTTGCCAGCATAATTATTTTCTCCCCAAAACACCACTGGTGTTCCCTTCAAGCTCAACTATCTCCATAGAGTCCCGAATGATAAATTTAAAACCAGAATATCTGGGGTATGTTTGGATAAGGCATTTCCAGCATTTACGTCTGATGTCAGAAAGATGACCTTGTGAAGACTGGTAGAGAAGGGTGAAGGCTACCAGCCTAGAATTGTGCAGATAATTCTATCATTTGTAAATGTGAAATGTTGAACTTAAAACAATGTGGCAACATTGCCATCTGCTGTAAAGAAAGCCAAGAGAAGCATTTCTTGTTGGTCTTTTGAAATTAAAATTATTTCATCACTGCCTTTCATGTTTACAAGTTGGCTCCAGTCTGGCCAGATGAAGGCTTCCTGCCTATTATTTTATGGCTAAAGTTAATGACCAGAATTTACATGTGGAATGTCCTTTATTGCTCTAAGTGTAAAAGAATGTAAATGCAGTTTGTCAGCCTGGGAACTCCAGGAAGTGTAAAAAGATTATGTAATGTTTTAGCAGAACTGCAGTTTCAATTTAAACAGTGACAACCAGAGATTACTGAGCATTTTTGTCTGACCATCCAACTCATCAGCACTGCCTGTATCTTAGGTAAAAGTGTGTTTTATTGTAGAAATAGCTAGGACTATAAAAATTAGACCAAGTGTTTTTCTGTGATGTCAGAACTGTACTACTGATTTATTTTAAGTATTTCTGTGTGATCTCTGAACTCTTTTTTGACTAGCACTGTGTAGTAGAAAGTATAGTCTTGTGGTTTTAATTATTTATTATTAAATATTTTAAAACCTTTTAACTGTGGCTGGTTTGTGTAGAGATAAGTTAAGCTCTAGAGTACATTGCATGTTTATAGAGTTTACTGTCCAGGTCACTCCAAATAAGCTTTGACTGTTTAGTCCCATCTAACAATTGGATAATAATATTGCACAATAATAATTGGACACCCTTTTAAGGGCCTTTGAGTAGCTGATAATTATTAGCTGGGTGGTGGCAGCTGGTACTACCATATAGTCTGGGTAAAAGGGGCACAACTGGAGAACCCGTGCCAGCCTTCCCCAGAAGTGTCTGTGTGGTTGTGTAAACTCTTATCTCAAAGTGTGTGTGTCAGCTACTTAGGCAGGGACATGAAGCACTGGTTGGACAGAGAGGGTGCTGGAGATTTTAGCTTGCCCAGCTAGGCTGAGATGTGGACCCTATAGCTGTGCCAGTGGGGAGTCTTATTGGAGACTTGGGAAGCAAGGGAGCGACCAGCCCCAGAATGACTGTGATCTCTGTGTGCTTAAGAGAAATTGCACTTCATTGTGCTTATTTGTTATCCTTTTCTCATATATGAGACACCCTCTCTGGTGTTAGTGGTGAGGATTGAGGCTCCTTGATTGCTAGGCCAGGGCACGGGCGCCACAAACCTGAAAGTCCTTCTATGTAGCGCATCTCATTACTAAGGGTTTTGCATCAAGGAAGAAAGAGGTAGTCTCCCTCTACTCTTCCCTCATTAGGACAATCGTGTACAATGCCCCATTTGGCATGTACCTCAATTAGACACCTGCAACAACTGGAGAGGCTGCGAAAGTACCTCACAAAGAGGATCCTAGGCCTTAAACACTTGTCCTATATGGACAGACTAAAAAAACTCCAACTATTCTCTGTCTCATATCGCCTACTTAGAGGCTTTCTCTGCTTGACTTGCAAAGCCATGTCTGACCCAGCTCTGTTAGAATTGCTACATCTAAAGAAATCCCAATCCCTCCACACTACACACTCCAGAGACCTCAACCTCATTACCAAAATCAATAGAACAAGCTGGAGGGACAGGTTCATAACCCAGACTTCCCATGCTATGGAATAGACTTCCCATACATGTCAAGCAGAGCGCCTCACTGGCCCTCTTCAAAAGAAATTTTGATGAGTGGATGGGAAATAGAAAATTCACCCGGGTATTCCTCCAGTTGCTCTACGCGACAAACACACTGGGAACTTAAGGTCGGGTGGCACGATGCCACAGTAATCCTATGGGCTAGGCTTGTAAAGGCTCCAGGGCCATTAGCCTAGTACATATCTATGAACCAAAATCCTCCTTTTCAGTTTATTCATAGTCTTACCCACATAAAATGCAGGGCAATCATTACACTTGACCCTATCTATATACAACTTTTTCAGTATTACAGTTACCACACACTGAAGATCTTACCATCTTTTTAAGACAATAGCACTCAAATGAGTAGAGCTCCAGCAAGTACTATCAAACTGCAGTTATGTGGCCCACAGATTTTAATGTTCATGTCATCTTTCAGTTTCTTAATTTTCTTTTCCACATAGCTACGTAGGCTTCTGATCTTTTTATATACAAAGTAGGGTGTTTTTCTAAAACCCCTACAAGTTGCTGATTATCAGTGAGGACGGCCCAGTTATCCTTAATGTCTTTAATTGTACTGACATCAAAGGTGTAAGTTAGAATGCAACAGTCCTTACTTTTCTTTTGGGTTAGGGTGGCTTCGTTGAATAACTCTACCAAAAGGCCTATTCCACATAGGGTCATTGTTAATTTTAGAATCTCGAATGGGATCCAGGATCACATTAACATGTTTGCTTCATATCCTCTGGTTAAGAAATCATTTTCAAGATCGTACATCTTTTTGAGAAAAAGGGGCTAAATCTGTGGTAATGCGTGCTAATCTGTAGCCTTGTGATTTTATTACATTGTGCTTAGTTTTTACTGGATGCATACTGTCTCTGTGAAAGTAAGCAGTTCACTCTTGTTGGTGTCTTAAGTTACTATCTTCCTCTGTCTTTATCAATATTGACAGTCATATCAAGGAACCGCACAGACTACTAGCTGATGGAAGTGGTAAATTTCAGGAATGAGGTAGAGTTACTGATGTAGTGGGTAAAATAGAAGTTATGTTCTTACCATAACGTTCCATGTTAGTTGTCTTCTTCTCGCCTTCTTGCTGGATGGGTTCGGAGCCGACCTCGGCTCCGACTCGGCCACTCTAAAAGCTCGAGAGTTGGTTCCACCGGCTCGAGGCTCCCCTTATATCCCACAATACTAGGCGAGAGTTACCTCAGATCTCGTCTGTAAGCTAACCCCAGCTTATAATAGTAACAGAATAACTGTAAAACAGAATCCACCTCTAACAACAGGAAGAAAGAAGGGTGACCTATATCCTGAACCAGGAAATATGCATAATAGCATATGTCTAAGAAAGAGGTGGTAGAAAGAGAGGTCACAATCAGAACTCCTCTAGGTCTGTCCAGGCCAGGGAAGGAGGGTGGGCGAAGAAGAAGGCGAGAAGAAGACAACTAACATGGAACGTTATGGTAAGAACATAACTTCTATATGTTAAGTTGTCTATCTCGCCTTCATTCTTGCTGGATGGGACCGCCCCTAGCACCTTGTCCCGGTGGCCTAACGGAACAGACTCCTGAGAACAGTGGAACCAAAGTTAGCTCTATGCCTAGAAGCTAAATCCAACTTATAATGAGAAATGAAAGTGTGAGGAGTAGCCCAAGTAGCCGCTGCACAAATGGTGTCGATAGGCAGTCTGTCTTGGAAGGCTAAAGAAGTAGCCAAAGCTCTGGTGGAATGAGCCTTAGGTTTATCAGGCAGCTTTTGATGTCTAATTTCATATACAAGGGAAATCAAAGATGTTAGCCATCTGGATAATGATACCTTTGAAACTGAAAGTCCCTTTCTGCTCTCCGCATAGGAGACAAACAGCTGATCAGATTTTCTGAGCTGTTTAGTTCTATCCAAGTAGTACCTCAATTGACGGTGAACATCCAGGCAGTGTAATTTTTGTTCAGACCTATTGGAATATTCTGGAAAAAAGACCGGTAGATCAATGCTTTGATTCAGATTTGACGTCGAGACCACTTTAGGCAAAAAGGACGGGTTAGTTCGTAAGGATACTCTGTCCTTATGAAACAAAAGATAAGGAGGACGACAGCTGAGTGCTTGAAGCTCTGAAACTCTTCTAGCTGATGTAATAGATACCAGGAAAAGAGTTTTCCATGATAATAATTTTAAAGAACAGGAGACTGCAGGTTCGAAAGGGGGAAGAATCAAAGAAGCAAGAACTAAATTTAGGTCCCAAGGAGAAGGAGGATTTCTTATAGGAGGTCTGAGAAGAAAAACTCCTTTCAAAAAAGCTTTGCAGAGCTTGTGGGACATTAGGGCAGATTCAGAAATACCCACATGAAAGTTAGAAATAGCTGCCAATTGAACTTTAAGTGTAGAGGGAGATGAACCTGCATGGAAGAGTTCAGCTAGAAAATCGAGGACTAGTTGGATGGAAGCAGTGAAAGGATCTATGTCCTTTCCTTGAGCCCAATATGTGAAGCGTTTCCACTTACTCAAATAAATCTTTCGAGTGGAAGATTTATGGGAAGCTATCAAAATATCTCTAACAGAGTGAGATAATTGAGGAAGCCTGGCTAAGGTTGGAACTGGAGGAACCAAGCAGTGAGGTTCAGAGAGGGAGGGAGCGATGAAACTGACCCGACTGATGGATCAAAAGATCTGGAACTAGGTCCAGATTCCACGGTCGCTCCAAGAGAAAACGATGTAGAAAGGGGAACCACACTTGTCGAGGCCAGTAAGGAGCAATGAGGATCAATGAGGCCTTCTGAGCGATAGCTTTCTGTATTACTTGAGAGATCAGTGGGAAAGGAGGAAATGCATACAGAAGTCCCCGGGCCAAACTTGGACTAGAGCGTCTCTGCTGGGTTGGCCTGGTAAAGGGAATAGAGTGAAATATTCTCTGCACTTGCTGTTTTGGGGAGTAGCAAAAAGATCGCAGCAAGGCTGACCCCACTTGAGAAAAATTTTTCTGACTACAGAGTCTTTCAGAGACCACTCGTGAGGCATGAGTATAGCTCTGCTCAACTTGTCCGCAATTTGATTGGACTTCCCGGGGATATGCGTTGCTATCAGAAACCGCTGAGAAGAAATCGCCCATTGCCACAGTCTGAGTGCTTCTCGACACAGGGGGTATGATCTGGTTCCGCCTTGTTTGTTGATGTACCACACTACAGACATATTGTCTGTCTGGATTGCAATCGCTCCCAAGGGAAGAGAGTCTTGAAGGGCTTGCAACGCTAAAAGCACTGCTCTCATCTCCAGAACATTTATGTGCAAGTGGCATTCGTTTGGTTGCCATGTGCCCTGGACCGTCCTGCCCTGATAATGCCCCCCCCACCCGATCAGGGAGGCATCCGTTGTCAGAGTAGCAACCGGAGGAGGTGGAACAAAGGGTCTTCCCGACAAGAGCTGAGGGAAGACATCCACCACATGAGATGCTTTTGCACGCTTGCGTGATCAAAATGGTGTGAGACATTGGAAGTTCCTGGTATGACCATTGAGTAAAGAGCATCCATTGAAGGATCCGCATGTGGTATCTGGCTAATGGAAGCAGAGGTATGGCCGCTGCCATAATTCCCAACACCTTTAGAACTAACCTGGCTTTGATTCTGTTGTTGTTGAAAAGGAGTGATACCAATTTGTGAATGTCTGTTACTCTCTGATGTGTTAGTCTTGCAGACATGTTTATTGTATCTAGATTTGCGCCTATGTAGGTAATAGTACGACAAGGCGACAAAACAGACTTTTCGCAGTTTATTGAAATACCCAGCTTTTGACAAACGCAAAAGTGTAATCTCTGGCCATCAGAAGGAGATGCTTGGTGGGAGCTGTGAGGAGCCAGTCATCCAAATATGGAAACACCTGGAATCCTTGTCGTCTCAGGTGAGAAGCTACCACTGCCATGCATTTGGTAAACACCGGGGCAGTGGTGAGACCAAAGGGCAGGGCCCTGAACTGAAAATGACTGGTTCCCAGCCTGAAGCGGAGGAATCTTCTGGAGCGTCTGTTCATCTTTATGTGATAGCACGCATCCCGAAGGTCTATAGAGCACATCCAGTTTCCTTTGCCCAAAAGGGGAAGGATGGATTGCAGCGTGACCATCCAAAATCTTGTTTTCTTGACTGATTTGTTCAAGACACTGAGATCCAAAATTGGTCTCCAGTCCCCTGTTTTCTTTGGAACTAAAAAGAACCTTGAGTAGATTCCGGATCCTTGCTGGTCTGCTGGAACTGGCTGAATTGCTCTTTTTTGCAAGCAGTTTTGAAAATTCCAAAACTGCTAGATCCCTTTGAGCGGTGGAACATCTGGAAGGGATTTTTGACTGATTTGGAAAGCGAAGAAAGGGGATAGAATAGCCTTCGAAATGATGGACTGTACCCATTTGTCTTGAGTCAGGGATAGCCAGGCTTCTGGGTACAGTGACAATCTTCCCGAATGCCTCCGAAGATGGGCAGTCGGGCAACACCTCAGGGATGCTGAAAGGGCTTGTCAGGAAAGACTTCCCGATTGCCCTGGTTCTGCGGACCCCTGCCCCTAGGGCGGCGTCTACCATTGTTATTCCGCCTCTGCCTCTGGCGGAACGACTCTGTGCGTCAGGCTAAGTTCCTTGAGATTGTTTCCGGTGCCACATCTTTCCACCTTTCTGGCCTTTGGTGTAAGGCCTGGAAGGAGTAGAAAACGGACTCCGACGGCAGAAAGGGTCTTGCCATCAGTCTCGCACCTAGTCAAGGTTTCTTTCACTTGAGGACCAAAGAGGGATGATCCATCAAACGGGAGTTCGTGAAAGACGTCTTGAAGGTCCGCAAAATTGCATAGCCGCATCCAGGCATGCCTACGTAAGGCCACACCTGTTCCTGCGGCTCTGCTCGCTCCATCAGCCGCGTAAGAAAGAAGGGGCATGGAGGAGTTGGTTATGGAATTAAGGGTAGCCAGCTGCGTGTTCATCTTATCTTGGAAACCCGCAGCTGTAGGGTCCTTTAACATTTCACTCGCTTCCTTGATCAAGTCCCTTTGAAGACGAGTAAAATGGCACAGGTAGTTCAGCTTAACGCATGGTAAATGTCGCTGACGAGAACATCCGCTTCCGCACCTATCCATGGACCTAGATTCCTTGTTAGGTGGATGGACAGGTACTGAAGGATCAGCTAGCTCCTTCTTAGTGGCAGCAGCTACCACCATAGCATCCACAGAAACTCCTTTTGTTAAAAACTGTTTGTCTGCTGGAGCTGTTATGAACTTGGAGGGTCTCCTGGGAGTGGGGTCCACTGAATCAGGAGCCGTCCATGCCTTCTTAGCAACCAGCTGCATGAGGGGTCAAGGGGGAACCCAGGAGGTGGAAGGACGAGAGCCAAACGCCTCAAGATACACAGATTCGTCCTCCGAAGGGTTGAGGGCGGGCCAATTCCCCTCTTGTTCAGGATCTCCAGAATGTCTGCAAATGAGACATCTTCAGAAGGGGAAAGGGGGGAACCCTCAGAAACATCCAAATCTGTGTCTGACGTGATGGACTCAGGTGAGTCAATGTGTTTCCTCTTACACTTCCTCTTCCGAGGGGCTCTTCTGCCAAATCAGGAGAGGCCTCGGAAGAGGATGAAATCCCACAGGGGTTCCTGAGGAGCTGGCTCTCTGCGGTCCAGGATGAGGGAGTGAGTCGACTTAGCCTGAGGCACCATAGAGGGAGGGGCGGACGGAGCCGACTGTGGAGTAGAGCCAGGCTCTAACACACTCCGCATGACCTCGAATGCACCCCTGTCAGGCAGAGCCAGAGGTCCCCGCCCGAGAAGCTAAGAACCCCTCGGCACCGACAGTGATGGCTCCGAGGCCGATGTCGGAGCCGAACTCACCAGCGCAAGCACCGAGAGGGAGAGGGGTCGGACAAGGGTCCGATGCCACTCACCCCTCGGAGCCGACGAGGGAAGTCCGGCGCCGAGATTCTTCCAAGGAAGAAAACGGAGCCGCAGCCGGAGCCGAAGACAATTGTATCGGCTCTGACGCTATCACAGTCTCGGTTCCGACATGACCCGGCTCCGAGCTCAAGAGAGTCGAAGGAGGAATATGTTGATGGACCGGGCAGGCATCGACTGATGAGTCGGGCTCTGAAGCATCTGGGCCAGTGCCTCGGACTTAAGTAGTCGACTCACTACCCTCTGAAGGTCATGATCCGACAGCCTCGATGACCTAGAGGAGTGAGATCTTTGGCCCGTTCAGACAGCAGGGGAGATCCTGGAGCCGAATGAACGGAGCCAAGAGATGGTGACCTGGACCTCTTCCTAGTTGTCGGCTCAAGGTCTGGTCGGAGCCGACACGGAACTTACTACCTCGGCCCGCCGGAGCCGGGCCACAGAAACTGTGGACTGAGACTTATCGGCTCCAGCCGGAGCCGATGAAGGCAGAGGTTGAGAAACCTTAGGTCTCGCTCAGTTGCCGGAGCCGAAGACCTAGATGCCTTAGAGGGCTTCCCTGTAGAAACAGACAGGGAATCCTCTGGCTTGAGTAAGCCTCTGAGAATCAATTTATTCTTTCTTTCCTGCAGGACCCTGGGGCTGAAGCCATGGCACACAGCACAGGAGTCCTGCAGGTGCAAAGGCCCCAGACAATAGACACAAGAAGTGTGAGCGTCTGTCAGAGACATTTTCTGACAGCACGCATCACACTTCTTGAATCCGGAGACCTTTGCTTCTTTAGACATTTTTTTGTCTTTGAACAGGTGTACACAAACACACACACAAACACACTAGTTACACCCTGTCAAGTTAAAATATGATAAAAACCAGTAACTAGGATTTTAAAATAAAATAAAACACACACACTCCACTAGGGAAGGAAAGGCCTGTAGGCCCAAGGGAAGAACCTAAGGTTCTTGAGGGAAAAAAACGTAAATTTTTTAGAAGGGGATAAAATTTACTCTAAACTAAGGGAATTAAGTAAATATATTAAAAATAAAGGGGTTTTGAAAGACTAATCTCACAAGAAAAGTTACTCACCAGGAACCGGTAGAAAAACCAACCTCGAAGCTGTAGCGGCAAACGAGATCTGAGGTAACTCTCGCCTAGCATTGTGGGATATAAGGGGAGCCTCGAGCCGGTGGAACCAACTCTCGAGCTTTTAGAGTGGCCGAGTCGGAGCCGAGGTCGGCTCCGAACCCATCCAGCAAGAATGAAGGCGAGATAGACAACTTAACATCTCAAGTTTAGATTTCTCACATTGCCAGACAATAAAATACATAATCAAACCAAAGGTAGCTGACTATAAAATTTCCAGTATTCACTTTGAAGCACAAATTTCTCCTCCCACTTACCCAAGCCTACATTGGCCCGGCTAGGGGCCATAGCTGCACCCAGCTGCCCCCCCTTATTTGTTTGTAAGCCTGGCCATTGAAACTGAAAAAACTAACTCAACACCAAGTCTATTAGCTTTCCCAAGCATCAGTTTGCCCTTGTGTAGCAGTATTTCTGCTACAAGCCTCTGCAGCTGCTTCAATCCAGTACATGTGTGGTAACAATGTATAGGGCTTCACTGTCAATATTTAACCAATATGCTTTGTTCATTCACATACATTTACTTTATTTTTCTTAAAAAAATCAAGTGAACCTAAAATAAAATAGGAGTTCTTTTCAGCAAGAGGCTGTAGAATAAAATATAAGTATATGGCAGTTTCCTCTGATATGGAACCTCCACTTGTAATAACAGGTCTGTAAGGTGGATCTTCCCTATTCTTATGGGGTTTGGGAATCCTGAAAAAAACAAGGTAACTTGGGGTGAGCATGTGTTTAAATACTCAAAAAGGTTTTCAATAATAAGTTCTTCATTAAACACTGTGGTTAGCTTATATTTCCATTCTACATATGCAGTCTTAATCTCCTCAAAGGAATGTTTAGAATAAAACATGTGTTCATCATCTTCTCGATTTTCATTATTTAGTAATTAGTATTCCCCCACCCATGTCAGCCTTAATAACATATCTAGTTCTGTCACTGCTCAAATTCTTAACTTTTTTTTGAGAGCCTTTCTTATGTCGAGCACGACATGGAGGAAAATAAACCCAAAGAAAAATTAAAAGACCCCTGTAGTTTTTGCCCCCACTGCATCTCTCACTTGCAGCCTTCGAGACAAAATGCAAGCTCGACATAAAGGCTCTCAAAAAAACACCAAAACGCAAGTTAGTTAAAAGTTAGTCTTTTTATATGTATGTTATTCTTTTCTTAATACCCTTTTTTAAATATTTTTGAATATAGGTTGTAAATAAATTGGCAGTCTTTTCCCTAACTAGGATTTAGTTTGAGCTAATCAGTAGTAGTGTGTGGGGGTGGGTACTTGCTGTTCTTAAATGCACTTTTACAGCCCTGTTTATATCATTTGCCTGGAATAGGCTGGTTTAAAACTAAACAATACATATATTTTCCACACCTACTTTAAGTGTATAAAAGCTGATATGTTTAACATTGCAAAGTATTTCTGATTTTTGTTACTGAGGATCGCATATCTGACAAATAAAGGCTTGTTGCTTTGAACACGGACTGTGACTGAGCTCATCAAAGAAGTTTTTAAGACTACCAGTTTTTCTGTATTTTATTTTTTCATTCAAGATAATTTACAGGTTGTTGTTGTTGTTGTTGCCGCCGCCCCCCCCCCCCCAGAAACAAGGCATTTGTTTTGTGTGGTTGGGGGGGGCATCTGACAAAATGTACATAAAAAATTTCATGAATAGGAGACTAATTCAGAGATCTGGGTAAGGGCATTGCCATCAGTTCTTGGCAATGTACTTTTAGAGCTAGTTAAATATTTAATATGTTAGTTCCAAGATGAATACATCAGCTAAAGAAACTCCTAAACTAAGCGGGGTCACTGGAATCAGTTTCTTAATTCAGAAGAACCACATATGTAAACCCCTGATTCAGTACATAATTAGAAATGTTATATTCCTACAGGTAAGACAAAGTATAGTTGTGTAAAAACTCAACAAAACAGATGTTCTACCAATCACTGTTGCAGTATTCCAAACTGTTGCATTATCTTGCCAAATAACCTGGACCTTTGGCCATGGTACCAAAGCTAAAATCTTCCACAGTCTCATACATTCAACATATGACCTACGCCCGCAGGAGTAACAGTACACATGCAGAAGTATGAGAGTAAATTGTCAAACTATCTCCAAGCCAGTAAGTCTGAAGAGGCCTGCGAGACAAAATAAACTGGTCAGCTAAGTGGGGAGGTGCAGAAAGACAGTTATAAGGAGAAAGGAAGAATCAGAGAAGGGGGGGATAGGAAGTGAAAGAATACTGCAAAAGCGATCAGTAGGACATCTACTGTTATGCTAAATTCTTACACAACTGTACTATGTCATTCCTTATATCACACTGTTGCAGCATTCCAAATTAAGTGATTCCTGAAGCTCAAGAGGTGAGAAGGGTGGATGGAAACAAGACAGGCAAAATGTCTTGAAATCCAGAGAGGAATGACCTAGTGAAGGTATCTCTGGACTTAAGAGAAGGTATCCACTTTGCAATGTTTGGTGAAAGTATTTAAAGAAGAGCAGGTATCTGCTTCTGAAATTGTTCTAGAGTCAATTTCCTTGTAAAAGGCACCAGGATGAGGAAAAATGAGCCTTTACTGGAAAGGGTAACGATTTGCTATGTTGAGTGTAGTAAAAGAAAATGAATTCGGAAATCCATTTAGCAACAGTTTGGTTTAAAACTGGGTTTCTTAATTTGAAATCTTAGAAAATAATAACTGGTCAGACTTGTGAACATCCTTGGTCTTCTCCAAGCAGAATCTGCGCCATGTGTACATGAAGAGAATGTAGAATCTCTCCCTTATTTTGTGCACTAGTGAAGAAAATGGTAAGATCATGGCCTGAAAGTGTGATGAACCAGTAGAATGCTTCAGAAATCTGTAAGGAGGGTGAAACTCGAAGTGGAAATAGGCATTCTTTAGGTCCAGGGACCTCAGGAAGGCTTGAGGAAGAAGGAAAGGAAGAAGAACCTGCAGGAACATCACCTTGAAAGAGGGCAGAAGGAGAAGTGTTGATGGTAGAAAGATCCAGAATTGGTCTCCAGTCTCTCCCTTTTCTTGGGATGAGAAACAGCCTAGAATAGAACCTCTTTCCCCCATATCGCAGAGGCACCAATTCAATGGTATTTTGCTCTAAATGATGGGGTACAGAAACTGTATCTGATTTTGTGGAGGAGGGATGCCAATTAAAGGAGGAACTTCTTTCCAAGTCATAATGTATCCCCGTCTGAATGACAAAGCACTGCCTGAAGTGGTACGTAGGCAGTTTTTTTTTTTTTTTAGAGATGAGGTGAGCCTTTTTGATAGCAGAATGGATGGACCAAGGGGAGGGGGACAGAAGGCAGTCAAGCAGATGTGTCTGGGTAAGGAGGCCTCCCAGATTTCGAGACCCTCTCTACTTTGTCCTGGAAACTTTTCATACACATTTTCTTAGCCTTAAGAGAAGGCCTTTGTTCCCTACGAACAAAAAAGTGGGTTTTGTAGAGTGATTCCTTTGGTATCGTGGCACAGTAAAGATCTGTCAACAGTCCTTTGTAATTTTACCTTGTTGCTGTAATTGTTTGAAAAAGTGAGAGCATCCAGGCCGAACAAAAGGTCTTTATTTACGAGAGTTTAGTATGTTTGCCTTTACATCCTCTGGAAAGGGCTGAAAATGGACCATGGATACCCTCCTGATCACAGAACCTGTGGCAGCTGCCCTGGAGGAAGCTTCTACTGCAACACTGTTGCATTTTAATGCTGTGTCTGGCTACTTGGAAAGCCTGAGCCACAACAGATGAAGCTTGTTTACTGGTGGGCTCCTCAGGGAAAATAATGTTTTATGCAAATTGCCCAAAACTGACAGTATTCGTTCACTGTAGTCTGATAATTCAGAGCTCTGAAGGCCAGAGTGGAGGACATATAAACCTTTTTCCCTGATCTGTCCATTGCCCTACTGTTTTTATCAAACAGGAGAGTGCTGGGAGCAGATTAGAGGGCTTGTCTGTAGACATGGAAAACACGGAAGTGTTTGCCACAGAGTTTTGTACAGAAATTTCAAGTCCTCAGTACCTTGTACGGCCTTTTAGGTGCTAGTGGCGGAGCATTTAGTGTAGTGGAAGGAGATGCAAAGGCATCAAGGAAAGCCTCCAAAACAGGAGAGACAGGTGCAAGAGGAGGGGGTGCCTTCTTCCAAGAGGTTGCAGTATCGCTGCTGAACTTCAAAATCTGTTTAGATTCCCATTTAATATGTTTCATCATATTAAACAAGACTGAAGTTAAGTCACTTTCCCTTATCCTATCTTTACCCATGCATCCTAAACTCTCATCTAGCTAATACTATACCTTCATTTTCATTACTTTTGTATTTTACATTAAAGTTTGTCACTTTCTTTTTGGGAAGCTTCGTCTCCGGATATTTGTGGCAGTCAGCGTTTAGCATTCTTTTACATAATGTAACCATCTTTCACAAAAAATGTACTATGCAATCTGTAACATTGTTTAATAATTTAATATTTTTACTGCTCACTATTAAAACTATTTGGAGCATTTCTTCCTGGGCCCCACTGAAAATGAGTACTCTGGAAACAGTCGTACTCTCTCAGTAAACAAATGTCAATAAGTAAGCAAGTAATACCAATACTTTCCCCAAATGAACAGGGGAGTCAGAGGAAAGAGAATAATCATCCGAGGCGACGAACAGGCAGGATTTTCAGGAGTGGAGAGTCAGTCATCTTTGTTGAGGAAGGCACTTAAGGAGCTGAGTTTCTAAGTAGGAAATGAGATGAAAGTATTCTTAAGGTCTTTGGAACAAAGTAATAGATCAGTTATATTTTGCAGTTGTGCTCTGTACCTAAAAACAAAAAAACATTGATACTGGAGATCTTTGTGGGGAATCTGTCTACCCCAATTACTCTCCCCTCCAAGCAAACCTCTATTAGAGCTACAAACAGAAATACAATTGAGAAAAATAAAAGGTTCCCCAATGGAGCACTTACCTGAATCAATGAAGGCCAACAGTACCAACAACCATACTAACAGACTTACTTGTGCGACACCTGCATTTGAACTGGTGTTATAACAGTCTAGGGATTTATGCTCATACATCCACTTACTTACTTACTTACTTAAGCTATTGGTTTAGGTCATACATTGGATGTTTGGCTGTATGGAAGGTTTTGGTTTTGGTACCCTAGCCAGACAAGGTTATTTGGAGAAATAAACCAACAGTTCTGAATAATGCAATAGTTATCCAAGGAAGGACATCTTCTCATCTGAAAAGGAAGACTTTTACTCTGCCTTTTCTTGGAAGGAAATTTGGCTTAAGAGCTTTCTTTGGATTCTCAATATAAGAAAAAGGAAAAAGAATAAAAGCAAAAAAAAAAAAAAAAAAATCAGGAAGAAGTCAGTTTTCTATCAATTTGCTGGACTGTTGCTATCTGCAACTAGTGTAAAAAGTTGCCAGTTGAATCATCTCAGAAAGTACAGTTCTGTACACTTACCATAAATGTAGTAGAGTGTATTCACTGTTGCAGTCATTCCATTTGGGTTATCTGCCTGCAGGTAGCCCTCAGCCGGCCTGAATATCAAGTCTTGGGTCCTGCGTCGGATGCTGTCTCTTCTTCCATGACGTCAGGTCGTCAGGGGTATAAAGCATGCAGCCGACACCATTACATCAGTTTTGCTTGCCCCAGATCTCAGGTACCCCCCATAATGGGAAGCAATTATATATAAGGTTACACCTCCAACAAAAAGCAAATACAACACTAAACAAGAACAAAGGTATAGCCAAGAGAAGTCAAGGGGCTGGAGGGAGGGTAACCAGAACTGCAACAGTGAATACACTCGAACATCTACATTTATGGTAAGTGCACACAACTGTACTATGTTCTGCGTGTTTCACTGTTCCAGTGATTACATTTGGGCAGATTCCCAAAGCTAAGGGAGGGAGGAGGCAGTTAAGAGAGCTTTAGGACCAGCTATTAAGCCCTGCAAAAAGTACAGTTTTGTACCTACCATAAATGTAGATGTCCGATAGGAATGCATCTGCAGTCCTTACAAATGGGTTGTCCTGTCGTCAGGCAGCCCTTCGGTCGGCCGGATTCCAAAGTCTGGGTCTGGCTTCGGTTGGTGTCGCACTTCACCCCACGTCATAGCTGCAGTTATTCGGGTATAAAGGCATCAGCCGATGCCATTTTCCTCAGTGTTTCTTGCCCCAGATGCCAGGTGCCCTCTTGGATGGCTAAATTTGGATAAATGCCAATGTTTCCAAATACTAGAGAGCAAACACATAAAAAAGAGCATGTATGTACATATATACAAACAAATACACCATAATAGATCCCCCCCAAGCTAGCTAAAGGATGGCAAATACCCTAGGAGTACCACAGAGGGGAAGGAGGGCGGGTAATCCTGACTGCAGATGCATTCCTATCGGACATCTACATTTACGATAGGTACAAAACTGTACTATGTCCTTCAAGGATGCATCTGCAGTCCTTACAAATGGGTAGAATACCATAGCTAAACTAGGGGAGGAGGAAAAAAGAGAGATTATGGTGTAGTTAGGATCCCTTGCAAAACAGCAGTGGCAAAACCTGCTTGGGATCTAGAGTATAAAGGTAAATTATAATGCTTGGCAAATGTATGCACGGAGGTCCAAGTAGCAGCCTCTATAATGTCCTTGGTAGCCACCCCTCGTAAGAAAGCTGTAGTAGTGGCTGTAGCCCTTGTGGAATGAGGCCTGATGTTCTCTGGAGTTTTCTTTCCATGGAAGGAGTAACAAAATCTAATGCAATTTCCTATCCACTTTGAGATTGTCTGTTTTGAAATTGCTTTTCCTTCCCTTCCTGTTGCATATGCTACCAGAAGCTGGTCAGTTTTTCTATTGTCCTTGGTTCTGTCCAGGTAGTAGCGTAATTGTCTGTGCACATCCAAGGTATGCAACAGTCTTTCTCCCCTGTTCTGTGGGTTGGGGAAGAATGTAGGTAGGTGGATAGCCTGGTTTAAAGACACTCTGGATACCACCTTAGGCATAAATGTAGGATTTGTTCTCATGGACACTCTGTCTTGATGGAAGATCAGGAAGGGTTGCACTGCCATTAATGCCTGTAGTTCACAAACCCTTCTTGCTGAGGTGATTGCCAGCAGGAAAGCAGTTTTCCAGGATAAGTATTGTAATTCTGCTGTTGCTGCTGGTTCGAAAGGAGGTAGTGTCAATTTTTCTAGCACAAAGTTCAAGTCCCATGCTGGCAATGGTGGTTTCCTAGGAGGTTTTATATTTTTAATTCCTCTCAGAAACTGCCTGAGCAGAGGATGAGAGAAGACAGGAGGATCCATGCTATATTCTGCCGAAATAGCTGATGCATGTATCTTGATGGAGGAGTAGGACAGGCCTGTGTGGAAGAGCTCTGCTAAGTACTCCAGGATGTTGGCAATGTTTATCAGTGACACATCTTTCCCCTTTGCAGTACACCAAATGAGATATCTTTTCCATTTTGCTGCATAATTCTTTCTTGTTGAGGTTCTGCGAGCCTCCAGGATAATGTCTGTAACCCTTTGGGATAAATTTGGGTTAATTGCTCTTAGGTAATGTTCCATGCAGTCAGCTGCAGAGTTTTCAGGTTTGGATGCAGGATGTTGTAGTTGTTCTGTGTTAACAGCAATGGGATCAAGGGAAGAGTCCACATTTGTTCCCGAGCCATGCTCCTCAGTAATGGATACCAATGCTGTCTTGGCCAGTTTGGAGCTATCAGAATGATCCTTGGACGTTCCTCTTTGATCTTCAATAGCACTTTGTGCATCAAAGGAAGTGGTGGGAATGCATATGCTGTCAGGTTTTTCCAACTGAATGATAGGGAGTCCCACCTTCCAAGCAAGTGGGTGATACGTCCTTGTGCAAAATTTCTTTAGCTGGTGATTGAGTGGGGATGCAAATAAGTCTATTTGTGGAAGTCCCCATTTTCTTGTGATGGATTTGAAGATGTCCGGGTGCAGCATCCATTCGTGGGCATCCGTGGTAGTTCTGCTTAACATGTCTGCTAGAATGTTTTCTTTTCCTGGTACAAAAATTGCTTGTAATTGAATGTTGTAGCTCAGAGCCACATTCCATAGGTCCAGTGCCATCTGGCACAGAGGGTATGAATGTGTGCCTCCCTGTTTGTTGATGTACCACATAACTGTGGTGTTGTCTGTCCTTATCATCAACTGTCCTTCTTGGAGAAAAGGTCTGAATGTCTGAATTGCCAGTTTTACTGCCAGCATTTCCTTTAGATTTATGTGCAGGTGCAACTGATCTTGAGACCATACGCCCTGTATGCACTTGTCCAACATGTGAGCCCCCCAACCGAGGTCTGAGGCGTCCGTTGTGATGGTTTGGCTTGGTTGAATGCTGTGGAAGGACAATCCTGTGTTTGACTGACAGGCCTGAGCCCACCATAGGAACTCTTGCTTCAGGCATGGTATTAGTGGAATTTTGGTTTCTAGGCTGTGTTTGTGTTGAGACCATAAGTTCTTCAGGTACCACTGTAGCTTTCTCATATGTAGTCTGGCATGAGGGACCAGAATTATGCAGGATGCCATGAAGCCTAGGGCTTGCAGAACTTTTCTTGCTGTCAGATGGTTCTGCTTTGTCAATGTCAAGAAGTAGAGAGGAAGTTGTTCTTGCTTTTCTACAGTTAGGAATGCCATCTGTTTTGTTGTGTCCAGCTCTGCACCCAAAAAGGTAATTCTTTGGGATGGTATCAGCCTTGACTTTTTTATATTGACTGTATATCCCAGGGCTTGTAGCAAGTAAATGACTCCTTGTAAGTCTTCTGTTAGTTTGTTTTTGTTGTCCGCTTGTATTAGGCAGTCGTCCAGGTAGGGATAAATTTGGATTCCCTGAAGTCTGCAATGAGCGATTACTGATGCCAGGCATTTCGTGAACACTCTGGGCGCAGTGATAAGCCAAAGGGCAATGCTGAGAATTGATAATGCTCTGATCCTGCAAGAAATCTGAGGTATCTTCTGCAATTTGGTCGAATGGGGACGTGCAGGTATGCCTCCTTGAGATCTAGAGTTACCAGCCAAGACTCCTTGCCCAACATGGGAAGAAGCTGCTGTAGAGTCTACATTTTGAATTTTGGAACAATGAGAAAAGTGTTTAAAGCGGACAGGTCGAGAATAGGCCTCCATTTTTTCTCTTTTCTTGGTACCAGGAAGAGCCTGGAGTAAAATCCCTTTCCTTGTTCCATTGATGGTACCTTTTCCACAGCTCTTATTCTTAGTAATTGAGCTATTTGTTTTAGAGCTTCTGCCTTTTGATTTGGTGGTAGGTTTGGCATTCCTCTTTTTCCTGGTAGAGTATGGAAGTAAAACCTGTAACCTTGGTCTATAGTTTGCAAAATCCACTTGTCCCTTGTGATGTAATGCCAGTTCTTTGAAAATAAGGCTAGCTTTCCGCCTAAGGGTGCTGCTAGTTGTTCCCTGGTAGGCGGAGCCAGAGCCAAGTCACTGAGATTGTCCTGTTGCAGTGGTGGTGGCTGCGTCTGTGCCTCGCTGGTTGTTGCCCTGTCACTGGCGTCCCCTGTAGGCACCCCTGGATTGATTTCTGCCTCTTGAACGCCTATTTCTGCCTCTCTGTGCTTTAGAGGAGTCTGGAAAGGACCAATTTTTGGAGGGCCAGTTCCTGCTAAACCTTGGAGGTTGGACCTGTAAGAAGTCTTTCACTGTTTGTACAGATTTTGCCTTCTCTTCCATTTTCTTCAGTACCTGCTGTGCAGGAGAACCAAATAAATTGACCTTGTCCATGGGAGCATCTAGTAGTTTTGATTTGACATGGTCCAGTAAGGCCTGTTCTTTCAACCATGCATGCCTTCTGATAACTGTGCCAGTCATGGCTGATCTAAAGGAAGCCTCCAGTGCATCATAGCCGCATTTTAAAGAATGGTTACTAACTTGCTGAATGTTATGTACCATTTCCTGAACATATTTCTTATCTAAAGGCTCATCAGAGGATAGTTTTTTAGTTAACTGATCAAGCATAAACTCCTGATATTGGATCATATGGAATTGACAGTTCAAGGCCCTAGCTGACATAGCAGAGGTGTATACTTTTTTACCCCATCTCTCTAAGGACCTGGATTCCCGTTCAGAGGGGAGGGGGTTTTTAGCAGAGGAAGATGCTACTGCCTTAGGCCCCTGGGAGATAGTCTATCTGCAAAAGGAGCCTTGTATAAATGGTGATGGGTGTCCGGGACCCTGTAGAACCTATCGGGCTTAGCAGGGGCTGGAGGTAGTGAATCAGGAGCAGAGCAAGCATCATTAAAGGCATCATCTACAACAGAAAGAACTGGAGGTATAGCTAAAAGGCCTATGTTGTGGTAAATGCAGGAAGGTTCTAAGCCTTTTCCTGGAGTCTGAGAAATCTTGGCCCTGCCACTGAAACTGTTCCCTCATGGCATGTAAGGTTTCCCCAAAGGAAAATTCCTCAGGTGGAGAGGCAGAAGGAATAGACTCTTCAGCATCAGAGTCTTCGTAAGGGGAGTAAGTAGCCTCTGGAGGGTCTGTATTGTCTGAATCATCTGTGGACACTGGCTCAGGGGGCTCTGCTCTAGGTCTCTTCTCTGGAGGTGGATGAGAGGCCCTGTCTGGATGAGGATGGGATCCCCTGATCAAGGAAATAAGATCCTCTGCCAGAGAAAGCATTTGGGAACTGGAGCTGGGCCTGTGAGAGGGGGGCTTAACAGGCACAGTCTTAGTAGTTTTAGCTGCTTTAGCCCTGGCAAAAGCCTTAATGGACATGGCTGCAGGAGGCCTAGCAGCTCCACGTGCAGGAGTAGATATATCCAAGGGAATAGTGTCCGATAATTCCTGAGAAACCACAACAGCAGGTTGGACTTCAGAAGCCGATTCTACCAGGCCAGAAGAGGTGTCGGTAGAAGGCATGGTTTCGGCTGAAGAAAGAACCGCTTGCTCGGTTTCGGCCGAAACAGAGACACTCGCGGTTTGCTTAACCGCGGTTTCGGCTGAAACCGCGGACCGCGAGTGTCGGTCCTTTTCTTTGCGTTTTTTGGAAATTTGTGTAGTCGGAGGATCCGAAGGCATAATATAAGCAAAATCAGAGCCGAAAAACTGCTCAGCAAATTCCGACCGACGTCTAAGCGTCCGTCAGTTAAAAGAAGCACAGGCTAGACAAGCTGCTACGTCGTGGTCTGGGCCTAAACAAGGTAAGCAGTAAGAGTGGAAATCTTTATGAGGTATTTGTTTCCCACAAGTTAAACAGTTATTCACTTTTTCTGACATCGGCTGAGGCAAGAAAGAGTCCCCAGCGGGGTACTTAGCTTTTAGAAGTCTTCGAAGTAGTATTCGGTAGTAGTAATCTCTGGATCTGACCGACCGGCACTTGCGAACAGCTTCTGCTTGAGCCCACGGCAAGAAAGACTGAGGAAAATGGCGTCGGCTGATGCCTTTATACCCGAATAACTGCAGCTATGACGTCGGGTGAAGTGCGACACCAACCGAAGCCAGACCCAGACTTTGGAATCCGGCCGACCGAAGGGCTGCCTGACGACAGGACAACCCATTTGTAAGGACTGCAGATGCATCCTTGAAGGACATCTGCAGTGGCAAAACCAGCTCTGGATTTAGAAAAAAATAGGCATGTGGTAATGCTTGGTGAAGGTATGTACAGAGCTCCAGGTAGCTTCTAGGATTGTCCATGTTAGGGGCACCTCTAAGAAAGGCTGTAAAAGTAGACGCAGCCCTGGTGGAATGTGATCTCATCCCCTGTGGGGTAGGTTTTCCATGGTGTTTATAGCAGAAATAAATGCAATGGCCTATGGTTTGCTTTGAAATGGCCTTCCCCTCGGCCCAAGCAGCAAAGGCAACCAATAGTTCATATTTTCTGAGAGGCTTAGTCCTGTCCAAATAAAATCCAAGTTGTCTGTGCACGTCCAGAGTGCATAATTCGTTCTCCTTTGTTCTGTGGATTAGGAAAGAAGGTTGGCAAATGAATGGACTGATTTAAGGGCCACAATGGATACCACCTTGGGCATAAAGGAAGGGTTGGACCTGAGGGACACCCTGTCTGCATGGAAGATGATGGGCACCAACTGCCATGAGGCCCTGTAATTCAGACACTGTTTTTGCTGAAGTGATGGCTAGAAGGAAGGCTGCTTTCCAAGAAAGGAATTTCAACTCTGCATTTGCAGCTAGCTCAAAAGAAGGTAGAGTGATCTTTTCCAATACAAAATTAAGGTCCCAGGCTCGAGTAAGGGCTCTCCTGGGTGGTCTTAAATTTTTGACCCCTCTGAGGAATTGTTTCAGCAGGGGGTGAGAGAAGAGTGGTGGCTCAGTATTATAATGTGCTGAAATGGCTGAGACATGAATTTTAATTGATGAGAAGGAAAGGCCCTTGTGGACCATCTCTGTTAAGTACTGAAGAATATGCGGTAAGCTGGGTACTGTCGTGCCCATTCCCTGAGTCTGGCACCAGGAACAGTATCTTTTCCACTTTTCAGCATAGGATTTTCTAGTACTATGCCTCCTTGCCTCCAGAATAACATCTAGCACCTGCCTACTGAGGGATGCTATTGGAAAGCTCAGGTAATTAGCCAGGCTGCAAGGTTCAGGGTTTGAAGCTGGGGGTGCAGAATCTGGCCCCCCTGCTGGGACAGCAGGGAAGGGGTCTGAGGCAGGTGCCATGGTTCCAGCAGTGACATACTGCGCAAGAGGGGGTACCAGTGCTGGCATGGCCAGTCTGGAGCAATCAGTGTTGTCCTTGGTTTGTCCTGTTTGATCTTTAGCAGAACTTTCAAGAGGAGAGGCAGAGGGGGAAAGGCATAAACTGAGAGGCCTTCCCAGGTGAAGGACAGGGAATCCACTTTCCAAGCTTGTTTGTGGGGAGTCCTTGTGCAGAATTTGTCCAACTGCTAGTTGTGAGGGGAGGCAAACAGGTCTATCGCTGGGTTCCCCCATCTGTTTCTCAAAATGTTGAATAGCTTTGGTTCTAGTTTCCACTCGTGTGGGTCCATGAGATTTCTGCTTAGGTCATCTGCCAGTGAATTTAGCTTGCCAGGCAGAAATTGAGCTTGGGAGGTGCACTTGGTAGCTCAATGCTGTGTTCCACAGAGCCATGGCTAGTCTGCAGAGAGGGTATGACTGGGTTCCCCCCAGTGGTGTTGTCTGTCTTTACCAATAATTGTTCTGGAAGAATGTGGTACTTGAAGGCTGTCAGAGAATTCTGTACAGCTAACATTTCTTTTTGATTGACAAGCAGGTGCATTTGACTCGGGTTCCATTTGCCCTGAATGCACTGCCCTGCCAAGTGAGCACCCCCCCCCCCATGCATAGTCTGACGCGTCTGGTAGAATTTGGGCGGCAGGGGGTAGAGTGAATGGCAGTCCATTGTTGTGGTAGCAGGCCTCTGCCCACCAATGGAACTCTGTATTTATACAAGAAATGATAGGAATCATTGATTCCAGGTCCTGATAATGATGACACGAAAGGCTTTTTAGATACCATTGTAGTTTCCTCATATGCAGTCTTGCATATGGAATTAGTAGGATGCAAGAGGTCATGAACCCCAGGGCTTGCAGGATATTCCTTGCAGATATCTGGGTCTTTGTGGCCAGTAGTTTGAAGTAGGCTGTCAAATAAACTTGTTTCTCTGGCATGAGGTAAGCCATCTGGGAAGTTGTGTTCAAGCTTGCTCCCAGGAATACAATTTGTTGGCAGGGTACTAGATGAGATTTCTTTTCGTTTATGGTGTACCCCCAGTGAGGTTAGCAGTTTCTTTACAAATGCCAGATGATTTAGTAGCAAGTCCAGGCTTTCTGCCTGTATTAGGCAATCGTCCAAGTATGGGTATATTTGAATATTTCTTTGCCTGCAAAATGCAATGACTGGAGCTAGGCACTTTGTGAATACCCTGGGCGCAGTAGATATGCCAAAGGGAAGTGCAGACAACTGACAGTACCTGTAGCCTGCTCTGAAGTATAGTTATTTCCTGCAAGATTCCCTTATTGGAATGTGCAGGTAAACTTCTTTAAGTCCAAGGTTGCCAACCAGGCATTTTTGCCTAGCATAGGAAGCAGGTGATGAAGAGTTAGCATTTTGAATTTTGGGATTACCAAAAAGGTGTTCAGAGAAGAGAGGTCCAGGATAGGACACCAGGAGCTGTCTTTTCTGGGTACCAGGAAAAGTCTTGAGTAAAAACCTCGTCTCCTTTCTTCTGCTGGGACAGGTTGAATAGCCCTGATACTTAGAAGAGAGAAAAAGTACAGTTTTCTACCTACCATAAATGTAGATGTTCGAGTGTTCGCACTGCTGCAGTCATCACACTTGGATTATCTGCCGTCAGGAGGTCCTGCAGTTGGCCCAAGTTCCAAAGTCTTGGTCCGGCGTCGGTTGCGGTCGCTTCTTCCCTGACGTCAGTGCGACAGGGGTATAAAAGAGGCAGCCAACGCCATTTTCTTCAGTTTTTCTTGCCCCAGATGTCAGGTGCCCCAAATAGGAAGGCAATACATAATCCTAAGCAAATTACATAAGTAGAAAACAATACCTACAGCTGTAAGCAAATACACCATATAGAAATACATCTTAGAGATTGTATAAACAGGGAGCTATCGATAAAACCCAGGTAAGAAGAGGGGAAGGTGGGAGGGTAACCTGGACTGCAGCAGTGTGAACACTCGAACATCTACATTTATGGAAGGTACAAAACTGTACTATGTTCATCGTGTTACACTGCTGCAGTCATCACACTTGGGTTGAATCCCAAAGCTAAGGCTGGGCGGTTGGTGCTAAACAGGGTTTGGAGAAGCTAGTAGGCCCTGCAAAAAGTACAGTTTTGTACCTACCATAAATGTAGATGTTCGAAGATCCACATTGCTGCAGTCATAACTTATGGGGTAGTCCGCTGTCCTCGGTCGGCCCGAATACCAAAGTATTAGGCTGACGTCGGTCATGGGCGCTCAGATCTGACGTCAGAGCGTCAAGGTATTAAAGTGCATGACCGACGTCATTTCCTCAGTCTTTTCTTGCCCCAGATGTCAGAAGGCCCTAAAAATAAAGGCAACAGCCAAAAATGGAATAACTCCCTAAAACCATGTACAAAAAACAGCTACAACCCAATACATACAACCACTCCAAACTACAGAGGGGGAAGGAGGGAGGGTAAATTGGACTGCAGCAATGTGGATCTTGAACATCTACATTTATGGTAGGTACAAAACTGTACTATGTTCTTCATCTCACATTGCTGCAGTCATAACTTATGGGTAGAATCCCAAAGCAGAGGTAAAGGGAGGCTGGCAAAATCATAAAGCATTGGGAGCTGCCAAAATGCCCTGTAAGACTGCAGTGGCAAATCCAGCCCTAGATTTGGAATAAAGAGGAAGATGATAATGTTTAGAAAAAGTGTGCACTGAACTCCAAGTAGCTGCTTCCAAAATATCTTTAGTAGCTACCCCCCTTAAAAAATCAGTAGAAGTGGCAGTAGTCCTAGTGGAGTGAGGCCTGATTCCAGCTGGAATCTCCTTACCATGATGAGAATAACAAAAAGCAATACAAAGGCCAATCCATTTAGAAATAGTTTGTTTTGAAACAGGTTTCCCCTGAGAACCCAAAGCAAAAGAAACAAACAACTGCTGAGACTGTCTGAACCCTTTAGTCTTGCTCAAATAATAACGCAACTGCCTGTGAATATCCAAAGTGTGCAAACTTTTCTCCCCTTTATTTTGGGGATCTGCATAAAAAGTAGGCAAATGAATAGATTGGTTCAAGGCCACATTTGAAACCACTTTAGGCATAAAAGTAGGGTTTAGTACGCAGAGATACCCTGTCCTTATGAAAAATTAGGAAGGGTTCAACTGCCATTAGAGCCTGTAATTCAGAAACCCTTCTAGCAGACATAATGGCCAACAAAAAAGCAGTCTTCCAAGACAAAAACTTTAACTCAGCTGTAGCTGCAGGTTCAAAAGGAGGTAAGTTTTTCCAACACAAAATTGAGATCCCAGGCAGGAGTAGGAGCTCTACGCGGGGGTCTTATGTTCTTTGCCCCTCTAAGGAATTGCTTAAACAAAGGATGAGAAAACAATGGTGGGTCACAGTCATAGTGAGCAGAAATGGCTGCAGCATGAACTTTTATAGAGGAGAAAGACAAACCCTTGTCCAATAATTCTGTAAGATATTGAAGAGAAACACTCAAATCAGGCCTAGAAACATCAAAGCTCTTTGCTTTGCTCCAAATAAAAAATCTCCTCCATTTATCAGCATAAACTTTCCTTGTACTAGGCCTCCTGGCCTCCAAAATAACATTCAAAACTTGTTGAGGAAGCTGCGACCCTCCAGGTTCTAAAACAGAATATGCCAGGCTGTTAGATGCAGGGACTGAATCCTGACATTGAGGAAATGATTGCCCTCCTGAGTCAAAAGGTGTGGAATCAAAGGCAAAGGGTAAGGAGGTTCCCGTAATAAACTCCTCAGCAGAGGGTACCAGTGCTGTCGAGGCCAGTCTGGAGCTATTAGAATCATGGAGGGCTTGTCTTGTCTGACCTTCAAGAGAACCTTTGGAAGTAGAGGCAGAGGCGGAAAGGCATAGATGTGAAGATTGCTCCAACTGAATGATAGAGCATCCACTTTCCAAGCTGTGGGATGAAACATCTTTGTGCAAAACTTTGGCACCTGGAAATTTAGTGGAGAAGCGAACAGATCTATGTCTGGAGTCCCCCATATCATTGTCAACTGTCGAAAGACACGAGGATCCAATTTCCACTCGTGGGGATCCACTATCCGTCTGCTCAAAACATCTGCTAAGGAGTTCTGTGCTCCTGGCAGAAACCTTGCTTGAAGAGTGATTTGCAAACTGAGAGCAGTCTCCCACAAAATCATAGCTTGCCTGCAAAGAGGGTACGAATGGGTTCCCCCTTGCTTGTTGATGTACCACATGACAGTAGTGTTGTCTGTTTGAATCAACACCTGCCCTGGGAGAAGTAAATCCTTGAAAGCCATCAATGCAAACTGGACTGCTAACATTTCCTTCAAGTTGATATGTAAATGTTGAAGTCTGGCAGGCCACGTGTCGTGAACCCATTTTCCATTGAGGTGTGCTCCCCAAGCCTTGTCCGAGGCATCCGTCGTTAAAATCTGACTCGCCTCTGGTCGGGTCACAGAGAGTCCCTTGTTTAGGTGACATTCCTGAGCCCACCACAAAAATTCCTTTTGAATGCAAGGTATTATCTGAATGACAGTGTCCAGAGCTTGGCAGTGTTGTGTCCAAACATTTTTGAGATACCATTGTAGCTTCCTCATATGCAGTTTGGCATTGGGAAGCACCAGAATACAAGATGCCATGAACCCCAAAGCTTGAAGGACTGTCCTTGCAGTCAGCCCGGACCATAGAGACAATTGATGGAAGTAAAGTGAAAGATTCTTTTGCTTGTCCGGGGTCAAAAAGGCCATCTGGGAAGCTGTATTCAGTCTCACAACCAGAAAGCACATTTCCTGAGAGGGTACTAGACTGGACTTAGTTTCGTTCACAGAATACCCTAGGCATCTTAGCACTGTCATAACATACTGTAGATGGTGAAGAAGCTCGTGCTTGTCTTGAGCAAGAAATCAGGCAATCGTCCAAATAAGGATAAATTTGTATTCCTCTTAACCTGAAAAAGGCTATCACTGGAGCCAGAACTTTTGTGAATACCCTGGGCGCAGTAGATAAGCCAAAGGGCAATGCAGAGAACTGATAATGTAAAGCCCCAGCCCGAAAACGCAGGAATCTCCAGAAACTGGGCCTGATAGGAACATGAAGATAAGCCTCTTTGAGATCCAGAGTTACCATCCAGTGATCTTTGCCCAACAGAGGCAGAAGTTGTTGCAACGTCAACATTTTGAATCTTGGAATGTCCAGATATGTGTTGAGGATAGATAAATCCAAAATTGGCCTCCAAGTGTTTCCTTTCTTTGGTACAAGAAATAGGCGAGAGTAAAATCCGAGGCCCACTTCTGACAGAGGGACCTGCTGTATAGCCCCCATTTGAAGAAGTAAAGAAATCTGTTTGTGAGCCTCTACCCTTTGCTGAGGAGGAACGTCTGGCATGCCTTTGAAAGGGGGCAATGTGTGGAAATAAAACTTGTAGCCTCGGTCTATAATGTCCAACACCCATTTGTCCTGGGTGACTAGAAACCAATTTTGCTTGAAGAGTGCCAACTTTCCTCCCAAAGGAGCTGCCAGACAGGAAGGATCTGGCAGCTGGAAATGCAGGTCATTGGGCCTGTTTACGAAAGGACTGGCCCCTGCCCTCACCTGTAGAATGTGCTGGTGAACTCCACGGTCTAGGCTTGAAAGAACTCTGAGCTCTGCCCCTACCACGTCTAGATCTACCCCTAGACTGCGAATCAGAAGAAGGGTAAGTCCAACCCTTAGCAGGCCAGTTCCTGCTAAACTTAGGGGGCTGCACCTGCAAAAAATCTTTAACAGTCTGCATAGACTTAGCCTTGTCTTCCATTTTCTTCAAGACAGCCTCCACAGGAGAACCAAACAAAACTTCAGACTGCAAAGGAGCATCTAAAATCCTAGCTTTGACATGCTCTGACAAATTCTGATCTTTAAGCCAGGCGTGCCTGCGAATAACTGAACCAGTGGCAGCCACCCTGGAAGAAGCCTGTAAAGCATCAAAACCACATTGCAAAGCATGCTTACCCACCTGATCAGAGGCATGTACCAAATCCTGTAATTCCTTACACTCTATGCCCTCTGCCAAAGCATCTACCTTAGATTTTAACTGAGTAAGGAGAAAATTCTGGTACTTCAACATATGAAACTGGCAATTCAAAGCCCTCATTGCTAAAGAGGAAGAGGTATACACTTTCTTACCCCACCTTTCCAAAGCTCTAGCATCCTTATCCATAGGAACTGGATTCTTTACAACAGAAGCCCTGACACCCTTAGGTCCCTGGCTAATAGTTTCTGGGTCGGCCCTAGGGCTCTTATACAGATATTTATGAGCCTCAGGCACCCTGTAATACCTATCCGGTTTAACTGGAGCAGGAGGCAAAGAGTCTGGATTAAGGGAAGCCTCAGAGAAAACGTCTTGAACAACATCCAAAACAGGAGGTATAGCCAAAGGCCTATGCTGTGGTAAAAACAAAAATTCCTAAGCCTCTTCCTGGAATCTGAGAAATCCTGACCTTCCCATTTAAAATGCTCCCTCACAGAATGCAGGGTTTCTGAAAAAGAAAAATCCTCTGGAGGAGAAGCATAAGGAGTGGATTCCTCTGCATCTGAATCAGAATAAGGAGGAAAATCCTGAATGTCTTCAGCCGAAGACTCTGAGTAATCTGAAGCCTGTTCCAAACTTTCCATTTCTGGCTCCACCCTAGGCCTCTTATCAGGAGGGGGCATAGAACCCCTGATTAAAGTAATTAAATCTTCTGCCATTTTAAGCATGTGTTTTTTAGGCACAGAACCTGCAGAACTAGGACTGACACCTGTGGCAGGCAAACCAGGCCTGCCTTTGGAAGGTACCTTAGAGACAGAAGGAGAAGGCCTAACCACCTTAGGCAAAGAAGGGAGAACAACAACCTGAGAGGCCCCCTCAGCCTGACCTGACTCCTGAGAGGCCACATCTTGCAAAAAGTACAGTTTTGTACCTACCATAAATGTAGATGTCCGAACAGGATAACATCTGCAGTCCTTACAAATGGGTTGTCCTGTCGTCAGGCAGCCCTTCGGTCGGCCGGATTCCAAAGTCTGGGTCTGGCCTCGGCTGGTGTCGCACTTCACCCGACGTCATAGCTGCAGTTCTTCGGGTATAAAGGCATCAGCCGACGCCATTTTCCTCAGTGTTTCTTGCCCCAGATGCCAGTTGCCCTCTTGGATAGCTAAATTTTTGGATAAATGCCAATGTTTCCAAAAAGTAGAAGGCAAACACAAAAAATAAGCATGTATATACATATATACAAACAAATACACCATAAGAGATCCCCCCCCAGCTAGCTATTAGGTGGGCAAATACCCTAGGAATACCACAGAGGGGAAGGAGGGTGGGTAATCCTGACTGCAGATGCTATCCTGTTCAGACATCTACATTTATGGTAGGTACAAAACTGTACTATGTCCTTCAAGGATGCATCTGCAGTCCTTACAAATGGGTAGAATACCATATAGCCACACTAGGGGAGGAGGAAGAAGAAATTATGGTGTAGTTAGGATCCCTTGCAAAACGGCAGTGGCAAACCCTGCTTGGGATCTAGAGTATAAAGGTAAGTTATAATGCTTGGCAAATGTATGCACGGAGGTCCAAGTAGCAGCCTCTATAATGTCCTTGGTAGCCACTCCTCGTAAGAAAGCTGTGGTAGTGGCTGTAGCCCTTGTAGAATGAGGCCTTATGTTCTGTGGAATTTGCTTTCCATGGTAGGAGTAACAGAATCTAATGCAATTTCCTATCCACTTGGAGATTGTCTGTTTGGAAATTGCTTTTCCTTCCCTTCCTGTTGCATATGCTACCAGAAGCTGGTCAGTTTTTCTATTGCCCTTGGTTCTGTCCAGGTAGTAGCATAACTGTCTATGTACATCCACGGTATGTAGCAGTCTTTCCCCCCTGTTCTGTGGATTGGGAAAGAAGGTAGGTAGGTGGATTGCCTGGTTTAAAGACACTCTGGATACCACCTTAGGCATAAATGAAGGATTAGTTCTCATGGACACTCTATCTTGATGGAAGATTAGGAAGGGTTGTACTGCCATTAAAGCCTGTAGTTCCGAAACCCTTCTTGCTGAAGTAATTGCCAGCAGGAAAGCAGTTTTCCAGGATAGGTGGTGAAGATCTGCTGTTGCTGCTGGTTCGAAAGGGGGGAGTGTCAATTTTTCTAGCACAAAGTTCAAGTCCCATGCTGGTAATGGTGGTTTTCTAGGAGGTTTTACATTCTTAATTCCTCTCAGAAACTGCCTGAGTAGAGGATCTTGAAAAGACAGGGGATCAAGCTGTATTCTGCAGAAATAGCTGATGCATGTATCTTGATGGAGGAGTAGGACAGGCCTGTATGGAAAAGCTCTGCCAAATACTCCAGGATGTTGGCAATGTCTACCTTTGACATCTTTCCCCCTTTCAGTACTCCAAATGAGAAACCTTTTCCATTTTCCTGCATAGTTCCTTCTTGTTGAAGGTCTGCGGGCCTCAAGGATAATGTCTTTAACCCTTTGGGATAAATCTGGGTTAGTTGCTCTTATGTAATGTTCCAGGCAGTCAGTTGCAGAGTTTTCAGGTTTGGATGCAGGATGTTGTAGTCGCTCTGAGTTAACATCAAAGGAATCAGGGGTAGTGTCCACATTTTCCCCCGAGACATGCTCCTCAGTAATGGGTACCAATGTTGTCTTGGCCAATCTGGAGCTATCAGTATTATCCTTGGACGTTCCTCTTTGATTTTCAATAGTACCTTGTGCATCAAAGGAAGAGGTGGAAATGCATATGCAGTCAGGCCTTTCCAACTGAAGGATAGAGAGTCCACCTTCCAAGCAAGTGGGTGGTATGTCCTTGTGCAGAATTTCTTGAGCTGGTGATTGAGTGGGGATGCGAATAGGTCTATTTGTGGCAGTCCCCATTTCTTTGTGATGGCCTTGAAGACATCCGGGTGTAGCATCCATTCGTGAGCATCCGAGGTAGTTCTGCTTAACATGTCTGCTAGGATGTTTTCTTTTCCCGGTACAAAAATTGCTTGTAACTGAATGTTGTAACTCAGAGCCATATTCCATAGGTCCATAGCCATTCGGCATAGAGGGTATGAATGAGTGCCTCCCTGTTTGTTGATGTACCACATGACTGTGGTGTTGTCTGTCCTTATCAACTGGCCTTCTTGGAGGAATGGTCTGAAATTCTGGATTGCTAGTTTTACTGCCAGCATTTCTTTCTGATTTATGTGCAGGTGCAGCTGATCTGGGGTCCATAAGCCTTGTATGCACTTGTCCAGCATGTGTGCCCCCCAACCGAGGTCTGAGGCGTCTGTTGTGATGGTTTGGCTCGGTTGAATGCTGTGGAAGGGCAAACCTGTGTTTGACTGGCATGCCTGAGCCCACCATAGGAACTCTTGTTTCAGGCATGGGATTAGTGGTATTTCGGTTTCTAAGCTGTGCCTGTGTTGAGACCATAAATTCTTTAGGTACCACTGTAGCTTTCTCATATGCAGTCTGGCATGGGGGACCAGGATTATGCAGGATGCCATGAAGCCCAAGGCCTGCAGTACTTTCCTTGCTGTTAGTTTGTTCTGCTTTGTTAATGCCAAGAAGTAGAGGAAGTTGTTCTTGTTTTTCTGCAGTTAGGAATGCCATCTGTTGTACTGTGTCCAATTCTGCACCCAAGAAGGTTACAGTTTGGGAAGGTATCAGTCTTGACTTTTTTATATTGACTGTGTATCCCAGGGCTTGTAGTAAGCAAATGACTCTTTGTAAATCTTGTGTCAGCTTGTTTTTGTTGTCCGCTTGTATCAGGCAGTCGTCCAGGTATGGATAAATTTGGATTCCCTGAAGCCTGCAGTGAGCGATTACTGATGCCAGGCATTTCGTGAACACTCTGGGCGCAGTAGATAAGCCAAAGGGCAATGCTGAGAATTGATAATGCTCTGATCCTGCAAGAAATCTGAGGTATCTTCTGCAATTTGGTCGTATGGGGACGTGCAGGTATGCCTCCTTGAGATCTAGAGTTACCAGCCAGTACTCCTTGCCCAGCATGGGAAGAAGTTGCTGTAGGGTCAGCATTTTGAATTTTGGAACAATGATGAATGTGTTTAAAGCGGACAGGTCGAGAATAGGCCTCCAATTTTTCTCTTTTCTTGGTACCAGGAAGAGTCTGGAGTAAAATCCCTTGCCTTGTTCTATAGGTGGTACCCTTTCCACAGCTCTCATCTTTGCTAATTGAGCTATTTGTTTTAGAGCTTCTGTCTTTTGATTTGGTGGTAGGTTTGGCATTCCTCTTTTTCCTGGTAAAGTGTGGAAATGAAACCTGTAGCCTTGGTCTATAGTTTGCAAAATCCACTTGTCTCTTGTGATATAGTGCCAGTTTTTTGAAAATAAGGCTAACTTTCCGCCTAAGGGTGCTGCTATTTGTTCCTGGTAGGCGGTGTCAGAGCCAAGTCACTGTGATTGTCCTGTTGCAGTGGTAGTGGTTGTGTCTGTGCCTCGCTGGTTGTTGCCTTGCCACTGGCGTCCCCTGTAGGCACCTCCTCTGGATTGATTTCTGCCTCTTGAACGCCTATTCCTGCCTCTCTGAGTTTTAGAGGAGTCTGGAAAGGACCAATTTTTGGAAGGCCAGTTCCTGCTAAACCTTGGAGGCTGAACCTGTAAGAAATCTTTCACTGTTTTGCACAGATTTTGCCTTCTCTTCCATTTTCTTCAGTACCTGTTGGGCAGGAGAACCAAATAAACTGACCTTATCCATAGGAGCATCTAATAGCTTTGCTTTAACATGATCCGCAAGACCTGTTCTTTCAACCATGCATGCCTTCTTATAACTGTGCCAGTCATGGCTGATCTAAATGAAGCCTCCAGTGCATCATAGCCACATTTTAAGGAATGGTTACTAACCTGCTGAATGTTATTCACCATTTCTAGAACATATTTCTTATCTAAAGAATCATCAGAGGACAGTTTCTTAGTTAACTGATCAAGCATAAACTCTTGGTATTGGATCATATGAAACTGACAGTTCAGTGCTCTAGCTGAGAGAGTAGCAGAGGTGTATACTTTTTTCTCCCATCTCTCTAAGGACCTGGATTCCCTTTCAGAAGGGAGAGGGTTTTTCGCTGAGGTCGAAGCTACTGCCTTAGGCCCCTGGGAGATAGTCTCAGGATCTGCAAAAGGAGCCTTGTATAAATGGTGATGAGTGTCCGGGACCCTGTAGAACCTATCGGGCTTAGCAGGGGCTGGAGGTAAAGTATCAGGAGCAGTGCAAGCATCATAAAATGCATCATCCACAACAGGAAGAACTGGAGGTATAGCTAAAGGCCTATGTTGTGGTAAGTGTAAAAAGGTCCTAAGCCTTTTTCTTGAATCTGAGAAATCTTGTCCCTGCCATTGGAATTGCTCTCTCATGGCATGTAAAGTTTCCCCAAATGAAAATTCCTCTGGTGGAGAGGCAGAAGGAATCGATTCTTCAGCATCGGAATCTTCATAAGTAGAAAAAGGAGCCTCTGGATGGTCTGTATTGTCTGTATCATCAGAAGAGTCATCAGAGGACATTGGCTCAGGGGCCTCTGCTCTAGGTCTCTTTTCTGGAGGTTGAGAGGCCCTGTCTGGGTGAGATTGGGATCCCCTTATTAAAGAGATGAGATCCTCTGCCAGAGTAAGCATTTGGGAACTGGAACTGGGCCTGTGAGAGGGGGGCTTAACAGGCACAGACTTAGAAGCTTTGGCTGCTTTAGCCCTGGCAAAGGCCTTTATAGACATGGCTGCAGGAGGCCTAGCAGCACCACGTGCTGGGGTAGAAACATCCAAAGGGATGGTGTCCGATAATTCTTGTGAAACCACAGTAGTAGGTAAAACTTCAGAGGCCGATTCAACTAGGGTAGAAGGGGCCTCGGTAGTAGTCAAGGATTCGGCTGAAGATTGAACCGTTTGCTCGGTTTCGCCGAAACCGAGACTCATGTTTGCTTAACCGTGGTTTCGGCGAAACCGCGGACCGCAAGTGTCGGTCCTTTTCTTTGCGTTCTTAACAATTTGAGTAGTCGGAGGATCCGGCGGCATTATGTACGCAAAATCAGCGAAAAACTGTTCAGCAAACTCCGACCGCCGCCTAAGCGTTCGTCGGTTGAAAGAAGCACAGGCTAAACAAGCTGCTACGTCGTGGTCTGGGCCTAAACAAGGTAAGCAGTAAGAGTGGAAATCTTTATGAGGTATTTGTTTCCCACAAGTTAAACAGTTATTCACTTTTTCTGACATCGGCTGAGGCAAGAAAGAGTCCCCAACAGGGTACTTAGCGTTTTAGAAGTCTTCGAAGTAGTATTCGGTAGAAGTAATCTCTAGATCTGACCGACCGGCACTTGCGAACAGCTTCTGCTTCGGGCGCCACGCGGCAAGAAAGACTGAGGAAAATGGCGTCGGCTGATGCCTTTATACCCGAAGAACTGCAGCTATGACGTCGGGTGAAGTGCGACACCAGCCGAGGCCAGACCCAGACTTTGGAATCCGGCCGACCGAAGGGCTGCCTGACGACAGGACAACCCATTTGTAAGGACTGCAGATGCATCCTTGAAGGACATCCAACGTCTCCCCCTGAGACTCAGTTGAAACCTCGGCTGGTTCAACCGAATCCACCATAGTGTCTAAAGAACCGGCGTCCGGAACGGACGAGTCATCCTGCTTGGGCTTTAAAGATTTATCTTTGCGCTTCTTCGGTAGCGGGCGTCGGAGGATCCGGCGGCATATTGTAATTACACCGCTCAAGACAAGCCTAGCACAATCTAACCTACGTTTAATGGTGCTTATTAAATCTAGCACAAAAGTTACACCCTACTACGTCGTGCTCAGGTCCCAAACAAGGAATACAAAGAGTGGTATTCCCTATGCATCTGTTTCCCACAAGAAATACAATTATTCACTTTTTCTGACATCCGAAATAACTGAGGCAAGAAAAATCAAAAATATTCCCAACGGGTACTTAGCCCAACTTGGTTTCGGTCTGAAACTCAGAATCAAAATTTCAGAGCCGAACGGCACTTGCAAACGCTGCTTCTGCTTCGGACCATGCGGCAAAAAAGACTGAGGAAATGACGTCGGTCATGCGCTTTAATACCTTGACGCTCTGACGTCAGATCTGAGCGCCCATGACCAACGTCAGCCTAATACTTTGGTATTCGGGCCGACCGAGGACAGCGGACTACCCCATAAGTTATGACTGCAGCAATGTGAGATGAAGAACATCTGCAGTGGCAAAGCCAGCTCTGGTTTTTGAGTATAGCGGTAAGTGGTAGTGCTTGGTGAAGGTGTACACTGAACTCAAAGTTGCAGCTTCCAAAAATCCTTGGTTGGTACCCCTCTGAGGAAGGCTGCTGATGTTGCTGTAGCCCTGGTGGAATGAGGTCTAATGTTACCAGGTACAGGTTTCCCATGGTGTGTGTAGCAGAAACGGATACAATGTCCTATCCATTTTGAAATGGTCTGTTTTGATATAGGCTTTCCTTGAGATCCTGCAGCATAGGATACAAAGAGCTGATCAGATTTTCTGAAAACCTTTGTTTTATCCAAGTAGAAACGTAATTGCCTGTGAATGTCCAAAGAGTGTAGGAGCCTTTCCCCTTTATTCTGAGGGTTTGGATAAAAGGTGGGTAAATGAATGGTTTGGTTTAGATTCAGATAAGCATTTGCTAGAATTGACAGTGTATATGGCTTGTTCATCCAGTAAATAGGTTTTATAGTTACACTTTGGCACTGTAAATGGCACTTTATTATTTTTTTACAATTATCATTAAGTACTTAATTAATCTTTTTATTTCATTGGTTGATGTGTTGATCCAATTATATTCAAATGTATTTAAACAACTGACAAGTGGCTTTATGTGTTTGTATTATCTGAAGAAGGCTTGACGAAACGTTTGATGTGATTTTACACAGCGTATTGTATTGTGTCTACTGAGTTTGGCAGGAGCCCTAATAAACCTCTACTTTTATTTTGAGCCTTATCGTTGTGGAACTGGTGCTTTTTGTTTGGTTACTTGTGAAGCCGGCACCTTCCTTTTGATAAGTGGTTTAGAGCCATACTGGATACTACCTTTGGCATAAAGGAAGGGTTAGTTCGTAAAGAGACTCTGTCTTGATGAAAAATGATGAAAGGCTCCACTGCCATTAGGGCCTGTAGCTCTGAGACTCTTCGTGCTGAAGTTATTGCTAGCAGCAGGGTAGTTTTCCATGATAAAAATTGTAAATCAGCTGAAAAAGCTGGCTCGAAGGGCGGTAGTGTAAGTTTTTCCAAACCAAAATTGAGGTCCCAAGTTGGTGTTGGTGCTCTTCGGGGCGGTCTTATGTTCTTAGCCCCTCTGAGGTACTGTCTTAATAATGGATGTGAAACAATAGGAGGATCCATGTTGTAATGAGCCGAAATAGCTGAAGCGTGGATCTTTATAGATGAAAAGGAAAGGCCTTTGTGCAACATCTCAGTTAAATATTGCAGAATCTGAGGAATATTTGGGACAAGAAGATTTTGGCCTTTAGCCTGGGTCCAGGCGCAGAATCTTTTCCATTTGTCTGAGTAGGTTTTCCTGGTGCTGGGTCTCCTGGCCTCCAGAATGACATCCATAACAGCTGCAGAGAGAAGTGTGGACTGGTTGTTTAGATAATCTACCATGCAGCCAGATTTAAAGTCTTGAGCTGGCTGTGTAGAATCTGATTGTTTTGCTGAGTCAGCAGATTAGGAATTTGAGGTAAAATCCATAGTGGACCTTGAGCCATGTTCCTTAATATTGGATACCAGTGTTGGCGTGGCCAGTCTGGAGCAATGAGTATCATTTGTGGCCTCTCTAATCTGGCTTTTAGCAGCACCTTTGCCAGAAGAAGCAGTGGAGGAAAGGCATACACTGTTAGTGTTTTCCAACTGAATGAGAGGGTGCCCACTTTCCAAGCTAGTGTGTGGTATGTCCTTGTGCAAAACTTTCGCAGTTGGTAGTTTTGGGGGGAGGCAAACAGATATATGTCTGGGCTCCCCCATTTTTGAGTTATCATTGTGAATACTTGTGGGTCTAGTTTCCACTGGTGAGGATCCATGATATTTCTGCTTAGTTCGTCTGCCAATGTATTTTTCTTTCCTGGCAGGAATTGTGCCTGTAGTTGAACTTGGTAGGTCAGTGCTATGTTCCACAAAGTAATTGCTTGCCTGCATAGGGGGTAGGAATGTGTGCCCCCTTGTTTATGTACCACATTCACTGTGGTGTTGTCCGTCTTTATTAGAAGTTGTCCTGGATGTAGGAGGTCCTTGAAAGATGTTAGGGGATTTTGTACAGCTAGCATCTCTTTTTGATTGATGTGGAGATGCATTTGATCTGCAGACCATTTGCCCTGAATACACTGTCCTGCCATGTGTGCTCCCCAGCCGTAATCCGATGAATCTGTTGTCATTGTTTGCCTGGCTGTGGGCAAGATGAAAGGCTGACCCTTGTTGAGGTGACATGCCCGAGCCCACCATAGAAACTCCTGTTGAAGGCAGGGAATTAGTGGTATCATTGTTTCCAAGCTGTGGCTGTGCTGAATCCATACGCTTTTCAGGTACCATTGTAATTTCCTCATATGCAGTTTGGCATATGGTAGTAGTATGCAAGATGCCATGAATCCCAAGGCCTGCAGAATTTTTCTTGCAGGGAGTTGGGTCTTTGTTGCCATCATTTTGAAGTATTGAGTCAGTTGTCCTTGCTTGTCTGGCGTGAGATAAGCCATCTGGGCCATTGTATTTAAGCTAGCACCCAGGAATATTATGTCTTGTGAGGGCACTAGTTTTGACTTATTTTCATTTACTGTGTACCTTAGGCAATTTAGTAAGTTTTTTACAAACGCCAGATGTTTTAAAAGAATGTCCTTGCTGTCTGCTTGAATAAGGCAGTCGTCCAAGTATGGATATATTTGGATTCCTCTGTCTGCAGTATGCAATTACTGGTGCCAGGCATTTTGTGAAGACTCTGGGCGCAGTAGATAAGCCAAAGGGCAGTGCAGAGAATTTGTAATGAGTTGTACCTGCTATAAATCGGAGGTATCTTCTGCAATTTTGTCCGATAGGGACATGCAGGTATGCCTCCTTGTGGTCCAACGTTACTAGCCAAGCCATCTTGCCCAGCATGGGAAAAAGCTGCTGTAGTGTGAGCATCTTGAATTTGGGTACTTTCAGGTATGTGTTTAGAATTGAAAGGTCCAGAATGGGTCTCCAGGCTTTGTCCTTTCGGGGAACCAGTAAAATCCTTGTCCTTGCTCCTGTGTAGGAACCTGTTGAACGGCTCTCATGTCCATGAGTGCTGTAATTTGTCTTCGAGCCTCTGCCCATTGATTTGATGGCAGGTTTGGCATTCCTTTTATCCTTGGTAAAGTGTGAAAGTGGAACCTGTATCCTTGAGTTACAATATCTAGGACCCATTTGTCTTTTGTGATGATGTGCCAATTGTCTGCAAAAAGTGCAAGTTTTCCTCCCAAGGGAGCTGCCAAGAGTGATTTGCTTGGCAGTCTGAGGGGTAAGTCATTGTGTTTGTCTTCTGATAGTTTGAGACCTGTCCTCTCCTCCTTTCTGAGTTGTGGCACCCCATTGTCGTGGCTTGTAAGAGCCTTGTGGCTGACCTCTGCCCCTTGGGCGTCTGTATTTGCCCCTTTGTGGTCTGTCAGAAGTTGGAAAGGACCAGTTTTTGGTTGGCCAATTTCTGCTGAAACGAGGGGGGTTGAACCTGTAAAAAAATCCTTGACCGTCTGCATAGATTTTGCCTTATCCTCCATTTTCTTTAAAACCTCTTCTGCTTTCACACCAAATAAAACATCCTGCTGTAAGGGTGCATCCAATAACTTTGCTTTAACATGATCAGGTAAAGTTTGTTCTTTTAACCAAGCATGCCTACGAATGAAAGACCCTGCTACAGCTGCTCTACAAGAAGCTTCCAATGAATCAAATCCACATTGCAAAGTATGTTTTTCTACTTGTTCTGCTGCATGCAACAAATCTTGCATTTCCTTGTAATCAGGCTGCTCTGCATGTGTGCTCATTTTTTGTTTTAATTGAGACATCAAATATTGTTGATATTTCAGCATGTGAAACTGGCAATTTAAGGCCCTCATAGCTAGAGTAGCCGAGGTATATACTTTCTTTCTCCATCTGTCTAGTGCTCTACAATCCCTTTCAGACGGTACAGGATTTTTAGCAATAGAGGCCTTAACCCCTCTGGGACCCTGGAAAATGGTTTCTGGGTCAGCAACAGGGCTTTTATATAGGAAATTATGTGAGTCAGTGACTCTGTAGTATCTGTCTGGTTTGGCTGGTGCAGGAGGTAATGAATCTGGGTTAAGGCTAGATTCTGAATAAACATCATCCACAATGTCTAACACAGGTGGAATAACAAGGGGTCTGTGCTGGCGTAGTGAGAGGAACTCTCGGAGCCTTTTCTTAGAATCAGAGTAATCCTGGCCTTCCCAGTGGAAATGTTCCCTCATGGTACGTAAAGTTTCCCCAAAAGAGTAGTCTTCTGGAGGAGATGCTGAAGGAATAGACTCTTCAGCATCAGAGTCTTCATAAAGGGGAAAAGAGTACTCCTGTTCCTCAGAAGAATCTGAAGAAATGGAAACCTGGTCAGAGGAAGCGTAGTCCTCCTCCTGCCTAGGCCTTTTGCCATGTGGGGGATGGGAACCCCTGATTAGGGTAATTAAGTCTTCGGCCATCTTAAGCATCTGTTTCTTAGGCATGGGGCCTTGCACTGGAGACTGTTGTACAGGCTTCCTTACTTTTAATGGAGTTTTCAGTTTTGCATAGGATTTAATAGTAAGAGTAGTCTGTCTGAAGACACCTTCAGCAACCGACGACCTTTCAACTGCACCGGAATCCCCTTCAGCCATGGAGTCGGAAGGGCCTAAAAATAAAGGCTCTGGAGGGCCTGTAATCTCCGCCTGGGAGTCGGATGCTGGCTGGGTTTCTAAATCAGCGGTCGTCAGGGGCTGCGTAGGCGCCTCACTGAAAACCGGAGAACCAGTGACTGGCCTAGCAGAGGCTTCGGTGTCTGGTTTGGGTCTCGGCTGCCTGTCCTTATCTTTGCGCGTTTTATGCATCCCAGTCGTCAGTTGCTCCGGCGGCATGGTATAATTAAATTTTCTACCAAAATAATGCCGGGCGAAATCAAACCGACGTTTAATAGTTCGTTTATTAAACCTAGCACAAAACCGACAACCTGTGACGTCGTGCTCTGAGCCTAGGCAAGGGATACAATAAGAGTGAAAATCCTTATGAGGTATTTGCTTACCACAAGAAATGCAATTATTAACTTTTTCTGACATCGGACTGAGGCAAGAAAAAGGTTCCCCAACGGGGAACTTAGCTTTATTGAAGACTTCGGTCTGAAATTCGATTTGAAAATCTCAGGAGTCGGCCGACCGGCACTTGTAAAAGCAATGTGGATCCTCGAACATCTACATTTATGGTAGGTACAAAACTGTACTATGTTCTTCATTCCACATTGCTGCAGTCCTAACTATTGGGTAGAATCCCAAAGCAGAGGTAAGGGAGGCTGGCAAATCATAAGGAAGCAGGAGCTGACAACATGCCTTGCAAAATAGCTGTGGCAAAACCAGCCCTAGATTTAGAGTAGAGAGGAAGGTGATAATGCTTAGAGAAAGTATGCACTGAACTCCAAGTAGCTGCCTCCAAAATATCCTTAGTTGCCACTCCGATTAGAAATGCTGTTGAAGTGGCAGTAGCCCTAGTGGAATGAGGCCTAATCCCAGCTGGAATCTCCTTGCCATGATGGGAATAACAAAATGCAATGCAAAACCCAATCCACTTAGAAATAGTTTGTTTTGATACAGGCTTGCCCTGAGAACTCAAAGCAAAAGAAACAAACAACTGCTGAGACTGCCTAAAATCCTTAGTCCTGCTTAAATAATAACAATTGCCTGTGTACATCTAAAGTGTGCAAAATCTTTTCCCCTTTATTTTGGGGATCTGCATAAAAAGTAGGCAAATGAATAGTTTGGTTTAAAGCCACACTAGAAACCACCTTAGGCATAAAGGAAGGATTAGTGCGTAATGATACCTATCCTTATGAAAAATCAAAAGGCTCTACCGCCATAAGGGCCTGCAACTCAGAAACCCTTCTTGCAGAAGTAATGGCCAACAAAAAGCAGTCTTCCATGACAAGTATTTCAATTCAGCAGTAGCATGAGCTCAAAAGGTTGTAGAGTAAGTTTCTCAAACACAAAATTGAGATCCCAAGCAGGAGTAGGAGCTCATTGGGGTCTTATATTCTTTGCCCCTCTAAGAAATTGCTTGAACAAAGGATGCGAAAACAATGGTGGGTCACAATCATAGTGAGCTGAAATTGCTGCAGCATGAATCTTAATGGAAGAAAAGACAAACCTTTGTCCAATAACTCAGTAAGATATTGAAGAGCCACACTCAAATTAGGCTCAGAAATCTCCAAATTTTGCTGCACTCCAAAATAAAATCTCTTCCATTTTTCTCGTTACACTTTCCTTGTACTAGGTCTTCTGGCTTCCATAATCACATTTAAAACTTGTTGAGGAAGTTGAGACCTGCTGTGTTTCAAAACAGAATATGCCAGGCTGTTAGATGAAGAGAGTGAAGCTTGACATTGAGCAGGTGACCGTCCGTCTGAGACAACAGGTGTGGAATCAAGGTAAAGGCCATGGAGGCTTCCTTACCAGACTCCTCAGTAATGGGTACCAGTGTTGCGAGGCCAATCTGGAGCTATTAAAATCATCCTTGGCTTGTCTTGTCTGACCTTTAGGAGCACCTTTGGGAGAAGAGGCAGAGGTGGAAAGGCATACACATGAAGATTTTTCCAACTGAAAGAAAGAGCATCCACTTTCCAAGCTGTGTGATGAAACCTCTTTGTGCAAAACTTTGGCAGCTGGTGGTTTAGTGGAGAAGCGAACAGATCTATGTCTGGAGTTCCCCATGACACTGTCAATTTCTGAAATACATGAAGATCCAGTTACCACTCATGCGGATACATGATTTGTCTGCTTAACACATCTGCTAAGGAGTTCTGTGCTCCGGCAGAAACCTTGCCTGAAGAGTTAGTTGCAAGCTGAGGCAGTCTCCCATAAAATCATTGCTTGCCTGCACAACGGGTAAGAATGTGTTCCCCTTGTTTGTTGATGTACCACATGACAGTTGTGTTGTCTGTTAGAATCAACACCTGCCCTGGAAGAAGTAACTCCTTGAAAGCCATTAATGCAAACTGGACTGCTAACATCTCTTTCATGTTGATATGTAGATGCTGTAGTCTGGCAGGCCACTTGTCTTGTATCCACTTTCCATTTAGATGAGCTCCCAAGCAATGTCTGAGGCATCTGTCGTTAGAATCTGACTGCCTCTGGCGGGTCACAGAGAGTCCCTTGTTTAGGTGACATTCCTGAGCCCACCACAAAAATTCCTTTTGAATGCAAGGTATTATTTGAATGACAGTGTCCAAATCCTGGCAGTGCTGTGTCCATACATTTTGAGATACCATTGCAGCTTCCTCATATGCAGTTTGGCATTGGGAAGCACCAGAATACAAGATGCCATGAACCCTAAGGCTTGAAGGACTGTCCTTGCAGTCAGCCCGGACTGAAGAGATAGTTGATGGAAGTAACTGGAAAGATTCTTTTGTTTGTCCGGGGTTAAAAGGCCATCTGGGCTGCTGTATTCAGTCTCACACCCAGAAAGCACATGTCTTGAGAGGGTACTAGACTGGACTTTATTTCGTTCACAGAATACCCTAGGCATCTTAGCACTGCTATCACATATTCCAAATGCTGTAAAGGTCTTCCTTTTCTTGAGCCAGAATCAGGCAGTCGTCCAAGTAAGGATAGATTTGGATTCCTTTTAGCCTGAAGTAAGCTATCACTGGAGCCAGAACCTTTGTGAATACTCTGGGCAGTAGATAAGCCACAGGGCAATGCAGAGGACTGATAGTGAGAATCCGCCCCTCGGAGACGCAGATACTTCCTGCAACTTAGTCTGACAGGCACATGAAGGTAAGCTTCCTTGAGATCTAAAGTTACCATCCAGTGATCTTTGCCCAGCAGAGGTAAAAGCTGTTGTAACGTCAACATTTTGAACTTGGGAATGTCCAGATAAGTGTTGAGGATAGATAAATCCAAAATTGGTCTCCACGTGTTCCCCTTCTTGGTACTAGGAACAGGCGAGAATAAAATCCTAGGCCCCTTTCTGGCACAGGAACTGGCTGAATGGCCCCTATTTGGAGCAACAGAGAAATTTGCTTGTGAGCCTCTTTTCTTTGTAGAGGAGGAATGTCTGGCATGCCTTTGAAAGGAGGCAAGGTATGGAAATAAAACCTGTAACCGTGGTGAATGATATCCAAAACCCATCTGTCTTGGGTAATTAAATCCCAATTTTCTTTGAAAGAGCCAGCCTTCCTCCCAAAGGTGCTGCCAGGCGAGAATGTACTGGCAGCTGAAAAGGTAGGTCATTGGGTCTGTTTACGAAAGGACTGACCCTGCCCTCACCAGAAGTCTGAGCAGGTGAACTCCCTGTTCTAGGCCTAAAAGAACCTTGAGCTCTGCCACTACCACGTCTAGACCTACCCCTAGACTGGGAATCATAAGCAGGATATGTCCATCCCTTAGTAGGCCAATTTCTACTAAACTGGAGGCTGCACCTGCAAAAATCCTTAACAGTTTGCATAGACTTAGCCTTGTCCTCCATTTTCTTTAAAACTGCTTCCACAGGAACCAAACAACACATCAGACTGTAAAGGAGCATCCAAAATCCTTGTCTTAACATGCTCAGCTAAATTCTGATCCCTCAACCAGGCGTGCCTACGAAGAACAGAACCAGTGGCAGCCACCCTCGGGAGGCCTGCACAGCATCAAAACCACACTGCAAGGAATGCTTACCCACCTGTTCAGACACATGAACTAAATCCTGCAACTCTTTACACTCAATACCTTCTGCCAGAGCATCCACCTTAGACTTCAATTGTGAAAGGAGATAATTCTGATATTTTAACATGTGAAACTGACAATTCAACGCCCTCATGGCTAAAGTGGAAGAAGTATACACTTTCTTTCCCCATCTATCCAAAGCCCTTGCCTCTTTATCAGGAGGAACAGGATTTTTAACAACAGAAGCCTTCACACCTTTAGGCCCCTGAGAGACAGTTTCCGGGTCTGCCCTAGGACTCTTAAAAAGATACTTATGAGCTTCAAGCACCCTATAGTACCTATCCGGTTTAACTGGGGCAGGAGGCAAAGAATCAGGATTCAGGGAAGCCTCTGCAAAAACATCTTCCACCACATTCAGAACAGGAGGTATAGCTAAAGGCCTATGCTGGGGTAAAAACAAGAATTCCCTAAGCCTCTTCCTGGAATCAGAGAAATCTTGACCTTCCCATTTAAAATGCTCCCTCATGGAATGCAGAGTCTCTGAAAATGAAAAATCCTCAGGAGGAGAAGCTGAAGGAGTAGAATCATCCACATCAGAATCAGAATAAGGAGGATACTCCTGCAAGTCTTCAGCGAAGACTCAGAAGCCTCGAACACTGCTCAAAACTCTCAAACTCAGGTTCCACCCTAGGCCTCTTATCAGGAGGGCATAGAACCTCTAATCATAGTAATCAAATCCTCTGCCATTTTAAGCATATGTTTCTTAGGCAAAGACCCTGAAGCACTAGGAGAAACCCCACTGAAGCTAAACTTGGCCTGCCTCTCAAAGAAGCCTTGGAAACAGAAGGGAGGCTCTAACTACCTTAGGAAGAGAGGGAAGAACAGCCACCTGAGAAGCCCCTTCAGCCTGGCCTACTTCCTGAGAGGGCACATCCTGTAACAGTAAAGTCTCTCCCTGAGACTCCAAAGAAACTCCTGGCAGAACCTCCGGCTCCACTGAGCCTTCTAAAGAACCGACGTCCGGGATTGTCGGTTCTTCCACTCTAAACTTTGCTGCTTTGTCCTTGCGCTTTTGGCGGCGGGCGTCGGAGCATCCGGCGGCATTTTATAATTACGCTTCCCAAAAACTAACCTGGCACAGTCTAACCTTCTCTTAATAGTGCGTTTGTTAAATCTAGCACAAGAGCGGCATCCAACAACGTCGTGCTCAGGCCCTAAACAAGGTATACACAAAGTATGGTAATCCCTATGAGGTATCTGTTTCCCACAAGAAATACAGTTATTCACTTTTTCTGACATCCGGTTAAATACTGAGGCAAGAAAAAACCAAAATATTCCCCAACGGGATACTTAGCCAACTTTGATTCGGTCTGAAACTCTGACTTCAGAAACTTTCAGAACGCCAACCTGCACTCGCAAAACTGCTTCTGCATCGGACCATGCGGCAAAAAAGACTGAGGATATGACGTCGGTCATGTGCATTAGTACCCTGACGTACTGACGTCAGTCTAATGCGCCTTGACCGACGTCAGCTCTTTGGTATTCGGGCCGACTGGGACAGCGGACTACCCCAATAGTTAGGACTGCAGCAATGTGGAATGAAGAACATCTGCTTCTGCTTTGGGCACCGCGCAGCAAGAAAGACTGAAGCTGCCTTTTTTATACCCCTGTCGCACTGACGTCAGGGAAGAAGCGACAGCAACCGACGCCGGACCAAGACTTTGGAACTTGGGCCGACTGCGGGACCGCCTGATGGCAGATAACCCAAGTGTGATGACTGCAGCAGTGCAAGACGATGAACATCCTGCTGTTGAGCCTCTGCCCACTGACTTGGGGGTAAGGTCTGGCCAACCGTTTGGGGTTGGGTAAGGTGGGGAAGTGAAATCTGTATCCCTGGGAAAATACATTTAAAACCCATTTGTCCTGGGTAATGAGTTACCAGTTTTTTGCATGCAGGGCGATCTTTCCCCCTAAGGGAGCAGTCAGTTAAGCAGTGCTTGGAAGGTTTAAGGTTAAGTCATTGTGACAGTTTTCCATAGGGAGGTGTCTTACTACTTCTAGCATTGGAAGTGAGAGCCCCCCCACTGCTTAGGGCTGCAAGTACCTTGAGACTGTAGCCTAGGTGGTCTGCTGTTTCTGGGTTTGGACTGAGAAGGCCTGGAAGAAACAGGAAAGGACCAATTCTTAGAAGGCCAATGCCTACTAAATCTGGGAGGCTGTACTTGCTGAAAATCTTTAACAGTTTGCATATATTTAGCTTTTTCCTCCATCTTTTTAAGTACTACTACTTCTTTGTTGCCAAACAGGTGGTCTTGGTTTAAGAGAACATCCAGTAATTTAGCTTTAACATGATCTGGCAAATTTTGCTCCTTAAGCCAAGCATGCCTTCTAAGAATAGACCCAGTGACAGCAGCCCAGCAAGACGCTTCTAACGAGTCAAAACCGCACTGCAAAGTATGTTTACCAACTTGTTCAGCAGAATGCATTAAATCCTGTAATTCTTTATTTTCAGCACAGTCAGGAATCAACATCATTTTCTTTTTAAGTAGTACAACAATATGCTGCTGATACTTTAACATATGAAACTGGCAGTTTAAGGCCCTAATGGCCAAAGTAGCAGAAGGGTATACCTTCTTACCCCATCTGTCCAAGGCCCTAGAATCCCTATCAGAGGGAGTAGAGTTTTTGGCAGCAATACCCTTAATGCCTTTAGGTCCCTGTGAAATGGTCTCTGGGTCTGCAGTAGGTTTCTTGAATAGGAACTTGTGAGAGTCAGGTACTCTGTAATACCTGTCAGGTTTCCTGGGAGCAGGAGGTAAAGTGTCTGGGTCCAGGCTAGATTCCAGGAAGGCATCATCTACAATGTCCAGGACAGGAGGGATCGCTAAAGGCCTGTGTTGAGGTAGGAGTAAGAATTCCCTAAGCCTCTTTTTGGAGTCAGAGTAATCCTGGCTTTCCCAGTGGAAATACTCCCTAGGAGTGTGCAAGGTTTCACCAAAAGAAAAACCTTCTGGAGGGGAAGCAGAGGGTATGGAATCCTCTGCATCAGAATCCTCATAGGTAGATAAGGGCAAATCCTGGTAATCAGAAGAAACAGAAATTTCAGAATCCTGATCAGAAGAATCAGAAGGAAAATCAGTTCTAGGTCTCAGAGGGTGAAAGCTGGCTTCCCCTAAATAAAGTAATAACGTCTTCAGCCATTATTATAATTTTTTAGGCATATGGGCCTGACCATGCGGTTTGGACATCTGTTTTCTAGGCGTGGGTCGAGTTTTAGGCCTGGAAGAAGAAGATGGCATCGGTTTGAAATGCAAGTCAGTAGGCCTGAATACACCCTCAGAAGCCAGTGCCTGCACAGCAGCTCCGGACCCATCCAAGGTAGACACATCCGCAGGTTCCATAGTCGAAGAAGCATCTCGCGGCATACCGGACTCTGAATGGGTCTCAGTAGAGGCCTGCGAAACTGAAGTAGCGGGTATCAGGGGCTGCAAAAGCACCTCACTGAGTACTGGCAAACTGGCGACTAGCTTAACGGAAGCGTCATCGGCAGCTTTGGACCTATGCGGTCTGTCTTTATCTTTACGTTTTTTTCGGAATGTTGGTAGTCGGATGGCTTACTGAAGCCATTTCTGGATAATTAAACAGAGTACCAAAATAGTTTGATACAAAAATGAACTGACGAATAGTTCGAGGATTGCATAAGGCAGAAAACTGACAGCGAGGGACGTCATAGTCTGGGCCTAGGCAAAGAATGCAGTATGAATGAAAATCTTTGAGGTATTTGCTTTCCACAGGTAATACAATTGTTAACTTTTACTGATATTGGTTTAAAGCAAGAAAAAGGATCCCCAACGGGGGGCTCAGCTTTTTTTGAAGACTTCGGCTCTGAAACTCGAAAATGAAAATTTCAGGAGTCGGCCAACCGGCACTTGCAAAATGCTTCTGCTTCGGGCACCGCGCAAGAAAGACTGATGTAATAGCGTTGGCTGCATGCTTTATACCCCTGACGACCTGACATCATGGAAGAAGAGACAGCATCTGATACAGGACCCAAGACTTTGATATTCAGGCCAGCTGAGGGCTACTTGCAGGCAGATAACACGAAGAAAATCTGTGATAAAGTGCCTCTAACACTAGCCATTCAAAAACAGAAAAGTCAAAGACAAGGATGGGCAAAGGAGGCACCCATCTTAGGTGAACCACACAGGATTTGAAACTGGTGGCCAGAGAAAATACCCAAAGTCCTTGTTGGGCTAGTCAGGGAGTCATGACTGTTACTCATACTACTACAAATTGTTACACATACCACCACAAATTGTCAAATCCATTCAAAAAAACATTCACCAGACTTGCTTGTGATTTTACAAGTGAACTCGATACCCCCATGTGTTGCTATTTAAGCTTTTAGCAAAATTTCTGGCAGATATACTGGTAAGGGTAAGGAAACCATAATGAACCCCACTTTCTCCTGAGGTGGGTTGCCATCTGACACAAGCAACATTGCAGTTGAATCCAGCATCTACAATATACAACACTTCACAAAACTGTGGAACTATATACACACTTCTGCTTCTAACTTCATGGGGAGATTTACTGCACACAATGCACCATATAAATAATACCAAAACACACTGCTTCTTAAAAACACACACACAAACACTTATAGTCTTTTGAAGCTATCCATTACATACCAAATGACAAAACCTTTCATCTTGTAATATTTATTTTGCATGCTGCCAGGTCACCTCTAAATTCATGCCCCTAGGTGTCAAGTCTTAAATTTTAGAATTAATCTAGCTTCTAATTTATTTAATGCCCTCCAGAAGTCAACACCTCGGGGTAACTTTATTAAGGCTACCACTAATCTAAACTGCCACATGTTCTAATAATGACAGAATTTTATCCCTCACATCTGTGGCATATTCATGTATTATCTTCTCCACTTCTTTAGTTTTTCTTGTGTACCACTTAGCTGGCTGCAGGCACATTTAATACACTATACATCTCTGTTTTGTCTAGAATACCCCTTAATCAACTTAATTTTACCATTTACATTAACCGTACAAGTTTACAAAACATAATAAACTGCATTCTTCACATTTGCACATTTACATAAGCACACCTATCACTGATAACATTTACCTTAAAGGATAGTATTCCTCTACATTAAAGGTCTTACTAAATGAAAATACCAGTTTATTAGGTAACTGGTTTCTAAAACTGATCTGTTAGCACGATTTTCCATTTCTTTCTTATTTGTGTTAAACATGACAAAAATGTGGTACATTTAGCAACACAAAAGACTTCCTTATAGGTTCATAGGTAGGTACAAGGCTATTGGCCCTAGGGCCTATACAAGTGTAGCCAAAAAGGTACCCTGGCTTTTGCCACCCAAGAAATTATTTTCCTGCGCCCCTGTCGAGCAGAGCCACAGAGGTGATCCCCAGGGTGAATTTCCTGTTTCCCATCCAATCATCAAGATTTTTCTTGAAGAGTGCTAAAGAGGAGCTTTGCTGGATATAGATAGGCAGTTTGTTCCAGAGTATGGGAAGTTTCTGGGACAGGAATCCATCCCTCCAGCATGTTCTGTTTATAGTGGTGACAAGATTTAGGTCCATAGAGCATGTAGCTCGGAGGGATTGGGATTTCTTTAAGTGGAGCATGTCCAACAGCTCTGTCTGGGTTTAACAGCTTTGTAAGTTAGGCAGAGATCGCCTCTGAGTAGGCGATATGTGACTGAATAAGGCTGGAGTTTTTTGAGACTGTCTGCATACGGCATCTGTTTGAGGCCAGTAATCCTCTTTGTGAGGTATTTCTGCAGCCTTTCCAGCTGTTGTAAAAGTCTTGTGAGTTACATACCAAAAGGGACATTGTACTCTATATAATGGGTCTAATGAGTGACGAGTAGAGGGGAACAATGACCTTTTTCCTGGATGAGAAACCTTTTGTGATGACGTGTACCACGTAGAAGGATTGCCTGACTACTGTGGCGATGTGATTATCAAAGGAGAGACTACTGTCCACCTGTGTTCCAAGGTCTCATCATACTTTCGGTGCTAAGTAGACTACCACCTATGTGGTAGCTCATGGGTACAGAGTTTTTACCAAAGGGGATGACAATGCAGTTTTTGGCATTGAGCTTGAGGCCATGGCTTTGACACCAGGCATCATAGGTTCATACTAGGCTATCTGCCCGAGGGCATTTACAAGCCTAGCCCATAGTTTTGTGGCTTACACCACCCCTTTAGTATGGGGAACTATACCCATTATTTTGCTGTGCCTCTGTCGAGCACTGACACTGAGGTAATCCCTGGGGTATATCTGCGATCTCCCATCCATTGGTCAAGATTTCTCTTGAACAAGGCCAGCGAGGTGCTCTGCCTCACATATACCGGGATTTTGTTCCACAGCATAGGGAGTCTTTGGGTGATGAATCTATCCCTCCAGCACGTCCTATTAATAGCCGTGTCTAGGTTTAAGTCTCCTGCCCTTGTGGCTCTGACGGATCTAGATTTTTTGAGGTGAAGCATATTCATCAAATCTGGGTTTGACATGGCCTTGTATGTCAGGCAAAGGTCACCTCTGAGCAAGCGGTGAGCGACTGAATAGAGCTGGAGTTCTTTCAGTCGGGCAGCATAGGACAGATTTTTGAGACCCTTTATCCTTTTGGTGAGGAACTTTTGTGGCCTCTCCAGCTGCTGCAAGTGTCGGGTCAGATACATTCCGAATGGGGCATTGTACTCAATCATTGGTCTGATGAGTGATGAGTATAGGGAGACTATGACCTCCCTTGATCTAGATGTGAAACCCTTCATGATAAGGTGGGCAATGTAGAAGGTCTTCCTAACTACTTTAGCTACATGGGTGTCGAATGACAGGCTACTGTCAACCTGGGTCCCCAGGTCCCTGATAACTTCTTCTGTGCTCAGTGAATTGCCACCTATATGGTAGCTAGGGGTAAAGTACAGTTTTGTACCTACCATAAATGTAGATGTTCGAAGATCCACATTGCTGCAGTCCTAACACTTGGGGTAGTCCGCTGTCCCAGTCGGCCCGAATACCAAAGTATAAGGCTGACGTCGGTCAAGGCGCATTAATCTGACGTCAGGACGTCAGGGTACAAATGCGCATGACCGACGTCATATCCTCAGTCTTTTCTTGCCCCAGATGTCAGAAGACCCTAAAAAGATAAGGCCAAAACCAAAAAACACCAAACACTCCTGTACCAAATATATGTACAATATATACAAATTTACAAAAGTACAACCCCACCCACACAACCACCCCTAAACACAGAGGGAAGGAGGGAGGTAAATTGGACTGCAGCAATGTGGATCTTGAACATCTACATTTATGGTAGGTACAAAACTGTACTATGTTCTTCATCCCACATTGCTGCAGTCCTAACACTTGGGTAGAATCCCAAAGCAGAGGTAAGGGAGGCTGGCAAATCATAAAGAAGCAGGGCTGTCAACATGCCCTGCAAAATAGCCGTGGCAAAACCAGCCCTAGATTTAGAGTAGAGAGGAAGGTGGTAATGCTTAGAGAAAGTATGCACTGAACTCCAAGTAGCTGCCTCCAAAATATCCTTAGTTGCCACCCCTTAGAAATGCTGTTGAAGTGGCAGTAGCCCTAGTGGAATGAGGCCTAATCCCAGCTGGAATCTCCTTGCCATGATGGGAATAACAAAATGCAATGCAAAACCCAATCCACTTAGAAATAGTTTGTTTTGACACAGGCTTGCCCTGAGAACTCAAAGCAAAAGAAACAAACAACTGCTGAGACTGCCTAAAATCCTTAGTCCTGCTTAAATAATAACGCAACTGCCTGTGTACATCTAAAGTGTGCAAAATCTTTTCCCCTTATTTTGGGGATCTGCATAAAAAGTAGGCAAATGAATAGTTTGGTTTAAAGCCACACTAGAAACCACCTTAGGCATAAAGGAAGGATTAGTCCGTAATGATACCCTATCCTTATGGAAAATCAAAAAGGCTCAACCGCCATAAGGGCCTGCAATTCAGAAACCCTTCTTGCAGAAGTAATGGCCAACAAAAAGCAGTCTTCCATGACAAGTATTTCAATTCAGCAGTAGCCGAGGCTCAAAAGGCTGTAGAGTAAGTTTCTCCAACACAAAATTGAGATCCCAAGCAGGAGTAGGAGCTCTACTTGGGGTCTTATATTCTTTGCCCCCTAAGAAATTGCTTGAACAAAGGATGAGAAAACAATGGTGGGTCACAATCATAGTGAGCTGAAATTGCTGCAGCATGAATCTTAATGGAAGAGAAAGACAAACCTTTGTCCAATAACTCAGTAAGATATTGAAGAGCCACACTCAAATTAGGCTCAGAAACCTCCAAATCCTTTGCTGCACTCCAAAATAAAAATCTCTTCCATTTTTCTCGTACACTTTCCTTGTACTAGGTCTTCTGGCTTCCATAATCACATTCAAAACTTGTTGAGGAAGTTGAGACCTGCTGTGGTTCAAAACAGAATATGCCAGGCTGTTAGATGAAGAGAGTGAAGCTTGACATTGAGTAGATGACCGTCCCTCTGAGACAATAGGTGTGGAATCAAAGGTAAAGGCCATGGAGGCTTCCTTACCAGACTCCTCAGTAATGGGTACCAGTGTTGCCGAGGCCAATCTGGAGCTATTAAAATCATCCTTGGCTTGTCTTGTCTGACCTTTAGGAGTACCTTTGGGAGGAGAGGCAGAGGTGGGAAGGCATACACATGAAGATTTTTCCAACTGAAAGAAAGAGCATCCACTTTCCAAGCTGTGTGATGAAACCTTTGTGCAAAACTTTGGCAGCTGGTGGTTTAGTGGAGAAGCGAACAGATCTATGTCTGGAGTTCCCCATGACACTGTCAATTTCTGAAATACATGAAGATCCAGTTTCCACTCGTGGGGATCCATGATTTGCCTGCTTAACACATCTGCTAAAGAGTTCTGTGCTCCCGGCAGAAACCTTGCCTGAAGATTTAGTTGCAAGCTGAGCGCAGTCTCCCACAAAATCATTGCTTGCCTGCATAGAGGATAAGAATGCGTTCCCCCTTGTTTGTTGATGTACCACATGACAGTTGTGTTGTCTGTTAGAATCAACACCTGCCCTGGAAGAAGTAACTCCTTGAAAGCCATTAATGCAAACTGGACTGCTAACATCTCCTTCATGTTGATATGTAGATGCTGTAGTCTGGCAGGCCACTTGTCTTGTATCCACTTTCCATTCAGATGAGCTCCCCAAGCTATGTCTGAGGCATCTGTCGTTAGAATCTGACTCGCCTCTGGCGGGTCACAGAGAGTCCCTTGTTTAGCTGACATTCCTGAGCCCACCACAAAATTCCTTTTGAATGCAAGGTATTATTTGAATGACAGTGTCCAAATCCTGGCAGTGCTGTGTCCACACATTTTTGAGATACCATTGCAGCTTCCTCATATGCAGTTTGGCATTGGGAAGCACCAGAATACAAGATGCCATGAACCCTAAGGCTTGAAGGACTGCCCTTGCAGTCAGCCCGGACTGAAGAGATAGTTGATGGAAGTAAAGGGAAAGATTCTTTTGTTTGTCCGGGGTTAAAAAGGCCATCTGGGTTGCTGTATTCAGTCTCACACCCAGAAAGCACATGTCTTGAGAGGGTACTAGACTGGACTTTATTTCGTTCACAGAATACCCCAGGCATCTTAGCACTGCTATCACATATTCCAAATGCTGAAAAAGGTCTTCCTTGTCTTGAGCCAGAATCAGGCAGTCGTCCAAGTAAGGATAGATTTGTATTCCTTTTAGCCTGAAGTAAGCTATCACTGGAGCCAGAACTTTTGTGAATACTCTGGGCAGTAGATAAGCCAAAGGGCAATGCAGAGAACTGATAATGGGAATTCCCAGCTCGAAAACGCAGATACTTCCTGCAACTTAGTCTGATAGGCACATGAAGGTAAGCCTCCTTGAGATCTAAAGTTACCATCCAGTGATCTTTGCCCAGCAGAGGTAAAAGCTGTTGTAACGTCAACATTTTGAACTTGGGAATTTCCAGATAAGTGTTGAGGATAGATAAATCCAAAATTGGTCTCCACGTGTTCCCCTTTTTTGGTACTAGGAACAGGCGAGAATAAAATCCTAGGCCCCTTTCTGGCACAGGAACCAGCTGAATGGCCCCTATTTGGAGTAACAGAGAAATTTGCTTGTGGGCCTCTTTTCTTTGTAGAGGAGGAATGTCTGGCATGCCTTTGAAAGGAGGCAAGGTATGGAAATAAAACCTGTAACCGTGGTGAATGATATCCAATACCCATCTGTCTTGGGTAATTAAACTCCAATTTTCTTTGAAAAGTGCCAGCCTTCCCCCCAAAGGTGCTGCCAGACGAGAAGGCTCTGGCAGCTGAAAAGGCAGGTCATTGGGTCTGCTTACGAAAGGACTGACCCCTGCCCTCACCAGAAGACTGAGCAGGTGAACTCCCTGTTCTAGGCCTAAAAGAACCTTGAGCTCTGCCCCTACCACGTCTAGACCTACCCCTAGACTGGGAATCATAAGAAGGATATGTCCACCCCTTAGTAGGCCAATTTCTACTAAACTTCGGAGGCTGAACCTGCAAAAAATCTTTAAAAGTTTGCATAGACTTAGCCTTGTCCTCCATTTTCTTTAAAACTGCTTCCACAGGCGAACCAAACAACACATCAGACTGTAACGGAGCATCCAAAATCCTTGTCTTAACATGCTCAGCTAAATTCTGATCCCTCAGCCAGGCGTGCCTGCGAAGAACAGAACCAGTGGCAGCCACTCTCGAAGAGGCCTGTACAGCATCAAAACCACATTGCAAGGAATGCTTACCCACCTGTTCAGAAACATGTACTAAATCCTGCAACTCTTTACACTCAATACCTTCCGCCAGAGCATCCACCTTAGACTTCAATTGTGAAAGAAGATAATTTTGGTATTTTAACATGTGGAACTGACAATTCAAAGCCCTCATGGCTAAAGTGGAAGAAGTATACACCTTCTTTCCCCATCTATCCAAAGCCCTTGCCTCTTTATCAGGAGGAACAGGATTTTTAACAACAGAAGCCTTAACACCTTTAGGCCCCTGAGAAACAGTTTCTGGGTCTGCCCTAGGACTCTAAAAAGATACTTATGAGCTTCAGGCACCCTATAATACCTATCCGGTTTAACTGGGGCAGGAGGCAAAGAGTCAGGGTTCAGGGAAGCCTCTGCAAAAACATCTTCCACCACATCCAGAACAGGAGGTATAGCTAAAGGCCTATGCTGGGGTAGAAACAAAAGTTCCCTAAGCCTCTTCCTGGAATCAGAGAAATCTTGACCTTCCCATTTAAAATGCTCCCTCATGGAATGAAGAGTCTCTGAAAAGAAAAATCCTCAGGAGGAGAGGCAAGGAGTAGAATCATCTACATCAGAATCAGAATAAGGAGGATACTCCTGTAAGTCTTCAGCCGAAGACTCAGAAGCCTCCGAACACTGCTCAAAACTCTCAAGCTCAGGTTCCACCCTAGGCCTCTTATCAGGAGGGGGCATAGAACCTCTAATCATAGTAATCAAATCTTCTGCCATTTTAAGCATATGTTTCTTAGGCAAAGACCCTGAAGAACTAGGAGAGACACCCACTGAAGTTAAACCTGGCCTGCCTCTCGAAGAAGCCTTGGAAACAGAAGGGGAGGGCCTAGCCACCTTAGGAAGGGAGGGGAGAACAGCTACCTGAGAAGCCCCTTCAACCTGGCCTACCTCCTGAGAGGACACATCCTGTAACAGTAAAGTCTCTCCCTGAGACTCCAAAGAAACTTCTGGCAGGACCTCCGGCTCCACCGAGCCTTCTAAAGAACCGACGTCCGGGACAGACGGTTCTTCCAACCTAGGCTTTGCTGCTTTGTCCTTGCGCTTTTTAGACGAAGGGCGCCGGAGCATCCGGCGGCATTTTATAATTACAACGCTTCCCAAAACTAACCTGGCACAGTCTAATCTTCTCTTTATAGTGCGCTTGTTAAATCTAGCACAAGAGCGACAACCAACAACGTCGTGCTCAGGCCCTAAGCAAGGTATACACAAGGTATGGTAATCCCTATGAGGTATCTGTTTCCCACAAGAAATACAGTTATTCACTTTTCTGACATCCGGTTAAATACTGAGGCAAGAAAAACCAAAATATTCCCTAACGGGTACTTAGCCAACTTTGATTCGGTCTGAAACTCCGACTTCAGAAAATTTCAGAACGCCAACCTGCACTCGCAATACTGCTTCTGCATCGGACTATGCGGCAAAAAAGACTGAGGATATGACGTCGGTCATGCGCATTTGTACCCTGACGTCCTGACGTCAGATTAATGCGCCTTGACCGACGTCAGCCTTATACTTTGGTATTCGGGCCGACTGGGACAGCGGACTACCCCAAGTGTTAGGACTGCAGCAATGTGGGATGAAGAACATCCTTGTTTTTCCCGAAGGGTATGACTATGCATTTTTTGGCATTTAACTTTAGGCCATGGCTCTGGCACCAGTTATCCGTTTCTGTGAGACCCTTCTGAAGGATATCTGTGTCAGATGTGTTTTCGACTATGGCGCCCAGTTTGCAGTCATCTGCAAACTTTGTCAGCCATAACCCTCCTGTGTTTGCTTGTACTTCGGAAAAGTAGATGCCAAACAAGAGTGGGCCCAGGACTGAGCCCTGTGGGACACCACTTGTGACGGGCTTTGAGTCTGACATGGCGCCAGCAACTCTGACCCTGTGGGTTCTGTCACTCAGCCAGTTTGCAACCCATCTTGTGATGTATGGGTTAACATTTAAGCTGATGAGTTTTTCAATGATACCCGAGTGGGGTATTGTATCGAAGGCCTTCGCCAGATCGAGGTAGGCTGTATGGACTGCCTTTCCCTCATCAATGGCTTTGGTGACTGTTTCAAAAGTCAACCAAGTTTAAAAGGCATGATCTGCCTTTGACAAAGCCAAACTGGGTTGGATCCAAAGTCTGCAAATTCCTATGTCTTTATTTATGAGGTCCATTATGATCCTCTCCATGGCTTTGCAGATAAGGCTTGTCAAGCTAATGGGCGGTAATTTCCAGGGTCGGTGGAGGCACCGCCTTTGTGAAGTGGGACCACAGTTGCAGTGCGCCACTCCTGGACGTATCCCGAGGTGAGACTATGATTAAACAGCTGTCCTAGCTGTGGGTTTAATTCCTCATTGAGTTCGTGGAGCACACAGCCGGGGACACCATCAGGTCCCATGGATGCTGTGTTTTGCCTTGAGAGAGCAGTTCTCACTTGGGCGTTAGAGATGTTTGGGGGCTGCAATCGTTTGGTATAGATATCTCTCCTTTTGGGGAAGTTTGCACTGAACCTGTCAGCCAGTATGTTGGCAATGTCTGTAGGATCAGTAATCTTCACATCATTTTGAACTAGTTCTGAGCATATCTGGGAGTTTCCTCCCAGGTTTCTAACATAGCTAAAGAATGCCTTATGATTGTCTTCTGAGTCTTTAGCTATTTTTCTCTCAAAATTAGCTTTGGAAGATTTTATGAGAGCTCTTAGTTTTTTACTTATAGTGATCAAAGGTGTCTTACCTTTTAAGGATTTTGCTCTATCTTGTAGTAGCTTCCTCCTTTTGTTGTAGAGTTTGTTTATGGCTGGGGTCCACCAGACCGGACGCTTGCCTTTGGTACAAAGAGTCTTTGTTTTGCTTGGGATTGCCTTATCCATGCAGTCCTGCAGGTGCTGGTAGAAGGCATTTGTAAGTGATTCAGCGGCTTGAGTACTGTTTTCCGCCAGCTCGGGGGCCTTAAAGGAGACCACACTAGTCTTTAGAAGTGTGAAGTCGGCTTTCGAGAAGTTCTTTACTGTGGTCTTTTTTATTTCAGGTGGGGGTGGGATGAGGACCTCTAGCGAGATTAGTTTGTGATCTGATCTCACCAGTGAGGGGTATACTTCCAGTGTTGAACACTGTGCTCCCATGTTCGTGATGATGAGATCAAGTATGTTTTCTCCTCTTTGTGGGGATGGTGACTAGTTGTTCCATGGCATTTGAGTTCATGAATTCCAGGAACTTTTGGGCTAGGGTGTTTGGGCTTGAGTAGTGTTCCCAGTCTATATTAGGGTAATTGAAGTCACCTAGTATGATGGTGTTTGGTGATACATTTATCCCCTCCAGTGTTTTCAGGAAGGCCATGTGAGGTTCCTGAGTTTGTGAGGGTGGCCTGTAACATGCTACAATTTGTAGAGCAGTCTTGCCTATGGCTAATTCCACCTGGATGGTCTCCGATGCATCGTGCGTTGCCACTAGTCTTGAGGTATGGGTGTCCTTGATGAATATAGATACCCCCCCTCCTTTCTTGGTATTGTCCAGATTTTGGGGCCGGAACGCATGATATGAGGTAAAACCTGATAGTGCTGGGGTGCTCTCAGGAGCCTTGAACCAGGTTTCTGTCACAGCACAAACATCGATGTTCTCCATATTGAGAAGGGCCTCGAGTGCGTGCATTTTGAGATTTAGACTTCTGGCATTGAGCAGCATTACCCTTAGTTGTTTTCCTTTTTTGTGTTCTAGGGTGGTAGGTTTAGAATTTGAGCCTTGCCTAAAAAAGGCACTATGGGGGTGGCAAGAGCCTTTGCCAATATCCGAATCCCAGGGTGACAGGTGCAAGCCGTCCCTTGCGAAGCAGCGTGGCTTGTCCAGCATGTCATCCCAGGCAGACAGACATTGGATCCCCTTTGAATGACACCAGAGTTTAAGCCAATTGTTAAAGCTGATCATCTTATCTCTGTATTGTGGCATCATTCTTGGTGAAGGTAGGATACTGCTCAAGGTCAGGGTCATACCTGCCTGGGCTACATAATCAGAGAGCTCCTCAATGTCTCTTTTCATGTAGTCCAAGGTATGTCTCAGGTCGTTTACACCAGCGTGGACAATGACTGAGTCATATTTGTACCTGCTGTTGAGAGACCTGAGTGCTTGCGTTATGTGGCGGATTCTAGCGCCCGACAGGCAGCTTACTGTAACTCTCTCCTTACTCAGTCTGGTGAGCAGGACGTCAGTGTGTCTGACTATGGAGTCATCAATGACTAGTGTGTCTGGCATTGTGTTTGGCCTTAAGGGCTGTGACTGTTTGACACTCTGACTGTGAGGTCTATGTGTTGCAGGTGTTGTGTTCTGAGGTGGTGGTTGTTTGGGTGTCTGCTTTGGTGGCCTCTGCTGTTTTGGTAGATTTTTGATCAGAGCCTCCAAGTATGTCTTTGTGTGTTTATGTGTATGATTTGAGGTTGTGATGGTACTATGTGAGACTGGGTCTATAGTGTGTGTGGTAACCTTCTCCTCCTGACTGGTCTTGCCAGTCCTATGTTGAGAGAGCTCAGCCTCCAGTTTGGCCGTATAGTTGCATCTCTCGCATGTATTTGTGTTTTGTGGGAGGAGGAGAGGGTTGTCTGTGTACATGAGGCAATTGTAACATTGCCTCAATATTCCCAGGTTCACCAGCTGAGCAGGAGAGGACACTAGCAACTGATCCCTCGACATGCTAGAAGGAATAGACAAAAAAACTTTAAAAGAGATTCCGGGGGATGTGGGTGACAGAGAAATGGGGGTTTGCCTTTTTGGGGTACTATCTATGACAAGAGTGCTTGTATCAAGGTAATAAGTACTGTGGGAGCAAGTGCTAGGTTTAACAGATAGAGAATAGTCTACTTGGAGTCAAGTAGAAATGATCTTTTGAGTTATAGGATACGCTGATTAGAACAGTAGTATAGTTCGAGAAAGGTAGTTTTAAGGGAAAATTTGAAGAGTGGACTTTAGGTAGCCCGAATAGTTTAAACCTGCTTAACCGGCGCTGCCCTAGTGTGCAACAGTGGCAACTCCGCGCTAATTCGCGCTAAAACGCGCTTTATAGCAGGGGGCTGGAAAAGACAGGAAATGACCCAAAATGGCCAATAGACTACAAGTTACTGCCTTAAACCACTCCTCTAAGGACAAACAGGCAGCTCAGTACTCCCCACTCTCACTGGTGAGTAAAGAAACTTCCCCCTGACCAAACAAGGAAAATGGAGAAACACAGGAACCAAGACAAAGCCCAGGGATCAGCAAAATCTGGTCTCTGGAACACTAGTTAGGAAAGTATGGAAAACAAGGATATTTTTTGTTTTTTTTTTCAAGTTTTTTTACAGCAAAGCAGAAAACACAATAAATGCTATGATTTTCGACTAAATGCTATCAAAAGCTAGTACACTTGAGTGTATTAGCCTGTAGTTTAACTTTTAGGCAAAACTTAAACTAGCAAGTGCAGTAAACAGTTTTAGCTTATAAACACAGTAAAAACAGTGCAAACTTTGATAAAACAAGCAACAGTAGTCGAAAGGCACAAAGTCGAAAAAAGCCAAGAAAGATACGTAAAATCTGGAAAGGTAGTCTTTTCTGGTCTCTGCTGCTAGAGGAACACTGCTGGCCACCACGAGGAGCTGTGCTGAGTTCTCAATAGCTGGAAAAGCCCGCCAAAACGCGCTTTATAGCAGGGGGCTGGAAAAGACAGGAAATGACCCAAAATGGCCAATAGACTACAAGTTACTGCCTTAAACCACTCCTCTAAGGACAAACAGGCAGCTCAGTACTCCCCACTCTCACTGGTGAGTAAAGAAACTTCCCCCTGAACAAACAAGGAAAATGGAGAAACACAGGAACCAAGACAAAGCCCAGGGATCAGCAAAATCTGGTCTCTGGAACACTAGTTAGGAAAGTATGGAAAACAAGGATATTTTTTTTGTTTTTTTCAAGTTTTTTTACAGCAAAGCAGAAAACACAATAAATGCTATGATTTTTGACTAAATGCTATCAAAAGCTAGTACACTTGAGTGTATTGGCCTGTAGTTTAACTTTTAGGCAAAACTTAAACTAGCAAGTGCAGTAAACAGTTTTAGCTTATAAACACATTAAAAACAGTGCAAACTTTGATAAAACAAGCAGAAACAGTAGTCGAAAGGCACAAAAAGTCGAAAAAAGCCAAGAAAGATACTTAAAATCTGGAAAGGTAGTCTTTTCTCGTCTCTGCTGCTAGAGGAACACTGCTGGCCACCACGAGGAGCTGTGCTGAGTTCTCAATCAATCTCAGTGAGGCCCTTTTGTAGGATATCCACATCAATAGGAGTTTCAATTATGGCTCCTAGTTTGCAGTCATCTGTGAACTTCGTTAGCCAAAGACCTTCTGTGTTAGCCTGTACGTCAGAAAAGTAGATACCAAACAGGAGAGGACCCAGGACTGAACCCTGTGGTACTCCACTTTTCACTGGTCTGAAGTCGGATTTGGAGTCTGCTACTTTCACAGTGTAGGTTCGGTTAATGAGCCAGTTGGCAACCCATCTTGTGACATAGGGATTTATACCTAGTTTAGTGAGTTTATCTATAACTCCAGAGTGGGGGATGGTGTCAAAAGCCTTAGCGAGATCTAGATAGGCTGTGTGAACCACCTTACCCTCGTCTACGGCTTTGGTGACTGCTTCAAAGAAGTCAGTTAGGTTTAGGAGACATGATCTGCCTTTTACAAACCCGAACTGGGTGGGATCCATTGTTTGGAGACTGCCAATGTCTTTGTTTATAAGTTCCATGATGATACGTTCCATGGCCTTGCAGACCAGGCTCATTAGGCTAATGGAGCGGTAGTTCCCGGGGTCTGTGGTGGCTCCCCATTGTGGAGCGGGATAATTGTCGCTGTGCGCCATTCAGTGGGCACAAAGCCTGAAGTGAGGCTATGACTGAACATGGTGCTTAGGTGGGGTGCCAGTTCATTCTGTAGTTCATGTAGAACGCTGCCTGGGATGTTGTCAGGTTCCATGGATGCTGTGTTCTTGGCTTTCGAGAGTGTGGTTTTTACCTGTGCAGCCGAGATTACAGGAACTTTGCATTCTTCCGGTATAGAGATGGGCCCTTTAGGGGGTGAAAGGGGTAAAGTTAGCACTGAACCTATCTGCCAGGATATTGGCAATATCAGTTGGTTCTGTATATGCAGTGTCCTTGTGCTACACCTCAGAGCAGATCTTTGTGTTGCCATTGAGATTACTGACATAGCTATAGAATGCTTTGTGGTTGTCTTTAGAATCAGTGGCGATTTTGTTTTCATGACTAGCTTTGGAGGATTTTATGAGGGATCTCAGCTTCTTACTGAGACTGACCAGGGAGTTCTTCCAGTCATGGGGTTTTACTCTTTTTTTTGTAACAGTTTCTTTCTTCTGTTGTACAGTTGGTTTATGGCAGGGGACCACCAAATTGGCTTCCTTTTTTTGGAGGATAGCATCTTGGTTCTGTTAGGGATAGCACGATCCATGCACTCGTGTAAGAGCTTATAAAGTGCATGTGTGTAGGATTCAGCAATCATACCTCTATTGTCCATCTGCATGGGTGTCGTGAAGTTTGTCACTTCTGTCTTAAGAAGCATGAAGATGGCTTTGGAGAATTTTTTTACGGTGGTTTCCCTAATAGGGGGTGGGGGCAGGATGTAGATATCTAGGCTGATTAGCTTGTGGTCGGATCTGACCAACGAGGAACTGACCTCTGGTGTGGAACACCAGTCACCCATGTTGGTAATGACCAGGTCTAGGATATTGCTGCCCCTGGTGGGGGTGTGGATAAGCTGATCCAAGTCATTAGAATTTATGAATTCCAGAAAACGTTGAGCAAAAGAGCTGGTACAAGTTTTCCCAGTTAATGGTGGGGTAGTTGAAATCGCCCATTATTAGGGTGTTGGGTTGTACCCTAACATTTTAAAGTGCATCAAGAAATGAGGAGTGGGAATACTGGGGCATGGTGGGGGATCTGTAGCAAGTTACAGTTTGGATTGCGGTCTTGCCCAGAGTTAGTTGCACTTGGATAATCTCGGATGCACTATGCTGAGCAACTAGCCTGGAGGTGTGTATATCCTTAATGAATATGGACACGCCTCCACCTTTAGTGTTTTGGTCCGGGTTAGGTGGCCGAAAGGTGTGGTATGAATTATAGCCTGGTAATGCAGGGGTGCTCTCTGGAGCCTTGAACCAGGTCTCTGTCACTGCACAGATGTCTATGTTCTCCATTTTAAGGAGTGCCTCGAGTGAATGCATTTTGAGGTTTAGACTTCTAGCACGGAGTAGAATTACCCACAGATTTTGCTTGCTTGTACCAGTTACGGTGGTGAATTTGTCATTTGAACCTTGGCTAAAAAAGCCACTATAGGGGTGGCAAGAGCCTTAGCCTGTATCCAGAATCCCAAGGGCGACAGGTGCAGGTCATCTCTGGCAAAGCATTGTGGTCTGTTGATGCTTTCATGCCTGACTACAGAGTCACCTATGACTACAGTGTTGGATACGATGTTATGCCTTATGGGCTGTGGTTGAGTGGCACACCAAGTTTGTGGGCTGTGTCTCATTTGGGTTGTGTTAGGGGGTGGATGTTACATGCGTTTCTGCTTTGGAGGTCTCTGTTGCTTGAGCAGATTTTTATTGAGAGCCTCAGCGAATGTAGATGTGTGTTTTGTGCTGCTGTGTGTTTTGGTGGTGTAGGTTTTGGTGGACTATGTGATGAGTGCGGTGTGGTGCAAGTGTTTACCTTCTCCTTTTGACTGTCTAGTCCAGTCTTGGGTGAAGAGAGCTTTGCTTCCAGTTTGGCTATATAAGTGCATCTCTCACAGGATGTAGTGATGGGTGGTAAGAGGAGAGGGTTGTCTGTGTACATGAGGCAACTGCTGCATTGCCCCAAGATGCCCAGATTCATCAGGTAGACAGGAGAAAACACCGGGAGCTGACCCTTAGACATGTCTGGATAGGTGCTTATTTATCAAGTACTAAAAACTGTTTTCCTCTAGACAAGTGAGGAAAGCTGAGTGCAGTAGTAATTTGTAGCATATTTAGTGCTTATTTGAATAAATTCCTTTTTCACTTCCCTTCCTATGCAAATCATGCTCTGCACCCCATCCCCACCTATCACAACTTTGTTTCTGGATTTCGCTGTAATCTCTTACGTATAACCTCTCAACTTGTGTTGAATACCATCAAATCATCATAGTCATCATCCTTTTTTTTTCCATGTATACATGGAGTCAGGGTACCCGCGGTGGTGGTGCTGCGGTAGCGTGGTTGCCTCACAGTAAGATGCTGTCCGGTTCGATTCTCAGCTAGAGCGTCTTCTGCGTGGAGACATGCGCGAATGGGCGTACCTTCGTTGAAGGTTGTGCGTTAGGCCTGGCAAGCCGGTACGTAAAAATCAACTGCCAATCATTAGTGGACCGGAGTTCCGCTGTGGCGAACCCTAACCGGGAAAAGCCGAAAGACACAAAACAATACATGGATTCAGGGTGTCGCATCACTACTGGTCAATATGATCAAATCACCTACAGCAAATGTTTACACTGCCAAGTGGCTAGCCCTGATACGAATGCCATCATATACTCCATTTAGATTACTAGGATCTGTAGTACAATGCTTAGCTCTAACAAATTCATCCAGTGGGAGGTTTGCAATTAACTGTGGTGGATATGCACAGTTTACATACAAGAATGTGCTAGTCGATGTATCTTTCTGAAATAACTTGGTTTATATCAAGCTACCCACACTACTACAAATTGTCAAAGCCATAAACATTCAACAGACTTGCTCATGGCTTTATGGGTGAATTTAATACCCCAAATGTTGCTATTTTCCCTTTTAGCAACACTGACTGCATTAACACTTCCTTTGCACAAAAAAAATTACCTATATAACACACATTGTAAGCTAGTTACGAAAACAAAATCGCCACCGATTCTAACCTTTTAGGAAAGGTTTCAGGTGGGGGTCGGAATAGATGCTGGGAGCAGATAAGGCAAGCAAAGATAGTTGAAGCATGTAATTAATGCTGGGATAAGAAAGTCCCTGATGAAATAATACTCACATGTATTCTAACACTAGGTTTTTATCTGTGCCAATGGAGGTTTAATGTCTTTGTCCTTGCACCAAAGAGAAAACCCTTTTCTATTTGGATAAGTATGATTTTTTGGCATTTGGTTTTCTTGCTTCTCTCAGGATTGACAACACTTTTGTACAACAGTCATTATTTGGGGTCAGAAACCAATCCTCCAGGCTGTTAGTTTGAGGGTATTCAGCTAAGGATAAATGACAGATCCCTTTAGCTGGGTAAATAGGTGCATCACTTGACGGAGAATATAATACCCCCCCTCACTGAGGGTCAAGAGGTGGGAGAAGTAATGTCACCTAGGCCAGAAGGGAGCTATGAGCATCATGTTAGGCCTTGTCTGACCTCAACTTTATCAGTACTATGGGAATCAGGAGAAAAGACAAAAAGGCATAAAGAAAGAGTCCTGTTCATTTGAAGTTGAATACGTCTGCTCTCCATGTCCATCGGGTTCTTGAGTAGCATATCTGAAGTTGCCTCTTCTGGTAAAAGACAATACTGGGGTGTCCACATTGACGGGTGAGGTCCAGGATGGTCTCCCTTTTTAACATTCATTCGTTGGGGTCCAGAATGTCCCTGCCCAAGAATCTACTAAGGTGCAATTTTGGCTCGGGATGTATGACACTATCGGTGTCAACAGCAATTGCTGTGGCAACAGCCAAATCTTTTACGAGACTGAACAGGTGTAGGAACAAACTCCCCCTTGCTTGTTTATGTACCACATAAAGTACAGTTGTGTACACTTACCATAAATGTAGATGTTAGAGTGGATTCACTGTTGCAGTCATTACATTTGGGTAATCTGCTGGTAGGTTGCCCCCAGTCGGCCTGAATTCCAAAGTCTTGGGTCCTGCATTGGTTGCGGTCTCCTCTTCCATGACGTCAGGTCATCAGGGGGTATAAAACATGCAGCCGACGACAATTTCTTTAGTTTTTCTTGCCCCAGCTGTCAGGTGCTCCCAAAAAGGTAGCAAAAAAAAAATATATATATATATATATATATATATATATATATATATATATATATATATATACACATATACATACATACATACATACACACACATACATGTATCAATAAAAACTTTACCTTCATCTACAAGCAAATACACCACATAGGTTGTAGAAGATAGAGAAGGAAAGATAAACTCCAGAATGAAAGGGGGATGGTGGGAGCGTAACCTGGACTGCACTCGAACATCTACATTTATGGTAAGTGTACACAACTGTACCATGTTCTTCGTATTTCACTGTTGCAGTCATTATATTTGGGTAGAATCCCAAAGCTATGGTTGGGAGGCTGGAGCTAAAACAACATTGGGTGCGGCTATAAGGCCCTGCAGAACTGCAGTGGCAAAGCCTGCCCTGGAGTAGAGAGGCAAATGATAATGCTTTGTAAATGTGTGAACAGAACTCCAAGTAGCAGCCACTAGAATGTCTTTGGTTGGTACTCCTCTGAGAAAGGCTGCTGAAGTAGCTGCAGCTCTGGTGGAATGAGACCTAATGCCCTTGGGCACAGGTTTGAGATGGTGTAAGTAGCAGAAACGGATGAAGTGGCTTATCCGCTTTGAAACTGTCTGCTTTGAATTAGTCTTTCCTTCTGATCCTGCAGCAAATGTCACTAGTAATTGCTCAGTTTTTCTTAGAGTTTTAGTCTTGCTCAAGTAGAATCTTCGCTGTCTGTGTACATCCAAGGAATGCAGAATTATCTCCCCTTGTTCTGTGGATTTTGATAAAAAGGTTGGCAGATGAATTGTTTGCTTAAGAGCCACACTGGAAACCACCTTGGGCATAAATGTAGTATTTATCCTCAGACACCCTGTCTGGGTAAAACATGATAAAAGGCTCTACAGCCATGAGGGCCTGTAGCTCTGAAACTCTTCTTGCTGAAATAATTGCTAGTAGCAGAGCAGTTTTCCATAAGAACTTTAGATCAGCGGTAGCAGCTGGTTCAAATGGAGGCAGGGTGAGCTTTTCCAACACATAACTGAGGTCCCATGCAGGTAATGGCGATCTTCTAGGAGGCCTTAAATTTTTAGGCTCCTCTAAGATACTGCTTTAGTAAAGGATGAGAAAAGATTGGTGGCTCTGTATTGTAATGAGCCGAAATGGCAGAGGCATGGATTTTAATTGATGAGAAAGACTGGCTTCCAAAATGACATCCATCACAGCTTTACTGAAAGGTGTTGTTTGTATAACTACATTATCAGCCATGCTGCCAGGTTCAGTGTCTGGGGTGGATTGTGCAGGATCTGATTGTTTTGCTGGGACAGTAGTGGAGGTCTTTGAGGTAAGGTCCAAGCTGGGTATTGAGACAAGTTCCTTAAGACTGGGTACCAGTATTGGTGGGGCCAGTCCGGGGCAATTAGTATCATCTTTGGTTTCTCTTGTCGAACTTTTGAGGAGGAAAGCCGTAAACTGAAGGATAGGGCATCCACTTTCCATGCTTGTCTGTGGTAAGTCCTTGTGCAGAATCTTTTCAATTGATAATTTTGAGGAGAGGCAAATAGATCTATGTCTGGGCTCCCCCATTTCTCTGTTATGCTAAAGACTTGTGGATTTAGTTTCCACTCGTGAGGATCCATAAAGTTTCTGCTTAAATCGTCTGCCAGAGTATTTTGGTTTCCTGGCAGGAATTGAGCTTGAAGATGCATTTGGTAGGTCAAAGCTGTGTCCCACAGTGCCATGGCTAATCTGCAAAGGGGGTATGAGTGTGTGTGCCCCCTTGCTTGTTTATATACCACATGACCATGGCATTGTCCGTCTTTATCAGTAGTTGCCCTGGATGAAGTTAGCCCTTGAAGGCTGTTAGGGCATTTTGAACAGCTAGCATCTCTTTCTGGTTGATGTGTAGATGCATTTGTTTTGGGGTCCATATGCCCTGACTGCATCTTCCTGCCATGTGGGCCCCCTAGGCATAATCTGATGCGTCTGTTGTTAAAGTTTGGCTGGCAGGGGATAGAGTGAAGGCCCGTCCCATGTTTTGGTGACATGCCTTTGCCCACCATAGAAACTCCTGTAGTAGGCAGGGAATGAGAGGGAATCATTGTTTCCAGACTGTGAGAATGTTGACTCCATAAACTTTTTAGGTACCACTGAAGTTTCCTCATATGCAGTCTTGCATATGGAATCAGTAGGATGCAGGATGCCATGAAGTCCAAATCCTGCAGAATTTGTCCCGCAGATAACTGGGTTTTTGTTGCCATCAGTTTGAAGTAAGTAGTCAGTTGCTTTTGTTTGTCTGGCGTGAGGTAAGCCATCTGGGCAGTTGTATTCAAGTTTGCACCCAGGAATGTTATCTTTTGAGAGGGTACCAGTTGTGATTTCTTTTTGTTTATTGTGCACCCTAGGCCTGTTAGAAGTCTTTTCACAAATGCCAGGTGTCGAAGAAGAACGTCCTTGTTCTCTACTTGAATGAGACAGTCGTCCATGTAAGGATATATTTGTATACTTCTTTGTCTGCAAAATGCAATTACTGGTGCCAGGCACTTTGTAAAGACCCTGGGCGCAGTAGATAAGCCAAAAGGGCAGTGCAGAGAATTGGTAATGCATTAAGCCAGCCTTGAATCGGAGGTATCTTCTGCACGAATGTCTTATTGGGACATGCAGGTATGCTTCTTTTAGGCCTAATGTCACCAGCCAAGCATTCTTGCCCAGCATGGGCAGAAGCTGCAGCAAAGTCAGCATTTTGAATTTTGGAATGCCCAGGTATATGTTCAAAATTGATAAATCCAGTATTGGCCGCCAGGCCTTGTCCTTTCTGGGTATCAAGAACAGTCTCGAGTAAAAACCTTGTCCTTTTTCCTGTTCTGGTACTGGCTGAATGGCCCCCACATCCATGAAAGACGTAACCTGTTTCTGTGCCTCTGCCCATTGATTTTTTGGCAGATCTGGCCATCCATTTGCCATTGGCAGAATGTGGAAATGGAATCTGTATCCCTGTGATACTATGTTTAGTACCCACTTGTCCTGGGTTATTAACTGCCAATTTTGAGCAATAAGTGCTATTTTCCCCCCTAAGGGAGATGCCAAAAGATAAGTGCTTGGTGTAGGCAGAGGGAAGTCATTGGGACTGTTTCCTGTAGGTTTGCGCTTTACCTTCTCCAGCTTTGGAGGTAGAAGTGCCCCATTGCTTTGACCTGTATGAATCTTGCGCCTGGTATCTGGAACCCTTAGGGCATCTGGATTTGCCCCTTTGAGTTCTGTCTGACACAGGAAAGGACCAATTTTTTGTATGACAGTGTCTACTGAATCTTGGTGGCTGCACTTGTAAGAAGTCTTTAACAGTTTGCATAGACTTAGCTTTGTCTTCCATTTTCTTTAAAACTTCTTCTGCCTTAATACCAAACAGAGAATCATGCTGTAAAGGTGCATCTAGCAATTTAGCTTTAACATGATCAGGCAGATTTTGTTCCTTTAGCCAGGCATGCCTCCTAATCACAGATCCAGTAATTGCAGCCCTGCAGGAGGCCTCGGAATCAAAACCACATTGCAACATATGCTTTCAAACCTGTTCAGATGCATGCTATAATTCCTGCAATTCTTTATTTTCTGCACATTCAGAAATCAACATCATTTTCTGTTTCAGCAATCCCATAACATGTTGTTGGTACTTAAGCATATGAAATTGACAGTTTAAGGCCCTGAAGGCCAATGTTGCAGATGTATAAACCTTTTTCCCCCATCTGTCCTGTGCCCTTGAATCTCTGTCAGAGGGGGTAGGATTTTTTGCCATTGAGGCCTTAACTCCCTTTGGACCATGTGAAATAGTTTCAGGATGAGCAGCAGGGTTTCTAAATAAAAATTTATGTGAGTCAGGGACACTAATATCTGTCAGGCTTACTGGGAGCCGGAGGTAAGGAGTCAGGGGTCAAGCTTGACTCCGAAAACACATCATCCACAATGTCTAAAACAGGGGGAATGGCTAAAGGCCTGTGCGGAGGGAGAAGGAGGAAATCCCTGAGCCTCTTTTTTGATTCTGAGAAGTCTTGACTCTCCCAGTGGAAATGCTCCCTCAAAGTATGCAAGGTTTCTCCAAATGAATAATCTTCAGGAGGAGATTCAGATGTTATAGACTCCTCTGCATCAGAATCCTCATAGAGAGGTATAGAATCAGAAGAAATAGAAACCTAATCTGAAGATTCATAATCAGTGTCTTGCCTAGGCCTCTTATCTGGAGGGGGATGGGTACCCCTGATCAAGGTAATAAGGTCTTCAGCCATTTTGATCATTTGTTTTTTAGGCATAGAGGCCTATGCACGTGGCTCATGCGTCGTTTTTTAGTTTTAGAAGATGCTTATGTCTTTTGTTTTGCGGCTGTCGTTGGTTTGATATACAAATGTTGAGGTCTGAAAACACCCTTAGAAGCCGGTGCCTGCTCAGCGGGTCCGGACCCATCCGAGGGAGATACATCCATTGGTCCAATGCCGGACTCCACAAGGGTGTCGTTAGAGGCCTGCGACTCGAAGGTAGTGGGTATCAGGAGAAGCCTAGTCATCTGTTTTGGATCTCTACTGCCTTTCTCTGTCCTTTTCTTTGCGTTTTTTATGTACTCCGGTAGTCAGACTGCCATCCGACGGCATTTCTGAGTAGTTAAATCGGTTTCCAAAATACATTGAGGCAAAAATATACAGATGCTTAACAGTGCGTTGGTTAAATCTAGCACAAAACCAACAGCCAGGCAAGTTGTGATCAGGGCCTAGGTAAGGAATACAGTATAAATGGAAATCCTTATGAGGTATTTGCTTCCCACAAGTAATACAATTATTAACTTTTCTGACATCGGTATGGAGCAAGAAAAAAGTTTCCCCAACGGGGTACTTAGCTTTAGTGAAGACTTCGGATCTAAAACTCAAACTCGAATATTTCAGTAGTCGGCCGACCGGCACTAGCGAAATGCTTCTGCTTCTGGCACTGCGCGGCAAGAAAGACTGGGGAAAATGGCGTCGGCTGCATGTTTTATACCCCTGACGACCTGACGTCATGGAAGAGGAGACAGCAACTGACACAGGACCCAAGACTTTGGAATTCAGGCCGACTGAGGGCAACCTGCTAGCAGTTTACCCAAATGTAATGACTGCAACAGTGAAACATGAACATATGGAAATCCTTATGAGGTATTTGCTTCCCACAAGTAATACAATTAACTTTTTCTGACATCGGTATGGAGCAAGAAAAAAGTTTCCCCAATGGGGTACTTAGCTTTAGTGAAGACTTTGGTTCTGAAACTCAAACTCGAATATTTCAGTAGTCGGCTGACCGACACTTGCAAAATGCTTCTGCTTCGGGCACTGCACGGCAAGAAAGACTAAAGAAAATGGTGTCGGCTATACCCCTGACGTCATGGAAGAGGAGACAGCAACCGACGCAGGACCCAAGACCCTGGAATTCAGGCCGACTGAGGACAACCTGCCAGCAGATTACCCAAATGTAATGACTGCAACAGTGAAACACGAAGAACATCTGTGGCATTCTGTCCAAACAAAGTGCTGCTGGGACAGGCTACTTTGGAAAGTTTTCATCACTAGAAAAACTGCTAGCAACTTCTATGTGAAGTTTTCTTTGCTCTGGGTTCTAGATACCTTGCACCTTTATGGATTCCAAGTGTGCTCCCTGAGCTACTTTGGAGCAGTCTATGGTGATGGTCATGTCCATTTCGGGTAGAGACCAGCTCGATCCTGGATTCAGCTTGATGGTGACTTTTCACCAAAAGAGTCTCTTTTCAAGCGTGGTAGAAGAGGTAGCATGGTTTCCACAGATCAAATGCATTGCTCCCAAGTGTTTCTCAGCAACCACTGAAGTTTCCTCCTATGTAGTTTGGGACTCATAAGGATGCATGATGCCATGAATCCTAGGGTCCTTAGATATTCCCTTTCTGTAACTGTATGCCTTGGCAGTAAGCTGAGCAGATAGTCTATCAGGAAAGACACCTTGTCTTGGGGTAAGAAGGCATTTTGGTGTACAGTGTCTATCACTGCACCGTGAAAGAGAATTCTTGTCTGGGGCTGAAGTTGAGACTTGCAGAAATTGAGAGCGAAGCCTACCTTCTGAAAGCAGTCCTTGGTAGCCTGCAATGAAGTTTGAAATTTCAGGATGTTTTTTCCTTGGATGTAGGGTGTTCTGCAGTGTGCTATAACTGGAGCCAGACATTTGCTGAAAATTCTGGCTGCAGTGGATAAACCAAATGAAAGCACAAAACTAGTAGTGCAAACCTGCTGCTACAATCAAATGTATATCTCCTGTGTTCTTTTGCCATAGGAACATAAAGACAGAATCCTTCAGATTTACTATAAGCATGTATGTTCTTGGAAAAATCATGGGAAGAAGTTTCAAAATGCAGACCCTTCAGAATTTGAGAATGTCTAGGAAACAGTTTAACTTTGAGAGATCTAAAATTGTTTTTCAAGTTCCTTCCTTCCTTGAGACTAGAAAAATTCTAGAGTAGAACCATGTTGCCTCCTTCCCAGCAGGGATCGGACTGAATAGATCCATGTGGCGAGAGGTCTTGCAAGATGGTGGCAGGAGAACTTCTTGGTCTTTTGGTAGCTTTGGCATCCCTAAGAAGGGAGGTCTCTCTCTGAACTGAATGAAGCAACCCTTCTTTATGATGTTTAGTACCTACTAGTCTGAGGTGATGAGTACCCACTGATTTAGAAAAAAAAAGTACAATGATAGGAGAGGTTGGGGGTTGTGCATAGTCACAGCTGTTCTTGTGGAGGAGCAGTCTTTGGACCCCCTCCCCCCAAATTTAGGGTATTGCTCAGGTTGCCATCTTCTGTAATATCTAGGCCTTTTGGCTCAGGGAGGCCTTCCCTTATCTTACCTAGGAGGCAGAGGCCAAGGCTTAAAAGGATAATTCCTATTATATCTCAGGTTTGGATACAAACAGAATTTTTTTCACAGTTTTCATTTGCCTCCCCTTTTTATCCAGTTTCTCAAAAACTTTCTCTGCAGGTCTAAAATGTAATTCCTTATCCAAGGGGCATCCAAGACTTCACTCTTTAGTTGGAAAGTGTCTCAGCCCCCCAGCCAAGCTTGCCTGTGAATAACACAGCCAGTAGCAGCTGCCCTGCATGCAACATCTAAGGAGTCAAAACCACACTTTGAGGAATGTCTGAAAACCTGTAGTGCTGCTCTAGCAGTCTCCTATATGTCCCTTAGTAATGTCGTATCTGCAATGCCCTCCACTTTTGTAACAATTTGTTCCTGCAAGGTCATGTAAATTAGCAACTGAAGGCCCTTAAAGATAGGGTAGCAGATGTACAAGTCTTTTTCCCAAACCTGCCTAGTGGTCTATCTTCATTGTCATTAGGTAGGGGATGTTTAGCAGCAGGCTTCAGTACACTCGCAGTGGATTCAGTAAACACTACAGCAGGATCAGCTTCCGAATTCTTGTAGAGGTGTTTGATTTATATAGAATGTTTGACACTCGCAGTCGGATTTCTGTGCAGCAAGGGCCAGAGAGTCGGGGTGTAGAGAAATGTCTTTAAGACATCACCTAATACCGCACTGACTACGGGGCGGGGGGGTGGGGGGCAGGTAATGGTTTGGGAATGTCAGGCTTGGTAGCTGCCTAAAATGAGTTCTGGCCTGAGAGAATTTGTTGCTTTCCTACTGAAAAGCCTTCATCTTATATAATGTAATATATATTAATGATAAAATCTCCAACCCCCCCACCTTCTACTTCCAATTCAACTAGCACAACTTAACATACACTTTATAAACACTATTACATCACTCCTAGACAACCACACTACACACCCCCTTCACAGTACCCTCTCCTCTTCTGATTACCAAACCCCTTCTCTTTTACCCATATACAAACTAGCTACATTAAAACTCAACTTTCCAAACTCAGAATCTGCTGTCTAGCAGCAGATCAGCTACCCAATTAATTCCTTAAAATAGCAGCACCCTCAGTTGCCTATCTCATATCTATATTGATCAACCGCTCAATCTCAGAAAAATATGTCCCCTATCTGTGGAAAATTTCTCACATCATCCCCCCACATAAAGGGGGTCCCTCTAAAGAACCATCAAACTACCATCCCATAGCCATCCTCTCCCCTCTAGCCAAAATCCTAGAAAAAGCCATCCACTCCCAACTCCTTGATCACCTCCTCAATCTCAACATCCTCTCACCCACTCAACATGGCTTTAGGCCAAAGAATAGCACATGCACTGCCCTACTGTCTTTTACAAACACCATCCAAATTCTAATAAATGAAGGTATGATAGTCTCTTCTATATTCCTTGACATATCAAAAGCCTTTGACACAGTTTCCCACCAAATCCTACTCGACAAGCTGTCATCCTACGGTCTCAGTACATCTGCCCTGTCCTTATTCCACAGCTACCTCTCTAACCACCAACAAGCCACCAAATGGGAAAACACACTTTCCTCCTCTTCTACCCATCTCTGTAGAGGTACCTCAAGGATCCATACTTGGACCCCTGCTCTTTACAATATTTACCAATAACCTCAGCTCTGCAACCCAACTAGCCTCCATTGTCCAGTACGATGATGACTCCACATTTATCTGTTCAGCCCCTACCACCAAGAACGGCAAACAAAAATGCAAACTTCTTTCCAAGATATAGAAAAATACCTCACAAGTCATCAACTCATACTGAATCCTAACAAAATCAAGCTAATGTTTAATTACAACAAACCCAAAATATGCCACTCCTCACTAACAATTATTTCAACAAATGGAACTAAAATTGAACCCACTAGCCAAACCAAACTCCTAGGTGTCACAAATAACATAAAGGTTGTTCGATACTCGCATCTCCATCACCATTAAAAATAGGGGCACTCCAAACTAGACACCCTTTATAGAGCCAAACCTTACCTGACTGAAAGTGCCAGAATAGCCACTGCCCACTCTCAACTACTTTCCACCATCCTCTACGGATTCCAAATATTTACCAATCTACACAAATCAGACCTAAGTAAACTAGATTCCTGCTACAACAAAATAGCCAAAATCACAACAGTTCACCTGTACAGAACGCACCACTGCTCAGTACTCTCCCAACTCAACTGGCTAGAATTACCAAAACTCCTAAACTTAATTCAACTGTCCACTGTACAGAAAATAATTCACCAACCTGATAACTGCCCTGCACCAAGCAACCTAATCCAACTCAGTACTAATCCAACCCAATACAAATCCTAGATCACTCAGATCGTCTAATACATTAATGCTAAAGATTACCCCATACCCACAATGCACAAGATTCCTCACTCTACTCTCACAATATAGCCAAACTATGGAATGCTCTTCCTCAACATATAGCTAAAAACCCTAACTATCACAAGTTCAAAAATCTTCTCATGGAACATCTAGCTAAACAATGGCTCTGCTCCTGCCATACTCCAAGCTAGGCTACTGCTGTTACCAGCAGAGAGCTTAGTTGCATAATCAACTACAATGCAGACAATATCTAAACTGTTTAAACCGTAGACTCAAGAAATAATCAGAACCTGACCACCTCTGTTAGCCTAAAATTTGTCTCCATGCTAATTCTATTTGGGTCATACAATGTTTCCTGAAAACGTATGTCCTTGCCTTGATTACTGTACTCAAAGAATACTTACTATTGTGTTAATCTGTACATCTCAAGCCTAACACTTTGTAAACATTGTTAATAGTTTTAGTTTTTTATATGTTTTCTTCTTATGGCAATTATTGTTAACTCATTCTAGTTTGTTTTGGGAGCTCTTCTCCATGGGTGCCCAGCCGGACATTACCCGGTTAACAAAAATAAATACATAAATGCATCTCCCAAAGAACAAATTCTCTCTAGAAAAGCAGAAGAGAGGGTATCATCTGAGTCACACTCAGGGCTGGACTGAGGGGGGTGGGGTGTTCAGAGTAAGACGACTCTTCCTCATTCTCAGATCCTGAAGACTCAAGTCTCCTCTTGAAATGAGACATCTCATGGTCTTTTACTGAGACAGGCTACAGGGGTAGTCTGTAGTGCCTAACTGGTCTTCCTAGATTTTATAAAGGCCATAAATTCTTGGGCAATTTTAAGGAGTTCTTGAGTTTCAACCCGGGCTGTAGTAGCAGAAGACTGGGACATAGGCATCCATTTAGTAAAACAGGACTTGGTCTGAGATCAGGTGACCATGGACTCTTTTCGAGTTATGGTGTGTGTTCTTGCAGAAAGAAGAACCATCTCCCTTGGTAACCAAAGTTTGGATGATGAAAGCATAGGCCTGCTGACTGACATCAGACTCAAATGGTGTTGACGTTGGCAAAAGCAGAGTAGAGTGGCCAACTGCCATGGAAGCCCCCCCAATGGGTCATGCCAGAAGGTTCAGGCCAGGTAGTCATCAGACCTGGGAGCTGCAAAAGCAACATATCAGTCTCCTCATTTGACTTGCATGTAGATGTGGACGGACGGATCACCATTATCTGCAGAGTCGTTTTCTTTACCATTTTTTGTCTTTTCATTTTTTTGATAAAGTACTGGTTGAAACCGAGGAATGTGGAGAAATTAAAGGAACCGGGTCCAAGGACTCCATATGTGCTACAAGGACTTTGGCCTTCTCTTCAAGGTTCTTTGCTCTAAAACTAGTACAATCTTGACAACTGGAAAAATTGTGCGGAGGCCTCAAACAAAACAGACAAAAGAAATGAGTCTTTATGCGGGATTTCCTTCCCACACTTCAAGCAGTTAACATTTTTGAAGATTACTCTGTTGGGGAATTCGTTCTTCTGATTATCTGAAAACAGTTTCTTAGAAGCTATGAAGAAATATGAACCAGGCATAAGGCTGCAAGCATCTGGTAAGCATAGAAGTGCATCGAACTGCATGGCTGGAAAAAAATTGAAGGAGCCAGACACCCCTCAAATTCTGACTTCTGAATCGCAGTCTTCGGACGTCCAGTGGCTGGGGATGAAGAGAATCTAGCACTCAGGACGGTTGCAGGCTTTCAAATGGCAGGTAGACAAAAGGATCAGTACTGCAGCATTGATTATGAAGAACATTTACATTGCCACCTTTGTCAGCTTTGCATTGATTTTCTCTAAGTAATGCAAAACTTCCCCATTCAAGTTTTGTTGAATTACAAAGTCTACACGGTCATGTACTTAAAACTCATGTTGCACTCCATTAAACATACTTTAAAAGCATTAATGAAAGCATTCAATTTAGCTATTATAAACATGCTGTTGTTTAAAATCAGGCATCTTAAGTTTAACAGCCTATCCCTAGAGGACTATTTTATCTAAAACGAACTAGTTTCTTGCAAGACATCAAAATCAAATATTTAGTGAAAGTAAAGTTGTGTACACTTACCATAAATGTAGATGTTAGAGTGTATTCACTGTTGCAGTCATCACTTGTGGGTTATCCCTGGAGTGGTAGTCCTCTGCCGGCCCGAATACCAGAGTCAATGTTTTTCTGCATTGGCTGCAGTCCCCTGTAGTCTGACGTCAGGTTGTTAGTGCTATAAAGCAAGGCAGCCGACATCATTACATCAGTTTTTCTTGCCCTAACCCATCAGAAGCACAAGGAAATAAAGTAAAGTGGTCCTGGTGGCTAAAAGCCATCATGGAAAGCTTATGTCCCCATAGGGAAAGGATATAAGGGGGATGTGGGATGAATACACTCGAACATCTACATTTATGGTAAGTGTACACAACTATAATATGTACTTCATGTTTCACTGTTGCAGTCATCACCTGTGGGAGGATTTCCAAAGCTGATGAGAGGGGTGGAAGTATAGGTTAGAGCCCTAGGCATGAGTCAGCAATCCTTGCAGACCTGCAGAGGCAAACTCGGGTAGAAAAAACAGATAGGTGGTGATGCTTTGTAAAGGTATGGACAGAGGTCCAGGTGGCAGCTTCCAAGATGCCCCTGGTAGGGACTCCCCTGAGGAAGGCTGTGGAAGTGGAGGCTGCCCTAGCAGAATGGGTACAAATGGACTTAGGGGAGGATTTCACATGTCGTCTGTAGTAGAAACGGATACAATGCAATATCCATTTGGAAATGATTTGTTTGAAAATGGGTTTCCCCTCTGCCCCGGGGCAAAACTGACAAGCAGCTGGTCTTTTTCTGAAGGGTTTAGTACGGTCCAGGTAGTATCAGAGTTGTTTGTGCACATCTAGTGAGTGCAGAATTCTTTCCCCTTGTTTTGAGGGTTGGGAAAGAAGGTGGGTATGTGTATGGCCTGGAAGACAGTCACATCAGATACCACCTTGGGGATAAAGGAGGGATTAGTCCTCGGGGACATCCTGTCTACATGGAAAATGATGAAGGGCTCAACAGCCATGAGTGCCTGAAGTTCTGAAACCCTTCTGGCTGAGGTGATCGCTAGTAGGAAGGCAGTCTTCCAGGAGAGCTATTTCAAATTCTGCTGAAGCAGCAGGTTCGAATGGAGGTAATGTTAGTTAATCTAAAACATAATTCAGTTCCCAGGCTAGTTTGGGAGGCCTTCTGAGAGGTCAGATATTAGAAGCCCCTCTGAGGAATTGTTTAATCAAAGGATGTGAGAAGAAGGGTAGGTCTGAATCGTAATGGGCTGAGATCGCTGAGGCATAGATTTTAATTGAAGAGAAGGAGAGGCCACTTTTCAGTAACTCGGCTAGGTAATCCAAGATAAGATGGATGGAAGGATGTGAGGTACTGGCCCCTCTGGACTGGCTCCAGGAGCAGAAGCTTTTCCATTTCCCTGCGTAAGATTTTCTGGAGCTGGGCCTTCTGGCCTCTGTGATAAGGTCTAGGACTTGTTTGCTTAACAGGGACAGTACAGTTTTGTACCTACCATAAATGTAGATGTTCGAGGATCCACATTGCTGCAGTCCTAACTATTGGGTAGTCCGCTGTCCCAGTCGGCCTGAATACCAAAGTATATGGCTGACGTCGGTCAAGGCGCATTAGACTGACGCCAGTGCCAGGTACTAATGCATGACCGACGCCATATCCTCTCTCTTTTTTCTCCCCCCAGATGTCAGAAGACCCTAAAAGACAAGGCCAAAACCAAAACTCCAAACATTCCTGCACCAAAAATATGTACAATATATACAAAATTACCAGAGTATAACCTCACCTACACAACCACCCCTAAACACAGAGGGGAAGGAGGGAGGGTAAATGGACTGCAGCAATGTGGATCCTCGAACATCTACATTTATGGTAGGTACAAAACTGTACTATGTTCTTCATTCCACATTGCTGCAGTCCTAACTATTGGGTAGAATCCCAAAGCAGAGGTAAGGGAGGCTGGCAAATCATAAGAAGCAGGGAGCTGACAACATGCCTTGCAAAATAGCTGTGGCAAAACCAGCCCTAGATTTAGAGTAGAGAGGAAGGTGATAATGCTTAGAGAAAGTATGCACTGAACTCCCAAGTAGCTGCCTCCAAAATATCCTTAGTTGCCACCCCTTAGAAATGCTGTTGAAGTGGCAGTAGCCCTAGTGGAATGAGGCCTAATCCCAGCTGGAATCTCCTTGCCATGATGGGAATAACAAAATGCAATGCAAACCAATCCACTTAGAAATAGTTTGTTTGATACAGGCTTGCCCTGAGAACTCAAAGCAAAAGAAACAAACAACTGCTGAGACTGCCTAAAAATCTTAGTCCTGCTTAAATAATAACATAATTGCCTGTGTACATCTAAAGTGTGCAAAATCTTTTCCCTTTATTTTGGGGATCTGCATAAAAAGTAGGCAAATGAATAGTTTGGTTTAAAGCCACACTAGAAACCACCTTAGGCATAAAGGAAGGATTAAGTAGTAATGATACCCTATCCTTATGAAAAATCAAAAAGGCTCTACGCCATAAGGGCCTGCAATTCAGAAACCCTTCTTGCAGAAGTAATGGCCAACAAAAAGCAGTCTTCCATGACAAGTATTTCAATTCAGCAGTAGCCGTGAGCTCAAAAGGTTGTAGAGTAAGTTTCTCCAACACAAAATTGAGATCCCAAGCAGGAGTAGGAGCTCTACGGGGTCTTATATTCTTTGCCCTCTAAGAAATTGCTTGAACAAAGGATGCGAAAACAATGGTGGGTCACAATCATAGTGAGCTGAAATTGCTGCAGCATGAATCTTAATGGAAGAGAAAGACAAACCTTTGTCCAATAACTCAGTAAGATATTGAAGAGCCACACTCAAATTAGGCTCAGAAATCTCCAAATTGTTGTTTGCTGCACTCCAAAATAAAAATCTCCATCTTCCATTTTCTGCGTACACTTTCCTTGTGCTAGGTCTTCTGGCTTCCATAATCACATTTAAAACTTGTTGAGGAAGTTGAGACCTGCTGTGTTTCAAAACAGAATATGCCAGGCTGTTAAGATGAAGAGAGTGAAGCTTGACATTGAGCAGGTGACCGTCCCTCTGAGACAACAGGTGTGGAATCAAAGGTAAAGGCCATGGAGGCTTCCTTACCAGACTCCTCAGTAATGGGTACCAGTGTTGCCGAGGCCAATCTGGAGCTATTAAAATCATCCTTGGCTTGTCTTGTCTGACCTTTAGGAGCACCTTTGGGAGAAGAGGCAGAGGTGGAAAGGCATACACATGAAGATTTTTCCAACTGAAAGAAAGAGAAAGACATCCACTTTCCAAGCTGTGTGATGAAACCTCTTTGTGCAAAACTTTGGCAGCTGGTGGTTTAGTGGAGAAGCGAACAGATCTATGTCTGGAGTTCCCATGACACTGTCAATTTTCGAAATACATGAAGATCCAGTTTCCACGTGGGGATCCATGATTTGTCTGCTTAACACATCTGCTAAGGAGTTCTGTGCTCGGCAGAAACCTTGCCTGAAGAGTTAGTTGCAAGCTGAGCGGTCTCCCATAAAATCATTGCTTGCCTGCACAACGGGTAAGAATGTGTTCCCCTTGTTTGTTGATGTACCACATGACAGTTGTGTTGTCTGTTAGAATCAACACCTGCCCTGGAAGAAGTAACTCCTTGAAAGCCATTAATGCAAACTGGACTGCTAACATCTCTTTCATGTTGATATGTAGATGCTGTAGTCTGGCAGGCCACTTGTCTTGTATCCACTTTCCATTTAGATGAGCTCCCAAGCAATGTCTGAGGCATCTGTCGTTAGAATCTGACTCGCCTCTGGCGGGTCACAGAGAGTCCCTTGTTTAGGTGACATTCCTGAGCCCACCACAAAAATTCCTTTTGAATGCAAGGTATTATTTGAATGACAGTGTCCAAATCCTGGCAGTGCTGTGTCCATACATTTTGAGATACCATTGCAGCTTCCTCATATGCAGTTTGGCATTGGGAAGCACCAGAATACAAGATGCCATGAACCCTAAGGCTTGAAGGACTGTCCTTGCAGTCAGCCCGGACTGAAGAGATAGTTGATGGAAGTAACTGGAAAGATTCTTTTGTTTGTCCGGGGTTAAAAAGGCCATCTGGGCTGCTGTATTCAGTCTCACACCCAGAAAGCACATGTCTTGAGAGGGTACTAGACTGGACTTTATTTCGTTCACAGAATACCCGAGGCATCTTAGCACTGCTATCACATATTCCAAATGCTGCAAAAGGTCTTCCTTTTCTTGAGCCAGAATCAGGCAGTCGTCCAAGTAAGGATAGATTTGGATTCCTTTTAGCTTGAAGTAAGCTATCACTGGAGCCAGAACCTTTGTGAATACTCTGGGCGCAGTAGATAAGCCAAAGGGCAATGCAGAGAACTGATAATGAGAATCTCCAGCTCGAAAACGCAGATACTTCCTGCAACTTAGTCTGATAGGCACATGAAGGTAAGCTTCCTTGAGATCTAAAGTTACCATCCAGTGATCTTTGCCCAGCAGAGGTAAAAGCTGTTATAACGTCAACATTTTGAACTTGGGAATGTCCAGATAAGTGTTGAGGATAGATAAATCCAAAATTGGTCTCCACGTGTTCCCTTCTTCGTACTAGGAACAGGCGAGAATAAAATCCTAGGCCCCTTTCTGGCACAGGAACTGGCTGAATGGCCCCTATTTGGAGCAACAGAGAAATTTGCTTGTGAGCCTCTTTTCTTTGTAGAGGAGGAATGTCTGGCATGCCTTTGAAAGGAGGCAAGGTATGGAAATAATACCTGTAACCGTGGTGAATGATATCAAAACCCATGTGACTTGGGTAATTAAATCCCAATTTTCTTTGAAAGAGCCAGCCTTCCTCCCAAAGGTGCTGCCAGGCGAGAATGTACTGGCAGCTGAAAAGGTAGGTCATTGGGTCTGTTTACGAAGGACTGACCCTGCCCTCACCAGAAGTCTGAGCAGGTGAACTCCTGTTCTAGGCCTAAAAGAACCTTGAGCTCTGCCCCTACCACGTCTAGACCTACCCCTAGACTGGGAATCATAAGCAGGATATGTCCATCCCTTAGTAGGCCAATTTCTACTAACTACGGAGGCTGCACCAAAAATCCTTAACAGTTTGCATAGACTTAGCCTTGTCCTCCATTTTCTTTAAAACTGCTTCCACAGGCTAACCAAACAACACATCAGACTGTAAAGGAGCATCCAAAATCCTTGTCTTAACATGCTCAGCTAAATTCTGATCCCTCAACCAGGCGTGCCTACGAAGAACAGAACCAGTGGCAGCCACCCTCGAGGAGGCCTGCACAGCATCAAAACCACACTGCAAGGAATGCTTACCCACCTGTTCAGACACATGAACTAAATCCTGCAACTCTTTACACTCAATACCTTCTGCCAGAGCATCCACCTTAGACTTCAATTGTGAAAGGAGATAATTCTGATATTTTAACATGTGAAACTGACAATTCAACGCCCTCATGGCTAAAGTGGAAGAAGTATACACTTTCCTTCCCCATCTATCCAAAGCCCTTGCCTCTATCAGGAGGAACAGGATTTTTAACAGAAGCCTTCACACCTTTAGGCCCCTGAGAGACAGTTTCCGGGTCTGCCCTAGGACTCTTAAAAAGATACTTATGAGCTTCAGGCACCCTGTAGTACCTATCCGGTTTAACTGGGGCAGGAGGCAAAGAATCAGGATTCAGGGAAGCCTCTGCAAAAACATCTTCCACCACATTCAGAACAGGAGGTATAGCTAAAGGCCTATGCTGGGGTAAAAACAAGAATTCCCTAAGACTCTTCCTGGAATCAGAGAAATCTTGACCTTCCCATTTAAAATGCTCCCTCATGGAATGCAGAGTCTCTGAAAAAAAAATCCTCAGGAGGAGAAGCTGAAGGAGTAGAATCATCCACATCAGAATCAGAATAAGGAGGATACTCCTGCAAGTCTTCAGCGAAGACTCAGAAGCCTCGAACACTGCTCAAAACTCTCAAAACTTCAAACTCAGGTTCCACCCTAGGCCTCTTATCAGGAGGGGGCATAGAACCTCTAATCATAGTAATCAAATCCTCTGCCATTTTAAGCATATGTCTTAGGCAAAGACCCTGAAGCACTAGGAGAAACCCCACTGAAGCTAAACTTGGCCTGCCTCTCAAAGAAGCCTTGGAAACAGAAGGGAGGCTCTAACCACCTTAGGAAGAGAGGGAAGAACAGCCACCTGAGAAGCCCCTTCAGCCTGGCCTACTTCCTGAGAGGACACATCCTGTAACAGTAAAGTCTCTCCCTGAGACTCCAAAGAAACTCCTGGCAGAACCTCCGGCTCCACTGAGTTTTCTAAAGAACTAAAGACGTCCGGGACTGTCGGTTCTTCCACTCTAGGCTTTGCTGCTTTGTCCTTGCGCTTTTGGCGAAGCGGCGTCGGAGCATCCGACGGCATTTTATAATTACAACGCTTCTTCCCAAAAACTAACCTGGCACAGTCTAACCTTCTCTTAATAGTGCGTTTGTTAAATCTAGCACAAGAGCGGCATCCAACAACGCCGTGCTCAGGCCCTAAACAAGGTATACACAAAGTATGGTAATCCCTATGAGGTATCTGTTTCCCACAAGAAATACAGTTATTCACTTTTTCTGACATCGGTTAAATACTCAGGCAAGAAAAACAAAATATTCCCCAACGGGTACTTAGCCAACTTTGATTCGGTCTGAAACTCTGACTTCAGAAACTTTCAGAACGCCAACCTGCACTCGCAAAACTGCTTCTGCTTCGGACCATGCGGCAAAAAAGACTGAGGATATGAGGTCATGCGCATTAGTACCCTGGACGTCAGTCTAATGCCTTGACCGACGCCAGCCTATACTTTGGTATTGGACTACCCAATAGTTAGGACTGCAGCAATGTGGAATGAAGAACATCCCCCTGTTTGCTGTTAGCCATGATGATACATAGAGAGTCTGGGTGCAGTATCTCACCCTCCACCTGGGTCAAGAGGTCTGAGACTGGAGAACTTGCCTGGGGGACTGTAAAGTCGGGCTGCGAAGTAAGGGGTACCAATGCTGTCTGGGCCAATCTGGAGCAATGAGGATGGCCTTTGGTCTCATCTCCCTTAGTTGGATCAATACCTTGGTAATAAGAGGCAGAGGAGGGAACGTGTACACAAAGAGTTCCGGGGAAGGGTAAGGCATCTACCTTCCACGCTAGGAGGTGATACTCCCTGGTACAGAATTTCTGCAGCTGGTGGTTGAGGTGCAAAGCAAAGAGATCCACCTCCGGAGTCCCCCACTCCTGAGTGATTTGCAGAAAGATTTTGCTGTGGAGCTGACATTCATGGGGGTCCAGTAAGTTTCTGCTTAGGTGGTCTGCCAGGGTGTTGTTGACCCCTGGAAGGTATTGGGCAATTAGGTGTAGACCCATGGAGGCAGCTGTCAGCCAGAGGTTCATGGCTAGCCTGCACAGAGGGTAAGATTGTGTCCCCACCTGTTTGTTGATATACCACATTACTGTGGTGTTGTCTGCTTTTATAGAGAAACCCTGGCCTGAGATGGGGTTTGAAGGATGTCAGAGCCTTTTGTACTGCCATCATTACTTTCTGACTGATGTGCAAGGGAAGGTGCTGGGCATCCCAAAGACCTTGGGTGCACCTGCCTGCTAGTTGAGCACCCCAAGCAATGTCTGAGGCGTCGGTGGTGACAGTCTGGCTGGTAGGGCGGTGGATGAAGGGAAAACCCTTGTTCTTGGCACAGGCCCCTGCCCACCAGAGAAACTCGGCCCTTATACATGGGATCAGAGGGAGAGAGGTCTCTAGAGACTTTGAGTGTGCTGACACCAAAGGTTCTTTAGATACCACTGAAGTTTTCTCATGTGAAGCCTGGCCAGAGGAATTAGGAAAGGATCCAAGATGCCATGTATCCCAGGGCTGGCAGGAACTTCCTCGCAGTGAGGTGACTTCTGGAAGCCAGCTGGGTAAAATAGAGAGGCAGGAAGCTCTGCTTTTCTGGGGAAAAGAAGGCCATTTGGGATGCTGTGTCTAGCAGGTCTATATTACATAATCGAAGAGACACTTCTTCGAATACGTAATAATAGACACCAAAAGACCTAAATCCCAAAACCGCAAACGGCCACATCTGCGATTATTTTCGTAGGGACAAAATTCAGTTGGCCGTTCTAGGGTTTACCCTTTTCCCCAATGTAAAGCGATCTCAGAGTTGGTATATTTAGTTAGGGGGGTGTGGGGGGCACAGCCCCCCCACTTCGGGGGATGTGGGGTACGAAGCCCCCCACTTAAAATAGATTAGAAATGTGTGTTGTGTTTATGGCCCTGCAATTTTTTTTCCCCTAGGAAAACATTCGCAGATGTGGCAGTTCACAGTTTTGGGATTTCGGTCTTTTGGTGTCTATTGCATATTCAAAGAAATGTCCCTGATTACACATAATACAGACCCATATCTAGCAGTGCTCCCAAGAAAATGATCTTCCTGCAGGGTGTTTGCTTCGATTTCTTCTCGTTGATGGTGAACCCTTGGGAAGTTGGGAGAGTTTTGATAAAGAGAAGGTCCTGGAGCAGCTTTTCTTTGCACTCTGCCTTGATGAAGCAGTCGTCTAGATAAAGGTAAATCTGTATATTTCTCTGTCTGCAAAATGCTATGACGGGGCTAAGAATTTGGTGAATACTCTGGGTGCAGTAGAAAAGCCAAAGGGTAGCGCAGAGAACTGAAAGTGTTGTGAGCCTGCTCTGAAGCGCAGGAATTTCCTGCAGGATTCCCTTATGGGGATGTGGAGGTAGGCATCTTTTAGGTCTAGGGTCACTAGCCAGGCATTTTTTGTCGGCATAGGCAGCAGCTGCGGCAAAGTTAGCATTCTGAATCTGGGGACCACCAGGGAGGTGTTCAGAATGGATAGATCCAGGATGGGGAGCCAAGTGCCCTCTTTTCTGGGAACATGGAATAGTCTGAAATAAAAGCCTTTGCCTGTTTGATCAGGGGGGACAGGTTCTACTGCCCCTGGGATATGAGAGTTTGGACCTGTTTCAATGCCTCTGCCCACTGATTTGGAGGTTAAGTCTGGGTACCCTCTTGGAATTGGGAGTTCACTGAAAGAGAATTTCTATCCCTGAAAAATGATCTTTAAGACTCATTGGTCCTTTGTTACAGAAAGCCAACTTTCTGTGAAGAGGGAGAGCCTTCCTTCCTTCTAGGTTTTGGTAAGTGAAGGGAGGGCAGAGAGTCATTGGGAGTTTTTGCCATAGAAGGGTGGCTTAGAACTTCCTGCCTTTGGAGCAGAAGTGGTCCACAGTTTGCTTCTCTGCTGGTCCTGGGAGAGGGGCCTGGATGGTCTGTCCCTGTGGGGCGTACCTTGACCCTGTCTGCTAGGTGCAGGGAAGGACAAGTGCTTAGAGGGAAGGTTCCTGCTGAACCTGGGAGGTTGAACCTGAAAGAAATATTTTACTGTTTGCATAGATTTTGCTTTGTCTTGCATCTTTTTAAGCACCTCTTCTGCTTTTACTCCAAACAAGCGGTCCTTATCCACGGGTGCATCAATTAGATTAGACTTGACATGATCAGGGAGAGGTTGTTCCTTCAGGCATGCATGTCTCCCAATGACAGATCCTGAAACTGCTGCCCTGCTACAGGCTTTAGGGCGTCATATCCACAATGTAATGAGTGTTTGGCCACTTGACAAGCAAAGTGCAGTAAATCTGCTAACTCTTTCAAATTGGCACAGTCAGGAAAGGTTGCAATCTTTTGTTTCAATAGTTCCAAAATGTGTTGTTGATATTTTAACATACAGCACTATCAGTTGAGTGCTCTAATAGCTAAAGATGCAGAGGTGTATACTTTTTTACTCCATCTGTCCAGAGCTCTGGAATCCTTGTCAGATGGAACAGGATTCTTGGCAGAACTAGTCTTAGCTCCTTTAAGTCCCTATGTAACGAACTTTGGGTCTGCAGCAGGATTTATGTACAAGTATTTGTGAGAATCTGGTACTCTAATACCAGTCAAGTTTACTGGCACCAGGTGGACGGGGTCAGAGGCTAGGCTGGATTCATAGAAAACATCATCAACCATTTCTAAAATAGGGGAGATGGCCAGGGGACTGTGCTGTGGCAGGTCCAGAAACTCTCCAAGTTTTTTCTTAGACTGGGGGAAATCCTGAGACTCCCATTGGAAATGTTTCCTGAGGGTGTGAAGGGTTTCCCCAAAGGAAAGGTCTTTCCCTGTGGGTTTCCCCAAAGGAAAGGTCTTTCTCTGTGGGGCTTACCTTGGCCCTGTCTGCTAGGTGCAAGGAAGGACCAGTGCTTAGAGGGAAGGTTCCTGCTGAACCTGGGAGGTTGAACCTGAAAAATATTTTACTGTTTGCATAGATTTTGCTTTGTCTTGCATCTTTTTAAGCACCTCTTCTCCTTTTAAGTCTAATCTAATTGACGCCCATCTGGAGGGGAGGCAGAAGGGATGGATTCCTCTGCATCTGAATAGTCATCAGCAGTCAGAGGTTGTTATTCCTCTTCAAAATCGAAATAGTCAAATTCCTCAGAATCCTGTTCTATCAATTTCTGGAGAACGGTGCCTTTTCCTTTTAGAAGTTGTGGCCCGACTACCCCGGATACAACAGATGAAATTCTCCGCCATTTTAAGCATTTGTGCTTCGGGTGGTGGAGCAGGAGCAAAATGGTGGCTAGAAGCAAATATTCTAGGAGTGGCCTGGCTTCTAGGCCTGAGAGAATCAGTCTGTCTGAGATAAACAGTAGTTGGAGGAGAAGACATATTTTTTTGTCTCAATTCAGTAGTGTGAAGGGCATCCTCAGAAGCCGCTGCCTGTGTCGCGGGTCTGGACCCAACAAAGGCAGAGAGCCAAAGGCTCGGAAGACTAAGAAGATTTCTGTGGCATACCGGACTCCGAAAGGGTCTCAGTAGAGGTCTGTGTAGACATCGAATCGGGCATCAGGGGCTGTGAAAGTGCCTCACTGAAGAGAACTGACGACCTGTTTAACGGTAGAGTCATTGGAAAGCTTAGCCTTGGGTGGTCTGTCTCTATCTTTATCTCCAATTGTAAAAAGAACAGGAACCTTCCAAAGAAACTCGTACACGAGAGAATGTAAATACTTTTATTCCACAATCCTAGAACAGTTAAGCGCTTTCAACTGGAACCCAGTCTTCTTCAGAACAGTCAAAAAGCACCATAGCATCCTTTATATATATAAACCAATACAATCATTTAAAAAATGCGCCAAAACACTTAAAGGTATAGTGCACATTCAGCAGCAATAACCATATAAATTTATTGTCTTCCTAGAATATATGCAATATTTATACTATATAAACTATATAAAATGTTTATAAAATATTTAAATATATATTTAAAAATATAAAACATATATGTTAACTATATATAATGTATGAAACTACAGTCTCTATCACAAATTTATACTACTGTCAAATGTTTAAGGACTTATGAGACGTTTTTTAAAGATCAATATAATAAATTAATAATAATATAATTACTCAATCACTTATACTAAGAGAGGACCAAAAAAGGTTTAATACTAATCGACTCATTTAGTCCTGGGGGTCTGGTAGCGTCTAATAAAATCTGCCATCTACTTTCCAAGGCCCCTAATTGCATCTTCCAATTCCCCCCAAATATTGAATACCTAATGGTATCTATGATAGCAAACTGAAAAGTATGCTCTGTACCATATTCATGGATGTGTTTGAACAATGCGTTCTTCATGTCTTTCCTCTGAATACGGTAAAGGTGTTCATATATACGCTTTTTAAAAACTCTTTCAGTCTTGCCTATGTAATACATAGGACAAGAACAACATGTAGCTATATATATCACCCTATTTGTGTTGCAATTTCCAGTTCTAGTTCTGATACATGTAGAATTAAAATTTTTGAGTCTGATGTATCTAGATTCATTGATAAATTTACACTGTTTACATCTGCCACATTTTGTTGTACCTTTGTACATATCCTTTGTGGCAGTGTCATGATTGGCTTTCTCTAATAATCTTTTTATTAATACCTGTCTTATATACAAATTGAGAATTTCCCACAGTACGCTCCAAATTCAACTAACAAGTATGTTCCAATGTTGTCGTAATATGTCCTTTATAAAACACGTATGTGGAGTGTAAGTCAAAATACATGCTCGACTAGAATAACTAGATAATTGCCCTTCATATTTTTCATTTACCACATATTTACCTAATAAAGGGGGGTATTTCTTACCCCATTCATTACCCACATAGTCTAATATGTCCAGGAGCATGTGATCCGGATATCCACGATTACTAAATAATTTCCTAATGGTATCAAGTTCCATTCTCATCACAGCTTCAGTCGAAGACATCCTCGCTGCACGGATACACTGCCCCTTTACGATGTTTTTAAAAATGTGTGGAGGATGGTTACTTGTAAAATGTAGGTAATCATTGGAAAAAGTTGGTTTGCGGAAAATTCTAGAAGTGAATGTATGTTGATCAAGGCCAACTAAGACATCCAAATAAGCAATGTCCACAGTACTGGTTTGGTGAGTAAAATTTAAAAATGGGGAGGAATGGTTGATAAAAGACATAAATTCTTGTAATTCCTCTATAGAGGCCTTCCACAAAATGAAAATGTCATCCAAATATCTGGCATAGAATGTGATGTTAGTGTAAAAATGACTCTTAAATAACACTTCCTCTTCCCATTCCAACATCACCATGTTGGCAAAGATAGGGGCACACGACGCACCCATAGCAACACCTTTTGTTTGCTTGAAATATTCCCCTTGGAACACAATATAATTATGTTCTAACACAAGTCCCATCATGTCACACAGCAACACTACCCTGTCCCAACTAACCCCTGCATGTTTCCTGAGGCTGTTTGAGAAATATTCGATTCCTAGTTCTCTGGGTATACTGGAGAAAAGGTCGACTACATCAATGGTGACTAAAATGAGGTCTGGTCTCCAATATTCATGTTGTAATTTACCCAAAAAACTCCACGAATCTTTCATGATGTGTGGGATGTTTCCATAAATGTGTTTAAGCTGGTGATCTATCCATTTCCCTATGTTGTATGTCTTAGAGTGGGAGCCGGAAATGATGGGTCTGAAGGGTGGTTGCTCCAAGGATTTATGAAGTTTAGGTATGCCAACAATGGTTGCCAAAATGGGGTGATCATTCTTCAAAAACATATAAGTGTCATTTGTAATCCTGTTGTCTATTAAATATTCCTCTATAGCCAGATCAATGCGATGGTGTCCAATGTTAATCTGATTGAGGGAGACATTTTCATAAGTGTCTGCCTGATGTAAGATGTCATAAATACAAGACTTGTACGCTTCAACATAATAAAGTACTATCCCCCCACCCTTGTCGGGTTTCATGATGCGTACCTCATTGTTATGCATCACTTTGTAAAGACATTCCTTTTCCGACTGAGTAAGATTGTGTGGTGGGCCGTTGTACAACGAATTCCTATGTCTAATATCCCTATGTAGTCTGTAGATATCTTGACTAACCAATTTCTCAAAGTTGGATATGCTAGGATGAGATGCAGGTACGTAAGAACTCTTTTTACGCAACTGTGTATTTTCCTTACTGACTACATGGTCCGTTGAGCCATCATAAATCACAGCCAAATTAAGTTTGCGACAAAAAAGTTTCACCTGCTTAATGTTGTCAACTAAATTGTTGCAAACAGTGGGTATAAACTTCATTCCTTTGTGCATGACCCGAATAAATTCGTCATTTACCTCCACGTCTGTGTAGTTATAGACTTTGAAACCTTCGAAACATGTGACCATAGGATATTTCTGAGGTGACAACCTACTGCTAGTTGTATTTCCCTCCAAAACAATATCCTGATCAATAAGAGGGATAAATGTCACTAATTCAGTTTCAAAAGTCTTATCTACTGTAACTACACTAGCACCTGTGTGGGAATGTTGATCTATTTTTTGTATTGGGTCCACTGTTTGTTGGGATGTCTTACATAAAGAGGCTTGGCACTCTGAAAATCCCTATGTGTGGTCCGACGAAGGGTGGACATGAAACCTATTTCTAACTCTTTAGCTTTGGGCCATATATACGCTCTGTTGTTACTGTATGCTTCATGGTCCCTAGTTAACTTCTTGCTTTTCCTCTCAAAAATACTGTTGGCTCTACTCTCAGCTTGATAAAATTGTTTTTTAAAAAGATCATTCCAGGTCTCATAATCTACATCATTACAAATGGTCTCATACATAATTTCTAACTCATCTCCTAAGGAGTCACATTTCTCTTGTTGATATTTTAGTAACAATTCCATAAACGCAATTCCAAAGCCGTCAAACATACTGTTAAATTCATTCATCACTTCCACATTATATAAAATGCCTAATGGTAATTTAAAAAATCGTAAACCTTTGGGTACTATCTTAGAATTGATACAATTTTTTAAATAACTGACATCTATTTTGGCATTATTATATGCAGTAAGTTTCTTACCAAAGTCATAAATCATTTCTTTCAGAGAGCTATAAATATGGTTTTTCTCATTAAATTTCTTATTGTAATTCTCTTTACCAAAGTCATACATATCACCATGTCCATTTAAAACATTGTCAAATAGCTCTCTTTCATTTGTTTTTGTGATAAACAAATCACTATTAATTAATTTATTATATTCAGGTCGGTCAAAAGTCCTTTTTGTTTGTTTAGATTTAGGACTAGATATAGTATAGACAGCAGTACCTTTTTTATCAATATGATGTTTCTGCTGGATACAACCGTTAGGTTTGTTCGTGTATACAGTCTTTGGTCTAGCCCCATTCCGTTCGGCCTCACGTCTTGCCCTCGAAATACTAAAATCAAAAGTAAAGTCCTGGGCTGGTGTAAGTGCTTCATCATGAAAAACAAACCGCCGCTGTTCTTTAGGAGATGTAGCAAAGCCGTCGCTAGTATCCGGTAAATCTATTGTAGCTTTGTTGTTATGAACTGCATCCTCCGAAGGTAGTAAAGCTACGGGAAAACACCGTTCAGGTGTAGGTAACCTCCTCCCGTAACTAGTTGCCACATGTTCGGATGCATCAACGCCAGACACCTTCCGGTTTTCTTCAGGGACTTCCCCTTCCCTTGAAGCAACGTGCTTTCGGTGGACAAACGTCACTTTGGGGTGAATGCAAACAAGCCAAAGTTTGCAATCCATCATTAGAAGCCTGAAGTGCCTTATTGAAACCAACGCTATTTGAAAGTGCCTTATTAGAAGCAATGCTGTTTAAAAGTTCAAACAGTTTACGTATCTCACTCTGCACGGCTGTTACTTCAGCCCGAAGTCCATTAAACTCCTCTCGAGACCATGAAGCCTCTAAGGTAGTCTCCTGTTCAGCCATAGCGACAACAAGTAAAAAGGAATGTTCAGCAACTCCAATTGTAAAAAGAACAGGAACCTTCCAAAGAAACTCATGCGAGAGAATGTAAATACTTTTATTCCACAATCCTAGAACAGTTAAGCGCTTTCAACTGGAACCCAGTCTTCTTCAGAACAGTCAAAAAGCACCATAGCATCCTTTATATATATAAACCAATACAATCATTTAAAAAATGTGCCAAAACACTTAAAGGTATAGTGCACATTCAGCAGCAATAACCATATAAATTTATTGTCTTCCTAGAATATATGCAATATTTATACTATATAAACTATATAAAATATATAAAATATATAAAATGTTTATAAAATATTTAAATATATATTTAAAAATATAAAACATATATGTTAACTATATATAATGTATGAAACTACAGTCTCTATCACAAATTTATACTACTGTCAAATGTTTAAGGACTTATGAGACATTTTTTAAAGATCAATATAATAAATTAATAATAATATAATTACTCAATCACTTATACTAAGAGAGGACCAAAAAAGGTTTAATACTAATCGACTCATTTAGTCCTGGGGGTCTGGTAGCGTCTAATAAAATCTGCCATCTACTTTCCAAGGCCCCTAATTGCATCTTCCAATTCCCCCCAAATATTGAATACCAAATGGTATCTATGATAGCAAACTGAAAAGTATGCTCTGTACCATATTCATGGATGTGTTTGAACAATGCGTTCTTCATGTCTTTCCTCTGAATACGGTAAAGGTGTTCATATATACGCTTTTTAAAAACTCTTTCAGTCTTGCCTATGTAATACATAGGACAAGAACAACATGTAGCTATATATATCACCCTATTTGTGTTGCAATTTCCAGTTCTAGTTCTGATACATGTAGAATTAAAATTTTTGAGTCTGATGTATCTAGATTCATTGATAAATTTACACTGTTTACATCTGCCACATTTTGTTGTACCTTTGTACATATCCTTTGTGGCAGTGTCATGATTGGCTTTCTCTAATAATCTTTTTATATTAATACCTGTCTTATATACAAATTCGGGAGAATTTCCCACAATACGTTCCAAATTCGAACTAACAAGTATGTTCCAATGTTGTCGTAATATGTCCTTTATAAAACACGTATGTGGAGTGTAAGTCAAAATACATGCTCGACTAGAATAACTAGATAATTGCCCTTCATATTTTTCATTTACCACATATTTACCTAATAAAGGGGGGTATTTCTTACCCCATTCATTACCCACATAGTCTAATATGTCCAGGAGCATGTGATCCGGATATCCACGATTACTAAATAATTTCCTAATGGTATCAAGTTCCATTCTCATCACAGCTTCAGTCGAAGACATCCTCGCTGCACGGATACACTGCCCCTTTACGATGTTTTTAAAAATGTGTGGAGGATGGTTACTTGTAAAATGTAGGTAATCATTGGAAAAAGTTGGTTTACGAAATATTCTAGAAGTGAATGTATGTTGATCAAGGCCAACTAAAACATCCAAATAGGCAATGTCCACAGTACTGCTTTGGTGAGTAAAATTTAAAAATGGAGAGGAATGGTTGATAAAAGACATAAATTCTTGTAATTCCTCTATAGAGGCCTTCCACAAAATGAAAATGTCATCCAAATATCTGGCATAGAATGTGATGTTAGTGTAAAAATGACTCAAATAACACTTCCTCTTCCCATTCCAACATCACCATCACATTTTATATAGTTTATATAGTATAAATATTGCATATATTCTAGGAAGACAATAAATTTATATGGTTATTGCTGCTGAATGTGCACTATACCTTTAAAGTGTTTTGGCGCATTTTTTAAATGATTGTATTGGTTTATATATATAAAGGATGCTATGGTGCTTTTTGATTGTTCTGAAGACTGGGTTCCAGTTGAAAGCGCTTAACTGTTATAGGATTGTGGAATAAAAGTATTTACATTCTCTCGTGTACGAGTTTCTTTGGAAGGTTCCTGTTCTTTTTACAATTGGAGTTGCTGAACTTTCCTTTTTACTTGTTGTCGCTATGGCTGAACAGGAGACTACCTTAGAGGCTTCATGGTCTCGAGAGGAGTTTAATGGACTTCGGGCTGAAGTAACAGCCGTGCAGAGTGAGATACGTAAACTGTTTGAACTTTTAAACAGCATTGCTTCTAATAAGGCACTTTCAAATAGCGTTGGTTTCAATAAGGCACTTCAGGCTTCTAATGATGGATTGCAAACTTTGGCTTGTTTGCATTCACCCCAAAGTGACGTTTGTCCACCGAAAGAAAGCACGTTGGCGTTTCGAAGGGAAGGGGAAGTCCCTGAAGAAAACCGGAAGGTGTCTGGCGTTGATGCATCCGAACATGTGGCAACTAGTTACGGGAGGAGGTTACCTACACCTGAACGGTGTTTTCCCGTAGCTTTACTACCTTCGGAGGATGCAGTTCATAACAACAAAGCTACAATAGATTTACCGGATACTAGCGACGGCTTTGCTACATCTCCTAAAGAACAGCGGCGGTTTGTTTTTCATGATGAAGCACTTACACCAGCCCAGGACTTTACTTTTGATTTTAGTATTTCGAGGGCAAGACGTGAGGCCGAACGGAATGGGGCTAGACCAAAGACTGTATACACGAACAAACCTAACGGTTGTATCCAGCAGAAACATCATATTGATAAAAAAGGTACTGCTGTCTATACTATATCTAGTCCTAAATCTAAACAAACAAAAAGGACTTTTGACCGACCTGAATATAATAAATTAATTAATAGTGATTTGTTTATCACAAAAACAAATGAAAGAGAGCTATTTGACAATGTTTTAAATGGACATGGTGATATGTATGACTTTGGTAAAAAGAATTACAATAAGAAATTTAATGAGAAAAACCATATTTATAGCTCTCTGAAAGAAATGATTTATGACTTTGGTAAGAAACTTACTGCATATAATAATGCCAAAATAGATGTCAGTTATTTAAAAATTGTATCAATTCTAAGATAGTACCCAAAGGTTTACGATTTTTTAAATTACCATTAGGCATTTTATATAATGTGGAAGTGATGAATGAATTTAACAGTATGTTTGACGGCTTTGGAATTGCGTTCATGGAATTGTTACTAAAATATCAACAAGAGAAATGTGACTCCTTAGGAGATGAGTTAGAAATTATGTATGAGACCATTTGTAATGATGTAGATTATGAGACCTGGAATGATCTTTTTAAAAAACAATTTTATCAAGCTGAGAGTAGAGCCAACAGTATTTTTGAGAGGAAAAGCAAGAAGTTAACTAGGGACCATGAAGCATACAGTAACAACAGAGCGTATATATGGCCCAAAGCTAAAGAGTTAGAAACAGGTTTCATGTCCACCCCCCGTCGGACCACACATAGGGATTTTCAGAGTGCCAAGCCTCTTTATGTAAGACATCCCAACAAACAGTGGATCCAATACAAAAAATAGATCAACATTCCCACACAGGTGCTAGTGTAGTTACAGTAGATAAGACTTTTGAAACTGAATTAGTGACATTTATCCCTCTTATTGATCAGGATATTGTTTTGGAGGGAAATACAACTAGCAGTAGGTTGTCACCTCAGAAATATCCTATGGTCACATGTTTCGAAGGTTTCAAAGTCTATAACTACACAGACGTGGAGGTAAATGACGAATTTATTCGGGTCATGCACAAAGGAATGAAGTTTATACCCACTGTTTGCAACAATTTAGTTGACAACATTAAGCAGGTGAAACTTTTTTGTCGCAAACTTAATTTGGCTGTGATTTATGATGGCTCAACGGACCATGTAGTCAGTAAGGAAAATACACAGTTGCGCAAAAAGAGTTCTTACGTACCTGCATCTCATCCTAGCATATCCAACTTTGAGAAATTGGTTAGTCAAGATATTTACAGACTACATAGGGACATTAGACACAGGAATTCGTTGTACAACGGCCCACCACACAATCTTACCCAGTCGGAAAAGGAATGTCTTTACAAAGTGATGCATAATAATGAGGTACGCATCATGAAACCCGACAAGGGTGGGGGGATAGTACTTTATTATGTTGAAGCGTACAAGTCTTGTATTTATGACATCTTACATCAGGCAGACACTTATGAAAATGTCTCCCTTAATCAGATTAACATTGGACACCATCGCATTGATCTGGCTATAGAGGAATATTTAATAGACAACAGGATTACAAATGACACTTATATGTTTTTGAAGAATGATCACCCCATTTTGGCAACCATTGTTGGCATACCTAAACTTCATAAATCCTTGGAGCAACCACCCTTCAGACCCATCATTTCCGGCTCCCATTCTAAGACATACAACATAGGAAATGGATAGATCACCAGCTTAAACACATTTATGGAAACATCCCACACATCATGAAAGATTCGTGGAGTTTTTTGGGTAAATTACAACATGAATATTGGAGACCAGACCTCATTTTAGTCACCATTGATGTAGTCGACCTTTTCTCCAGTATACCCAGAGAACTAGGAATCGAATATTTCTCAAACAGCCTCAGGAAACATGCAGGGGTTAGTTGGGACAGGGTAGTGTTGCTGTGTGACATGATGGGACTTGTGTTAGAACATAATTATATTGTGTTCCAAGGGGAATATTTCAAGCAAACAAAAGGTGTTGCTATGGGTGTGTCGTGTGCCCCTACCTTTGCCAACATGGTGATGTTGGAATGGGAAGAGGAAGTGTTATTTAAGAGTCATTTTTACACTAACATCACATTCTATGCCAGATATTTGGATGACATTTTCATTTTGTGGAAGGCCTCTATAGAGGAATTACAAGAATTTATGTCTTTTATCAACCATTCCTCTCCATTTTTAAATTTTACTCACCAAAGCAGTACTGTGGACATTGCTTATTTGGATGTCTTAGTTGGCCTTGATCAACATACATTCACTTCTAGAATATTTCGTAAACCAACTTTTTCCAATGATTACCTACATTTTACAAGTAACCATCCTCCACACATTTTTAAAAACATCGTAAAGGGGCAGTGTATCCGTGCAGCGAGGATGTCTTCGACTGAAGCTGTGATGAGAATGGAACTTGATACCATTAGGAAATTATTTAGTAATCGTGGATATCCGGATCACATGCTCCTGGACATATTAGACTATGTGGGTAATGAATGGGGTAAGAAATACCCCCCTTTATTAGGTAAATATGTGGTAAATGAAAAATATGAAGGGCAATTATCTAGTTATTCTAGTCGAGCATGTATTTTGACTTACACTCCACACACGTGTTTTATAAAGGACATATTACGACAACATTGGAACATACTTGTTAGTTCGAATTTGGAACGCACTGTGGGAAATTCTCCCGAATTTGTATATAAGACAGGTATTAATATAAAAAGATTATTAGAGAAAGCCAATCATGACACTGCCACAAAGGATATGTACAAAGGTACAACAAAATGTGGCAGATGTAAACAGTGTAAATTTATCAATGAATCTAGATACATCAGACTCAAAAATTTTAATTCTACATGTATTAGAACTAGAACTGGAAATTGCAACACAAATAGGGTGATATATATAGCTACATGTTGTTCTTGTCCTATGTATTACATAGGCAAGACTGAAAGAGTTTTTAAAAAGCGTATATATGAACACCTTTACCGTATTCAGAGGAAAGACATGAAGAACGCATTGTTCAAACACATCCATGAATATGGTACAGAGCATACTTTTCAGTTTGCTATCATAGATACCATTAGGTATTCAATATTTGGGGGGAATTGGAAGATGCAATTAGGGGCCTTGGAGAGTAGATGGCAGATTTTATTAGACGCTACCAGACCCCCAGGACTAAATGAGTCCATCAGTATTAAACCTTTCTTGGTCCTCTCTTAGTATAAGTGATTGAGTAATTATATTATTATTAATTTATTATATTGATTTTTAAAAACGTCTCATAAGTCCTTAAACATTTGACAGTAGTATAAATTTGTAATAGAGACTGTAGTTTCATACATTATACATAGTTAACATATATGTTTTATATTTTTAAATATATATTTTATAAATATTTTATAAACATTTTATATAGTTTATATAGTATAAATATTGCATATATTCTAGGAAGACAATAAATTTATATGGTTATTGCTGCTGAATGTGCACTATACCTTTAAGTGTTTTGGCGCATTTTTTAAATGATTGTATTGGTTTATATATATAAAGGATGCTATGGTGCTTTTTGACTGTTCTGAAGAAGACTGGGTTCCAGTTGAAAGCGCTTAACTGTTATAGGATTGTGGAATAAAAGTATTTACATTCTCTCGTGTACGAGTTTCTTTGGAAGGTTCCTGTTCTTTTTACAATTGGAGTTGCTGATCTATCTTTATCTCTGCATTTTTTCGGAATATCCACAGATTGTTGGCTGACAGACGCCATTTTGGAATGCTAAGACAGAACATGGAAATAACAGTCTACAATAAAAGCTCTACAGCGAATGATTCTCATGTTAATGAGGGCACAGAACCAGCAACACGGTGCATCGTGGTCAGGGCCTAAAAGTACAGTTGTGTACACTTACCATAAATGTAGATGTTCGAGTCATCACATTTGGGTTATCCCTGCCAGGGTAGCCCTCGGCCGGCCCGAATACCAGAGACTTAGTATTTCTGCGTTGGTTGCTGTTGCTTGAGGACTGATGTCAGGTCGTCAGTAGTATAAAGTAAGGCAGCAGACACCATAAAAAGAAGTCATGTACTTACCATAACATTCCATGTTAGTAGTCCATCTCGCCCTTCATTCTTTACATATGGGATCAGCTCTGACTCGGCCTATTTACAAGCTGGAAGACTTCTGGTTGGCTCGTGGCTAGGTAGGTATCCCATGGTGCACCAGTACAATCCCAAGATCTTGTTTGCTGCTAACTAGAAAAAAATAAAAAGCCCACAGAAAAAGCCAATACTAAAAGGTCTCCATAAAAAATGGAATTAGTATTTTTCTGTCTCCAGGTACTTCCAGGATAGGGGCAGGAGGGCAGGTTCGAAAGAATGAAGGGTGAGATGGTCTACTAACATGGAACGTGTTAAGTACATAACTTCTTTATGTTAACTACTCCTATCTCACCTTCATTCTTTACATATGGGAAAGCGTCCCAAGCACCTTAACCCTGGGTGGCGCAAGGAAAAATACTCCTGAGTACCGTGGAACCAAATGAAGCTCTACTCCTGGAGATTAAATCCAATTTGTAATGAGTAACAAAAGTGTGAGGGGTAGGCCACGTAGCAGCTGCACAAATATTGTCAAGTGGAACCCTGGCTTGAAAGGCTGCAGAGGTAGATTGAGATCTGAGCCTCGATTTTAAAGGGTAAAAGGTTTGTCATCAGAAAGACCAGTTGTGTACACTTTCCATAAATGTAGATGTTCGAGTGTATTCACTGTTGTAGTCATCACATTTGGGTTATCTGCTTGCAGTAGCCCTCCAGTTGGCCTGATTAACAAAGTCTTGGGTCCTGCGTTGGTTGCTGTCTCATCTTCCATGACGTCAGGTAGTCAGGGGTATAAAACATGCAGCTGACGCCACTACATCAGTTTTTCTTGCCCCAGATGTCAGGTGCCCCCTTAATGGGAAGCTATATATATATATATACATATATATATATATATATATATACATATACATGCACACACATATATATATATATATATATACACACACACACACACACACACACATATATATATATATATATATATATATATATATATATATATATATATACACACACACATATATATATATATATATATATATATATATATATATACACACACATATATATATATATATATATATATATATATATATACACACACACACACACATATATATATATATATATATATATATATATATACACACACACATATATATATATATATATATATATATACACACACACACACACACACACACACACACACACACACAAGGATATACCTCCAAATAAAAAAGCAAATACACCAAAAAGCTTTTAAGCATAGTAAAGGAGAGTAAGAGGTATAGCCAAAAAAAGGTCAGGGGGCTGGAGAAAGGGTAACCAGGAAGTACAGTTTTGTACCTACCATAAATGTAAATGTTCGAGTGCATTCACTGCTGCAGTCATTACACTTGGGTTATCCTGCCATCAGGCGGTCCCGCAGTCGGCCAAAGTTCCAAAGTCTTGGTCCGGCGTCGGTTGCTGTCGCTTCTTCCCTCACGTCAGTGCGCCAGGGGTATACAAGATGCAGCAGACGCCATTTTCTTCAGTTTTTCTTGCCCCAGATGTCAGGTGCCCCCAAATAGGTAGGGAATACATATTGCTAATAAAACATACATAAAAAATAAAGACAATACCTTCAGTTACAAGCAAATACACCACATAGGTTGTATAGGGTAGAAAGGTATAGATAAGTCCCAGCTAAGAAAGTGGGGATGGAGGGAGGGTAACCTGGACTACAGCAGTGAATACACTGGAACATCTATATTTATGGGAGGTACAAAACTGTACTATGTTCATCGTGTTTCACTGCTGCAGTCATTACACTTGGGTTGAATCCCAAAGCTGAGGTTGGTTGCTGGGTCTATAAAGGATTCGGGGTGGCTATGAGGCCCTGCAGCACTGCAGTGGCAAAGCCAGCTCTGGATTTAGAGTAAAGAGGCAAGTGGTAATGCTTGGTAAAGGTATGCACTGAGCTCCAAGTTGCAGCTTCCAAAATATCCTTGGTAGGTGCGCCTCTAAGGTAGGCAGTTGAAGTGGCTGTTGCTAGGTACAGTTTTTCCATGCTGTGTGTAGCAGAAACGGATACAGTGTCCTATCCACTTTGAAATGGTCTGCTTTGAAATAGCCTTTCCCTGTGATCCTGCAGCATAGGCTACAAACAATTGCTCAGTTTTCCTGAAAGCTTTTGTTTTGTCCAAGTAGAAGTGTAACTGCCTGTGTATGTCCAATGAGTGCAGTAGTCTCTCCCCTTTATTCCGGGGATTTGGATAAAATGTTGGCAAGTGAATAGTTTGGTTAAGAGCCACACTGGATACCACCTTTGGCATAAATGTAGGGTTTGTTCTTAAAGAAACCCTGTCCTGATGAAAAATGATGAAAGGTTCCACTGCCATTAGTGCCTGTAACTCTGAGATTCTTCTGGCTGAGGTTATTGCCAGAAGCAGAGCAGTTTTCCATGGCACACATTTTAATTCAGCAACGAACAACAGACAGTAAAGAAGTAAAACAAACCACAGGAACAGGATACAGGATTAGCAAATTTTATTCCGGTACCTCAGCTCAAACAGCCTTCAAAGGAATAAAGATAAAAGCACCAGGTGCATTTTATATACTAGTGCAACCCAACAATCAATCAATAATTCAATTAAAAAAACCATGAATCAACTCCAGAGAGTTAAAGGTACAGAACAGGTACAATGCATCTCTATTAGAAGTATGGAATACAGACTATTTATTTCAAACAATACTAATAATAATAATAATAAATATTATTGTTACTAAATATTTTTTGTTACTAAATATTTAAATTTATTTCCAAATTCAGACTTTTAGGTTTGAGAGTGCCAAACTTTAAAATAAATCTACTTTCTAGATTTAATAAACTCTGCTGAAAATTCCCACCATAATATAAATTAGGTTTGGCTAAAGCACAGAAGAACAACGAATCCATCAACCCATTGTGTGTTGCATGGAAATGTTCAAAAATGGGGCTGTCGATCCTGGCATTACGAACGTCACCAATATGTTCTAAAATGCGTATTTTCAACTGACGTTTAGTCTGGCCTATATAGTATTTTGGTGAAGCACATCCACAACCAATAATATACACTACACCACAAGATCTACAGTTGAAATTATTTTCAGCAATGTATTTTACCCCATTAATAGTGCAACCAGATAAATTCCTCACTCTAACACAAACTTTGCATTTGCCACATTTTGACATGCCAAAATGAGAACTAGAATCCAAAATAGAACCATCAATCGACAAATATTTGGGTTTCAAAATTTCTTTAAGGTTGGCATACCTACCATACGAAAAAGAAACATATTCAGGAAAAAGATGACCTATCTCTTCATTTTTATAAACGATAGGCCATAAGAAATCAACAATATTTCTTAAAATGCCGGAAAAAAGAGAATATTTTGTGACAAAGAACAAACTATCATGATTAGTACTTGTCTTATTGTGTCCTAAATATTTACGAAATATCTTTGTAACTTGATTCTTTTTAAAATTAGAATCTAATCTAGCACGACTCTTCCTGATCAAACTTTCAGAATAACCCCTGTTAGTCAATCTCTTACGAACATTTTCAAATTCCAATTCCAAAAGATTCTTCTCAGAAGTGTGTTCCTGTATACGTTTAAATTCACCGTAAGGGAGGGCCTCAATCAAATGTAAGGGATGTGCACTAGTTGCATGTAAAAAATTATTGGAAGCTACCTCCTTTCTAAAAGGTCTAAATTGAACTAGTCCTTGTTTATCTACATATAACAAAATATCCAAAAATTGGATTTCTTGTTGATTCATAATATATGTGAATTCTAATCCAAATTTATTATGATGAAGACCAACCATAAATTTATCAAATTCTGAAAAATCTCCCTAACAGATAAAAATTAAATCGTCAATGTATCTATAATAGGAAATAACACTTTTCTGAAAAAATTCTAACATGTATAGAAAATTAATTTCAAAATATGACATGAACAAAATAGCATAAGTGGGGGCAAAACTAGCCCCCATCGCAGTCCCATCTATCTGAAGAAATACCTTGTTGTCAAATACAAAATAGTTGTGAGTGAGTGCAAACTCTAAAAGAGAAACAATAAAAGAGGTGCGCGGACCCTCTCCCAAGATTTTTATGATTGCTTCTAAACCTAACTTTGTACTAATATTAGTGTACAGGGACTTCACATCTACTGTGGCCCAGTAATAGCTAGGGTCCCATTGAAAATGTTTTATCAAATCACAATACTGATTGGTGTTACTGATATGAGAGGCAACATATTTTAATTCTTTTTTTAATATGCTGTCTAAAAATATGCCTATATACTCCAAAAAACCTCCACAACAGGACACAATAGGACGGCCAGGGGGGTCTTGAATATTTTTATGTATTTTAGGCAATGTATAGAAGGTAGGGTCCTTAGGATTAACAACAAACAAACTTTTGACATCCTTACTACTTAAAAAACCCAGCCTTTCACCTCTCTCAAGAATTTCCAAAAGAGCAGAATTATACTCATTAATAGGATTCTTAGGCAGTTCAACATAAACATGATCATTACATAACAGATCATAATTCATTTTTAAATAATGACATCTTTCCATAACTACCCATTTGCCACCCTTATCAGCAATGCAAAAGGCATAATTTTTAGAAGCTTCCTTCATATTTTTCAAAGCACACCATTCAGACTTACTAAGATTAAAGGTGAAATATTGCTTCAAAAATATAGCATATTCAACTTCTGCCTTTTTGCATAAAACATTTTCAAATGTCCTCAAGGGAACAGAATTTTTAGGTGGACAAAAGGAACTTCGATTGGGTAGTTGAGGTAGTATAAATTTACCGTAACCGGTAAAGAAACGCTCTGAATAATTATCAGATGCATTTCCCTCACTACTATTAAAGGCTGAGCCACTATCCAACTGAATATCACTAACTAGTACACTTTCAGCTTCAAAATCATGAATAGAAAGATCCAATAAAGGATCCAACAAAACAGAAAATTCATCTGAATCGAAAGAGCAAAAAGTGCTGTTCAAATCAGCAATCGAATCTGCACAAACATTTTCACTGCTTCCAACAGCTATCGCAGATCTATTACTATTAACAAAACCCTTTGCAAAAAATACTTTTAAAAATAATTTCCTGCAAAAGCGTTTTATGTCCATGAGAATGTCAGAAAGAGCAGGTACTTTAGTCGGCACAAATTTGCTGCCCATATTCAACACCATTTACATATCAGATGTTAAAACGAGGTTGCTAAGATTAATTACATTTGTGCTATTCAAGACAGTTTCTGAAAAAACGCCGTTGGAAAGCTTAACGTGCTCAATGCAACAGGAAACAGTCCCAGAGGCAGCGTTAGAAAGAGAATCAGTACCTTCTGTTACGACCTTTGGGGCGAGACTTTCGTTTAGCCCCCTGCCGAAAATTCCATCTGCCTTGTTCTTCCCCTTCGGTCGACACACCAGTATCATCCATTAAATCAACTCTTTCAAAAGAGACGCTTTTTTTACTGCTCGTGGCTGTATCTGATGATGAAACAGAAGAATCACGCCCACTACGTGAACTACCTTCTGACACCCTTTTGCAAGATGTACCATTCTTGCGCTGACGCTGCCAAGAATAAACTGAGTTCTTTTTAAAATCAGAAATTTCCCTATTCAGCTTTTTCTTTTTCCTTGCAATGACGTCACACTCAATTTTAGAAACAGCGTTATTGATCTCTTTCATGGCCAGAATAAACGATGGATTAACATGTTCGTCAGATAAACTGGCCTCACCTTCAGCTATTTGCGCTTGGATTATTCCAAGACTTCTCCGGTTGCGTTTAATCAAAATTCTAAGCCAAGTTAAAGTACATTGTAGAGAAGCTGCTTTCCATTCCTCCAAATATTCGTTTTCATCCTCCGCAAATCTGTAGGCAGGAAGCTTATCAATTCTCAACCCTCTAGTTGTTACTGACAACTCAACAATATTCTCCAATAAACGGATATCATAAAACAGGGAAGTCTCCTTAATTCTAAGTTTCTTCAAGTCTTCAAATTTTTTATCAAGACCATTATTACCAGGCATTGTCCATGGATCAAACTGCGCCAGCTTCCGATCCCTTTCCTTAATCAAGCTGGCAAACAAAAGTCCATTACTCTCTGTATTCGAGTTTACCATCATGAAACCTGATCCAGCTCCACCACAAAGGAACAGCAATGAACAACAGACAGTAAAGAAGTAAAACAAACCACAGGAACAGGATACAGGATTAGCAAATTTTATTCCGGTACCTCGGCTCAAATAGCCTTCAAAGGAATAAAGATAAAAGCACCAGGTGCATTTTATATACTAGCGCAACCCAACAATCAATCAATAATTCAATTAAAAAAAACATGAATCAACTCCAGAGAGTTAAAGGTACAGAACAGGTACAATGCATCTCTATTAGAAGTATGGAATACAGACTATTTATTTCAAACAATACTAATAACAATACTAATAAATATTGTTGTTACTAAATATTTTTTGTTACTAAATATTTAAATTTATTTCCAAATTCAGACCTTTAGGTTTGAGAGTGCCAAACTTTGAAATAAATCTACTTTCTAGATTTAATAAACTCTGCTGAAAATTCCCACCATAATATAAATTAGGTATGGCTAAAGCACAGAAGAACAACGAATCCATCAACCCATTGTGTGTTGCATGGAAATTTTCAAAAATGGGGCTGTCGATCCTGGCATTACGAACGTCACCAATATGTACTAAAATGCGTATTTTCAATTGACGTTGAGTCTGGCCTATATAGTATTTTGGTGAAGCACATCCACAACCAATAATATACACTACACCACAAGATCTACAGTTGAAATTATTTTCAGCAATGTATTTTACCCCATTAATAGTGCAACCAGATAAATTCCTCACTCTAACACAAACTTTGCATTCGATTCGATTGCTGATTTGAACAGCACTTTTTGCTCTTTCGATTCAGATGAATTTTCTATTTTGTTGGATCCTTTATTGGATCTTTCTATCCATGATTTTGAAGCTGAAAGTGTACTAGTTAGTGATATTCAGTTGGATAGTGGCTCAGCCTTTAATAGTAGTGAGGGAAATGCATCTGATAATTATACAGAGCGTTTCTTTACCAGTTACGGTAAATTTATACTACCTCAACTACCCAATCGAAGTTCCTTTTGTCCACCTAAAAATTCTATTCCCTTGAGGACTTTTGAAAATGTTTTATGCAAAAAGGCAGAAGTTGAATATGCTATATTTTTGAAGCAATATTTCACCTTTAATCTTAGTAAGTCTGAATGGTGTGCTTTGAAAAAATATGAAGGAAGCTTCTAAAAATTATGCCTTTTGCATTGCTGATAAGGGTGGCAAATGGGTAGTTATGGAAAGATGTCATTATTTAAAAATGAATTATGATCTGTTATGTAATGATCATGTTTATGTTGAACTGCCTAAGAATCCTATTAATGAGTATAATTCTGCTCTTTTGGAAATTCTTGAGAGGTGAAAGGCTGGGTTTTTTAAGTAGTAAGGATGTCAAAAGTTTGTTTGTTGTTAATCCTAAGGACCCTACCTTCTATACATTGCCTAAAATACATAAAAATATTCAAGACCCCCCTGGCCGTCCTATTGTGTCCTGTTGTGGAGGTTTTTTGGAGTATATAGGCATATTTTTAGACAGCATATTAAAAAAAGAATTAAAATAGGTTGCTTCTCATATCAGTAACACCAATCAGTATTGTGATTTGATAAAAAAATTTCAATGGGACTCTAGCTATTACTGGGCCACAGTAGATGTGAAGTCCCTGTACACTAATATTAGTACAAAGTTAGGTTTAGAAGCAATCATAAAAATCTTGGGAGAGGGTCCACGCACCTCTTTTATTGTTTCTCTTTTAGAGTTTGCACTCACTCACAACTATTTTGTATTTGACAACAAGGTATTTCTTCAGATAGATGGGACTGCGATGGGGGCTAGTTTTGCCCCCACTTATGCTATTTTGTTCATGTCATATTTTGAAATTAATTTTCTATACATGTTAGAATTTTTTCAGAAAAGTGTTATTTCCTATTATAGATACATTGACGATTTAATTTTTATCTGTAAGGGAGATATTTCAGAATTTGATAAATTTATGGTTGGTCTTCATCATAATAAATTTGGATTAGAATTCACATATATTATGAATCAACAAGAAATCCAATTTTTGGATATTTTGTTATATGTAGATAAACAAGGACTAGTTCAATTTAGACCTTTTAGAAAGGAGGTAGCTTCCAATAATTTTTTACATGCAACTAGTGCACATCCCTTACATTTGATTGAGGCCCTCCCTTACGGTGAATTTAAACGTATACAGGAACACACTTCTGAGAAGAATCTTTTGGAACTGGAATTTGAAAATGTTCGTAAGAGATGACTAACAGGGGTTATTCTGAAAGTTTGATCAGGAAGAGTAGTGCTAGATTAGATTCTAATTTTAAAAAGAATCAAGTTACAAAGATATTTCGTAAATATTTAGGACACAATAAGACAAGTACTAATCATGATAGTTTATTCTTTGTCACGAAATATTCTCTTTTTTCCGGCATTTTAAGAAATATTGTTGATTTCTTATGGCCTATCGTTTATAAAAATGAAGAGATAGGTCATCTTTTTCCTGAATATGTTTCTTTTTCGTATGGTAGGTATGCCAACCTTAAAGAAATTTTGAAACCCAAATATTTGTCGATTGATGGTTCTATTTTGGATTCTAGTTCTCATTTTGGCATGTCAAAATGTGGCAAATGCAAAGTTTGTGTTAGAGTGAGGAATTTATCTGGTTGCACTATTAATGGGGTAAAATACATTGCTGAAAATAATTTCAACTGTAGATCTTGTGGTGTAGTGTATATTATTGGTTGTGGATGTGCTTCACCAAAATACTATATAGGCCAGACTAAACGTCAATTGAAAATACGCATTTTAGAACATATTGGTGACGTTCGTAATGCCAGGATCGACAGCCCCATTTTTGAACATTTCCACGCAACACACAATGGGTTGATGGATTCGTTGTTCTTCTGTGCTTTAGCCAAACCTAATTTATATTATGGTGGGAATTTTCAGCAGAGTTTATTAAATCTAGAAAGTAGATTTATTTTAAAGTTTGGCACTCTCAAACCTAAAAGTCTGAATTTGGAAATAAATTTAAATATTTAGTAACAAAAAATATTTAGTAACAATAATATTTATTATTATTATTATTAGTATTGTTTGAAATAAATAGTCTGTATTCCATACTTCTAATAGAGATGCATTGTACCTGTTCGGTACCTTTAACTCTCTGGAGTTGATTCATGTTTTTTTTAATTGAATTATTGATTGATTGTTGGGTTGCACTAGTATATAAAATGCACCTGGTGCTTTTATCTTTATTCCTTTGAGGGCTGTTTGAGCCGAGGTACCGGAATAAAATTTGTTAATCCTGTATCCTGTTCCTGTGGTTTGTTTTACACATTTTAATTCTGCTGAATTGGCTGGCTCAAAAGGAGGTAAAGTTAGTTTTTCCAAGACAAAGTTGAGGTCCCAAGTTGGTGTTCTCCGGGGCGGTCTTATGATTTTAGCCCCTCTGAGGTACTGTTTTAATAATGGATGAGAGAAAATAGGAGGATCAGTGTTGTAATGAGCTGAGATGGCAGAGGCGTGGATCTTAATAGATGAAAAGGATAGGCCTTTGTCCGGCATCTCAGTTAAGTACTGTAATATCTGAGAAATATTTGGAACTAGAGGGTCAAAGCTTTGAGCCTGGTTCCAGGCGCAGAATCTCTTCCACTTTTCTGAATAGGATTTCCTGGTGCTGGGCCTCCTGGCCTCCAAAATGACATCCATAACAGCTTTAGAGAGAGGTGTTGGCTGCTTGGCTAAGTAATCTGCCATGCAGCCAGGTTTAAGGTTTTGAGCTGGCTGTGCAGGATCGGATTGTTTTGTTGAGTCAGCAGATGAGGAATTTGAGGCAAAATCCATGCTGGGCCTTGAGCCAAGTTCTTTAAGATTAGGTACCAGTGCTGGCGTGGCCAAGTCTGTGGCAATCAGGATCATTTTTGGCCTTTCTTGTCTGGCTTTTAGGAGTACCTTTGAAAGGAGAGGCAGTGGTGGGAAGGCATAAACTTTTAGGGTTTTCCAGCTGAACGAGAGAGCATCCACTTTCCATGCTTGTGTGTGATAAGTCCTTGTGCAGAATTTCTGTAGTTGGCAGTTCAGAGGGGAGGCAAAAAGATCTATGTCTGGGCACCCCCATTTTTGTGTTATCATGCTGAACACTTTTGGATTTAATTTCCACTCGTGAGGATCCATGATGTTTCTGCTTAAGTGGTCTGCTAGAGTATTTTTCTTTCCTGGCAGGAATTGTGCTTGTAGATGAACTTGATAGGTAAGTGCTGTGTTCCACAAAGTCATGGCTTGTCTGCAGAGGGGATAGGAATGAATGCCCCCTTGCTTGTTTATGTACCACATAACTGTGGTGTTGTCCGTCTTTAGTAATAGTTGTCCTGGATACAGGAGGTCCTTGAAAGCAGTTAGGGCATTTTGTACAGCTAGCATCTCTTTTTGATTGATGTGAAGATGCATTTGGTCTGCGGCCCACTTGCCCTGAATACATTTTCCTGCCATGTGTGCTCCCCATGCGTAATCTGAAGCATCTGTTGTTAGTGTCTGCCTGGCTGTGGGTAAAGTGAAAGGCTGTCCCTTGTTGTGGTGACATGCCTGTGCCCACCATCGAAACTACTGTTGTAGGCAGTGAATAAGTGGTATTACTGTTTCCAAACAGTGACATGTTGAGTCCAAACACTTTTTAGGTACCATTGTAAATTCCTCATATGCAGTCTGGCATATGGTATTAGTAGTATGCAGGACGCCATGAACCCCAAGGCCTGCAGAATTTTTCTTGCAGGGAGTTGGGTTTTTGTTGCCATCAACTGAAAGTACTGAGTCAGTTGTCTGTTTGCCTGGCATGAGATAAGCCATCTGGGCAGTTGTATTTAAGATGGCACCCCGGAATATTAACTCTTGTGAGGGCACTAGTTTTGACCTCTTTTCGTTTACTGTGTACCCTAGGCAAATTAGTAATCTTTTTACAAACGCCAGATGCTTTAGAAGAATGTCCTTGCTCTCTGCTTGAATAAGACAGTCGTCCAAGTAGGGATATATTTGAATTCATTTTTGTCTGCAAAATGCAATTGCTGGTGCCTGGCATTTTGTGAAGACCCTGGGCGCAGTAGATAAGCCAAAGGGCAGTGCAGAGAATTGGTAATGCATTGTGCCAGCTATGAATCTGAGGTATCTTCTGCAATTTTGTCTGATTGGGACATGCAGGTATGCCTCTGAAGTCCAAAGTAACACACCAAGCCTTCTTGCCCAGCATGGGAAGAAGTTGTTGTATTGTCAACATTTTGAATTTCGGAACATCCAGGCAAGTATTTAGAGTAGATAGGTCCACTATGGGTCTCCAGGCTTTGTCCTTTCTGGGGACCAAGAAAAGTCTTTGTTCCTGTTGTGGCACTTTTTGAATAGCTCTCATGTCCATGAGGGCTGTAATTTGTTTTTGTGCCTCTGCCCATTGATTTTGTGGCAGGTCTGGCATTCCTTTTGGCCATGGTAGAGTGTGAAAGTCGAACCTGTAACCTTGAGACACAATATACAGAACCCATTTGTCTTGGGTGATTATATGCCAATTTTGTGAAAAAAGAGCTAGTTTTCCCCCTAAAGGAGCTGCCAAAAGGTAAGTGCTTGGCATGTGAAGGGGGAAGTCATTGGGACTGTTTCCTATAAGGTTGCGACTTGTCTTCTCCTCCTTTTGGGGTAGAAGCACCCCACTGTCGTGGTCTGTAAGAGCATTGGGGCTGAGATCTGCCTCTTGGGCATCTCTATCTGCCTCTTTGTGGTCTGTCTGACACTGGAAAGGACCAAGTTTTAGAAGACCAATTTCTGCTAAATAGAGGTGGCTGTACCTGTAAGAAATCCTTCACTGTTTGCATAGATTTTTGCCTTATCCTCCATTTTCTTTAATACCTCTTCTGCCTTAACACCAAACAAGATATTATGCTGTAAAGGTGCATCCAATAATTTTGCCTTAACATCAGGTAAACCTTGTTCTTTTAACCAAGCATGCCTTCGAATCACAGATCCTGTAACTGCGGCTCTACAAGAAGCCTCTAATGAATCAAAACCACATTGCAGAGTATGTTTTCCCACTTGTTCAGCTGCATGCAATAAATCCTGCATTTCCTTATAGTCAGGACTTTCTCAGCTTGTAAGCATTTTCTGTTTTAACAGCGACATTACATATTGTTGGTATTTAAGCATGTGGAACTGGCAATTTAAAGCCCTTACTGCTAAAGTTGTAGAAGTGTAAACTTTCTTCCCCCATCTATCTTATGCTCTAGAATCCATGTCAGAGGGGAAGTGGATTTTTAGCAGTGGAAGCCTTTACCCCTTTGGGACCCTGGGGAATAGTTTCTGGGTCAGCAGCAGGGTTTTTATAAAGAAATTTGAGAGAGTCCGGGACTCTGTAGTACCTATCTAGCTTGACTGGTGCTGAGGGCAAAGAATCAGGGGTTAAACTGGATTCAGAGAACACATCATCCACAATATCTAACACAGGCGGAATAGCAATGGGCCTGTGCTGAGGCAATAAAGAAAATCTCTGAGCCTTTTCTTGGATTCCGAATAATCCTGGCTCTCCCAATGGAAATGCTCCCTCATGGTATGTAAAGTTTCCCCAAAAGAGTAACCCTCAGGAGGAGAGGCTGAAGGGATAGATTCTTCAGCATCAGAGTCCTCATAGGGGGGTAAAGAGTATCCCTGGTCTGAAGAGGAATCAGAAGAAATGGAAACCTGGTCAGAGAAATCCTAGTCTGCATCCTGCCTAGGCCTTTTATCAGGAGGGGGATGGGAACCCCTGATCAGAGTAATTAGGTCTTCGGCCATTTTGAGCATCTGTTTTTTAGGCATGCAGGTCTGTCCAGGTGAATGCTGTACTTGTTTCTTTGTCTTTAATGGAGTTTTAGACTTGGTTGTTGTTTTGATGGTAAGCTGTGAAGGTCTGAAAACACCCTCAGAAGCAGATGTCTGCTCAGCGGCTCCGGACCCATCTGAAGGGTTAATTTCCGTAGGCCCAATACCTTCAGTTTCCAGAGGCCTATGAATCTCCACATGGGAGTCGGAGGTAGCCTGTGGCTCTGAGGTAGTGGGTGTCAGGGGCTGCGAATCCGCCTCACTGAGAACCAGCGACTGGCCTAGAAGAGGCTTCGTCAGTTTTGGACCTCGGATGCCTGTCCTTATCTTTGTCTTTGCGTTTTTTGTGTATTCCGGTCGTCGGTTGTTCCGACAGCATGGTATAAGTGAACCTTCGGCCAAAATAATGGCGAGCAAAATCAAACCGACGTTTAATAGTGCGTTTGTTAAATCTAGCACAAAACTGACAACTAGTGACGTGGTCTGGGCCTAGGCATGGAATACAGTAAGAATGAAAATCCTTATGAGGTATTTGCTTCCCACAAGAAATACAATTATTAACTTTTACTGACATCGGTCTGAGGCAAGAAAAAGTTTCCCCAAAGTACAGTTTTGTACCTACCATAAATGTAGATGTCCGATAGGAATGCATCTGCAGTCCTTACAAATGGGTTGTCCTGTCGTCAGGCAGCCCTTCGGTCGGCCGGATTCCAAAGTCTGGGTCTGGCTTCGGCTGGTGTCGCACTTCACCCGACGTCATAGCTGCAGTTCTTCGGGTATAAAGGCATCAGCCGATGCCATTTTCCTCAGTGTTTCTTGCCCCAGATGCCAGGTGCCCTCTTGGATGGCTAAATTTGGATAAATGCCAATGTTTCCAAATAGTAGAGAGCAAACACATAAAATGAGCATGTATGTACATATATACAAACTAATACACCATAATAGATTCCCCCCCAAGCTAGCTAAAAGATGGCAAATACCCTAGGAGTACCACAGAGGGGAAGGCGGGAGGGTAATCCTGACTGCAGATGCATTCCTATCGGACATCTACATTTATGGTAGGTACAAAACTGTACTATGTCCTTCAAGGATGCATCTGCAGTCCTTACAAATGGGTAGAATACCATAGCTAAACTAGGGGAGGAGGAAAAAAGAGAGATTATGGTGTAGTTAGGATCCCTTGCAAAACAGCAGTGGCAAAACCTGCTCGGGATCTAGAGTATAAAGGTAAATTATAATGCTTGGCAAATGTATGCACGGAGGTCCAAGTAGCAGCCTCTATAATGTCCTTGGTAGCCACCCCTCGTAAGAAAGCTGTAGTAGTGGCTGTAGCCCTTGTGGAATGAGGCCTGATGTTCTCTGGAGTTTTCTTTCCATGGAAGGAGTAACAAAATCTAATGCAATTTCCTATCCACTTTGAGATTGTCTGTTTTGAAATTGCTTTTCCTTCCCTTCCTGTTGCATATGCTACCAGAAGCTGGTCAGTTTTTCTATTGCACTTGGTTCTGTTCAGGTAGTAGCGTAATTGTCTGTGCACATCCAAGGTATGCAACAGTCTTTCTCCCCTGTTCTGTGGGTTGGGGAAGAATGTAGGTAGGTGGATAGCCTGGTTTAAAGACACTCTGGATACCACCTTAGGCATAAATGTAGGATTTGTTCTCATGGACACTCTGTCTTGATGGGAGATCAGGAAGGGTTGCACTGCCATTAATGCCTGTAGTTCAGAAACCCTTCTTGCTGAGGTGATTGCCAGCAGGAAAGCAGTCTTCCAGGATAAGTATTGTAATTCTGCTGTTGCTGCTGGTTCGAAAGGAGGTAGTGTCAATTTTTCTAGCACAAAGTTCAAGTCCCATGCTGGCAATGGTGGTTTCCTAGGAGGTTTTATATTTTTAATTCCTCTCAGAAACTGCCTGAGCAGAGGATGTGAGAAGACAGGAGGATCCAAGCTGTATTCTGCCGAAATAGCTGATGCATGTATCTTGATGGAAGAGTAGGACAGGCCTGTATGGAAGAGCTCTGCTAAGTACTCCAGGATGTTGGCCATGTTTACCAGTGACACATCTTTTCCCTTTGCAGTACTCCAAATGAGATATCTTTTCCATTTTGCTGCATAATTCTTTCTTGTTGAAGGTCTGCGAGCCTCCAGGATAATGTCTTTAACCCTTTGGGATAAATTTTGGTTAATTGCTCTTAGGTAATGTTCCAGGCAGTCAGCTGCAGAGTTTTCAGGTTTGGATGCAGGATGTTGTAGTTGTTCTGTGTTAACAGCAATGGGATCAGGGGTAGTGCCCACATTTGTTCCCGAGCCATGCTCCTCAGTAATGGGTACCAATGTTGTCTTGGCCAGTTTGGAGCTATCAGAATGATCCTTGTACATTCCTCTTTGATCTTCAATAGCACCTTGTGCATCAAAGGAAGTGGTGGGAATGCATATGCTGTCAGGCTTTTCCAACTGAAAGATAGGTAGTCCACCTTCCAAGCAAGTGGGTGGTACGTCCTTGTGCAGAATTTCTTTAGCTGGTGATTGAGTGGGGATGCAAATAAGTCTATTTGTGGTAGTCCCCATTTTCTTGTGATGGCTTTGAAGATGTCCGGGTGCAGCATCCATTCGTGGGCATCCGTGGTAGTTCTGCTTAACATGTCTGCTAGAATGTTTTCTTTTCCCGGTACAAAAATTGCTTGTAACTGAATGTTGCAGCTCAGAGCCACATTCCATAGGTCCAGTGCCATCCGGCATAAAGGGTATGAATGTGTGCCTCCCTGTTTGTTGATGTACCACATAACTGTGGTGTTGTCCGTCCTTACCATCAACTGTCCTTCTTGGAGAAATGGTCTGAATGTCTGAATTGCCAATTTTACTGCCAGCATTTCCTTTAGATTTATGTGCAGGTGCAGCTGATCTTGAGTCCATAAGCCTTGTATGCACTTGTCCAGCATGTGGGCCCCCCAACCGAGGTCTGAGGCGTCCATTGTGATGGTTTGGCTTGGTTGAATGCTGTGGAAGGGCAATCCTGTGTTTGATTGACAGGCCTGAGCCCACCATAGGAAATCTTGCTTCAGGCATGGTATTAGTGGAATTTTGGTTTCTAGGCTGTGTTTGTGTTGAGACCATAAGTTCTTCAGGTACCACTGTAGCTTTCTCATATGTAGTCTGGCATGAGGGACCAGAATTATGCAGGATGCCATGAAGCCTAGGGCTTGCAGAACTTTTCTTGCTGTCAGATGGTTCTGCTTTGTTAATGCCAAGAAGTAGAGAGGAAGTTGTTCTTGCTTTTCTACAGTTAGGAATGCCATCTGTTTTGTTGTGTCCAGGTCTGCACCCAAAAAGGTTATTCTTTGGGATGGTATCAACCTTGACTTTTTTATATTGACTGTATATCGCAGGGCTTGTAGCAAGTAAATGACTCTTTGTAAGTCTTCTGTTAGCTTGTTTTTGTTGTCCGCTTGTATCAGGCAGTCGTCCAGGTAGGGATAAATTTGGATTCCCTGAAGTCTGCAATAAGCGATTACTGATGCCAGGCATTTCGTGAACACTCTGGGTGCAGTAGATAAGCCAAAGGGCAATGCTGAGAATTGATAATGCTCTGATCCTGCAAGAAATCTGAGGTATCTTCTGCAATTTGGTCGTATGGGGACGTGCAGGTATGCCTCCTTGAGATCTAGAGTTACCAGCCAAGACTCCTTGCCCAACATGGGAAGAAGCTGCTGTAGAGTCAGCATTTTGAATTTTGGAACAATGAGAAATGTGTTTAAAGCGGACAGGTCGAGAATAGGCCTCCATTTTTTCTCTTTTCTTGGTACCAGGAAGAGCCTGGAGTAAAATCCCTTTCCTTGTTCCATAGATGGTACCTTTTCCACAGCTCTCATTCTTAGTAATTGAGCTATTTGTTTTAGAGCTTCTGCCTTTTGATTTGGTGGTAGGTTTGGCATTCCTCTTTTTCCTGGTAGAGTATGGAAATAAAACCTGTAACCTTGGTCTATAGTTTGCAAAATCCACTTGTCCCTTGTGATGTAATGCCAGTTCTTTGAAAATAAGGCTAGCTTTCTGCCTAAGGGTGCTGCTAGTTGTTCACTGGTAGGCGGTGCCAGAGCCAAGTCACTTTGATTGTCCTGTTTCAGTGGTGGTGGCTGCGTCTGTGCCTCGCTGGTTGTTGCCCTGCCACTGGCGTCCCCTGTAGGCACCCCTGGGTTGATTTCTGCCTCTTGAACGCCTATTCCTGCCTCTCTGTGCTTTAGAGGAGTCTGGAAAGGACCAATTTTTGGAGGGCCAGTTCCTGCTAAACCTTGGAGGTTGGACCTGTAAGAAGTCTTTCACTGTTTGTACAGATTTTGCCTTCTCTTCCATTTTCTTCAGTACCTGCTGTGCAGGAGAACCAAATAAATTGACCTTGTCCATGGGAGCATCTAATAGTTTTGATTTGACATGGTCGGTAAGGCCTGTTCTTTCAACCATGCATGCCTTCTGATAACTGTGCCAGTCATGGCTGATCTAAAGGAAGCCTCCAGTGCATCATAGCCGCATTTTAAAGAATGGTTACTAACTTGCTGAATGTTATGTACCATTTCCTGAACATATTTCTTATCTAAAGGCTCATCAGAGGATAGTTTTTTAGTTAACTGATCAAGCATAAACTCCTGATATTGGATCATATGGAATTGACAGTTCAAGGCCCTAGCTGACAGAGTAGCAGAGGTGTATACTTTTTTACCCCATCTCTCTAAGGACCTGGATTCCCTTTCAGAGGGGAGGGGATTTTTAGCAGAGGTAGATGCTACTGCCTTAGGCCCCTGGGAGATAGTCTCGGGATCTGCAAAAGGAGCCTTGTATAAATGGTGATGGTTGTCCGGGACCCTGTAGAACCTATCGGGCTTAGCAGGGGCTGGAGGTAATGAATCAGGAGCAGTACAAGCATCATTAAATGCATCATCTACAACAGAAAGAACTGGAGGAATAGCTAAAGGCCTATGTTGTGGTAAATGCAGAAAGGTTCTAAGCCTTTTCCTGGAGTCTGAGAAATCTTGGCCCTGCCACTGAAACTGTTCCCTCATGGCATGTAAGGTTTCCCCAAAGGAAAATTCCTCAGGTGGAGAGGCAGAAGGAATCGACTCTTCAGCATCAGAGTCTTCGTAAGGGGAGTAAGGAGCCTCTGGAGGGTCTGTATTGTCTGAATCATCAGAGGAATCATCTGTGGACACTGGTTCAGGGGGCTCTGCTCTAGGTCTCTTCTCTGGAGGTGGATGAGAGGCCCTGTCTGGAGGATGGGATCCCCTGATTAAAGAAATAAGATCCTCTGCCAGAGAAAGCATTTGGGAACTGGGCATTTGGGAACTGGAGCTGGGCCTGTGAGAGGGGGGCTTAACAGGCACAGTCTTAGTAGTTTTAGCTGCTTTAGCCCTGGCAAAAGCCTTAATGGACATGGCTGCAGGAGGCCTAGCAGCTCCACGTGCAGGAGTTGATATATCCAAGGGAATAGTGTCCGATAATTCCTGAGAAACCACAACAGCAGGTTGGACTTCAGAAGCCGATTCTACCAGGTTAGAAGAGGCGTCGGTAGAAGGCATGGTTTCGGCTGAAGAAAGAACCGCTTGCTCGGTTTCGGCCGAAACAGAGACACTCATGTTTGCTTAACCGGTTTCGGCGAAACGCGGACCGCGAGTGTCGGTCCTTTCTTGCGTTTTGGAAATTTGTGTAGTCGGAGGATCCGACGGCATAATATAAGCAAAATCAGAGCTGAAAAACTGCTCAGCAAATTCCGACCGACGTCTAAGCGTCCGTCGGTTAAAAGAAGCACAGGCTAGACAAGCTGCTACGTCGTGGTCTGGGCCTAAACAAGGTAAGCAGTAAGAGTGGAAATCTTTATGAGGTATTTGTTTCCCACAAGTCAAACAGTTATTCACTTTTTCTGACATCGGCTGAGGCAAGAAAGAGTCCCCAACGGGGTACTTAGCTTTTTAGAAGTCTTCGAAGTAGTATTCGGTAGTAGTAATCTCTGGATCTGACCGACCGGCACTTGCGAACAGCTTCTGCTTCGGGTGCTACGCAGCAAGAAAGACGGAGGAAAATGGCGTCGGCTGATGCCTTTATACCCGAAGAACTGCAGCTATGACGTCGGGTGAAGTGCGACACCAGCCGAAGCCAGACCCAGACTTTGGAATCCGGCCGACCGAAGGGCTGCCTGACAGGACAACCCATTTGTAAGGACTGCAGATGCATCCTTGAAGGACATCGGGGTACTTAGCTTTATTGAAAACTTCGGTTCTGAAATTCGAATTTGAAAATCTCAGGAGCTGTCCGACGGCACTTGCGAACTGCTTTTGCTTCGGGCACTGCACGGCAAGAAAGACTGAAGAAAATGGCGTCGGCTGCATCTTGTATACCCCTGGCGCACTGACGTCAGGGAAGAAGCGACAGCAACCGATGCCGGACCAAGACTTTGGAACTCTGGCCGACTGCGGGACCGCCTGACGGCAGGATAACCCAAGTGTAATAACTGCAACAGTGAAACACGATGAACATCTGCAACAGTGAATACACTTGAACATCTACATTTATGGTAAGTGTACAGAACTGTACTATGTTCTGTGTGTTTCACCGTTGCAGTCATCACATTTAGGTAGATTCCCAAAGCTAAGGATGGGAGGAGGAATTTAGATAGCATTACGACCAGCTATAAGGCCCTGCAAGACTGCAGTGGCAAAGCCAGCTCTGGATTTAGAGAAAATTGGCAAATGGTAATGCTTGGTGAAAATATGTACAGAACTCCAGGTAGCAGCTTCTAGGATGTCCCTGGTAAGGACAACTCTGAGAAAGGCTGTAGAGGTAGATGCAGCCCTGGTTGAATGGGGTCTGATCCCCTGTGGGATAGGTTTTCCATGGTGCTTACAGCAGAAATGAATGCAATGGCCTATCCATTTAGAAATGGTTTGCTTTGAAATAGCCTTCCCCTCTATTCCTGCAGCAAATGCCACCAGCGGTTGTTCAGATTTCCTTTGAGGTTTAGTCCTGGCCCAAGTAAAATTTAAGTTGTCTGTGCACATCTAAGGAGTGCAGTATCAGTTCCCCCTTGTTCTGTGGATTAGGAAAGAAGGTTGGCAAATGAATAGACTGATTAAGAGCCACACTGGATACCACCTTGGGCATGAAGGAGGGATTGGTTCTGAAAGACACCCTGTCCGCATGAAAGATGATGAAAGGCTCCACTGCCATAAGGGCCTGTAATTCAGATACCTTTCTTGCTGAAGTGATTGCTAAAAAGAAGGCCGTTTTCCAAGAATTTTAAATCTGTACTAGCAGCTGGCTCGAAAGGAGGAAGAGTGAGTTTCTCCAATACAAAGTTAAGGTCCCAGGTAGGAGTAGGGGCTCTCCTGGCTGGTCTTAAATTTTTGGCCCCTCTGAGGAAAGTACAGTTTTGTACCTACCATAAATGCAGATGTCCGAACTGGATAGCATCTGCAGTCATAACAAATGGGTTGTCCTGTCGTCAGGCAGCCCTTCGGTCGGCCGGATTCCAAAGTCTGGGTCCGGCTTCGGCTGATGTCGCACTTCACCCGACGTCATCTCTGCTGGTCTTCGGGTATAAAGGCATCAGCCGACGCCATTTTCCTCAGTGTTTCTTGCCCCAGATGCCAGTTGCCCTCTTGGAAGGCTAAATTTTGGATAAATGCCAATGTTTCCAAAAAAGTAGAAGGTAAACACAAAAAATAAGCATGTATGTACATATATACAAACAAATACACCATAAGAGACACCCCCCCCGGCTAGCTATTAGGAGAGTAAATACCCTAGGAGTACCACAGAGGGGAAGGAGGGTGGGTAATCCTGACTGCAGATGCTATCCAGTTCGGACATCTACATTTATGGTAGGTACAAAACTGTACTATGTCCTTCATGGATGCATCTGCAGTCATAACAAATGGGTAGAATACCATAGCCAAACTAGGGGTGGAGGAAGAAAAATCATGGTGTAGTTAGGATCCCTTGCAGTACAGCAGTGGCAAATCCTGCTCGGGATTTAGAGTATAGAGGTAAATTATAATGCTTGGCAAATGTATGCACGGAGGTCCAAGTAGCCGCCTCAATAATGTCCTTGGTTGCCACTCCTCGTAAGAAAGCTGTGGTAGTGGCTGTAGCCCTTGTAGAATGAGGTCTTATGTTCTGTGGAATTGATTTTCCATGGTAAGAGTAACAGAATCTTATGCAATTTCCTATCCATTTGGAGATTGTCTGTTTGGAAATTGCTTTTCCTTCCCTTCCTGTTGCATAGGCTACTAAAAGCTGGTCAGTTTTTCTGTTATTTTTGGTTCTGTCCAGGTAGTAGCGTAACTGTCTATGTACATCCAAGGTATGCAGCATTCTTTCCCCCCTGTTTTGTGGATTTGGAAAGAAGGTAGGTAGGTGGATTGCCTGGTTTAAAGATACTCTGGATACCACCTTAGGCATAAATGTAGGATTAGTTCTCATGGACACCCTATCTTGATGGAAGATTAGGAAGGGTTGCACTGCCATTAAGGCCTGTAGTTCAAACCCTCCTTGCTGAGGTAATTGCCAGTAGGAAAGCAGTTTTCCATGACAGGTGTTGCAGATCTGCTGTTGCTGCTGGTTCAAAGCGGAGGAGTGTCAACATTTCTAGCACAAAGTTTAAGTCCCATGCTGGTAATGGTGGTTTCCTAGGAGGTTTTACATTCTTGATCCCTCTGAGGAACTGCCTGAGTAAAGGATGCGAAAAGACAGGTGGATCGAAGCTGTATTCTGCTGAAATAGCTGATGCATGTATCTTGATGGAGGAATAGGACAGGCCTGTATGTAGAAGCTCTGCCAAGTACTCCAGAATGTTAGCAATGTCTATGTTCGACACATCTTTTCCTCTTTCAGTACTCCAAATGACAAACCTTTTCCATTTTCCTGCATAGTTCCTTCTTGTTGAAGGTCTGCGGGCTTCAAGGATAATGTCTTTAACCCTTTGGGAAAGGTCTGGGTTAGTTGCTGCTATGTGATGTTCCAGGCAGTCAGTTGCAAGGTTTTTAGGTTTGGATGCATGATGCTGTAGTTGTTCTGAGTTAACATCAAAGGCATCAGGGGTATTGCCCACATTCTCTCCCGAGACATGCTCCTCAGCAATGGGTACCAGTGTTGTCTTGGCCAATTTGGAGCTATCAGGATTATCCTTGGACGTTCCTCTTTGATTTTCAGTAGTACCTTGTGCATCAAGGGGAGAGGTGGAAATGCATATGCTGTCAGGCCTTTCCAGCTGAAGCATAGAGAGTCCACCTTCCATGCAAGTGGGTACAATGTCCTTGTGCAGAATTTTTTGAGCTGGTGATTGAGTGGGGAAGCGAATAGATCTATTTGTGGCATTCCCCATTTCTTTGTGATGGCCTTGAAGATGTCCGGGTGTAGCATCCATTCGTGAGCATCCGAGGTGGTTCTGCTTAACATGTCTGCTAGGGTGTTCTCTTTTCCCGGCACAAATATTGCCTGTAACTGGATGTTGTAGCTGAGAGCCAGATTCCAAAGGTCCAAAGTCATTCTGCATAGGGGGTATGAATGAGTGCCTCCCTGTTTGTTGATGTACCACATGACTGTGGTGTTGTCTGTCCTTATCATCAAATGGCCTTCTTTGAGGAATGGTCTGAATTTTTGGATTGCCAGTTTTACTGCCAGCATTTCTTTTTGGTTTATGTGCAGGTGTAGCTGGTCTTGAGTCCACAATCCTTGTATGCATTTGTCCAGCATGTGCGCCCCCCATCCTAGATCTGAGGCGTCCGTTGTGATGGTTTGGCTTGCTCGAAAGTTGTGGAAGGGTAAGCCTGGGTTTGACTGGCATGCTTGAGCCCACCATAGGAACTCCTGTTTTAGGCATGGTATTTCTGTTTCTAAGCTGTGCTTGTGCTGAGACCATAAATTCTTTAGGTACCACTGTAGTTTTCTCATATGCAGTCTGGCATGTGGGACCAAGATTATGCATGATGCCATGAAGCCCAAGGCCTGCAGAACTTTTCTTGCTGTTAGTTTGTTCTGCTTTGTTAATGCCAAGAAGTAAAGAGGGAGCTCTTTTTGTTTTTCTGCAGTTAGGAATGCCATTTGTTTTACTGTGTCCAATTCCACGCCCAAGAATGTTCTTGTTTGGGATGGTATCAGCCTTGACTTTTGTAAATTGACTGTGTATCCCAGGGCTTGTAGCAAGTAAATGACCCTTTGTAAATCTGTTGTCAGCTTGCTTTTGTTATCCGCTTGTAACAGGCAGTCGTCCAGGTATGGGTAAATTTGGATTCCCTGTAGTCTGCAGTGAGCGATTACTGATGCCAGGCATTTTGTGAATACTCTGGGCGCAGTAGATAAGCCAAAGGGCAATGCTGAGAATTGATAATGCTCTGATCCTGCAAGAAATCTGAGGTATCTTCTGCAATTTGGTCGAATGGGGACGTGCAGGTATGCCTCCTTGAGATCTAGAGTTACCAGCCAACACTCCTTGCCCAGCATGGGAAGAAGTTGCTGTAGGGTCAGCATTTTGAATTTTGGGACAATGATGTATGTGTTTAAGACGGACAGGTCGAGAATAGGTCTCCAACTTCTCTTTTCTTGGTACTAGGAAGAGTCTGGAGTAGAATCCTTTGCCCTGTTCTGTTATTGGTACTCTTTCCACAGCTCTCATCTTTGTTAATTCCGCTATCTGCTGTAGAGCTTCTATTTTTTGATTTGGAGGTAGGTTTGGCATTCCTCTTTTTACTGGCAAGGTATGGAAGTGGAACCGGTAGCCTTGGTCTATGGTTTGCAAAATCCACTTGTCTTTTGTGATATAGTGCCAATTTTTCGAAAATAAGGCTAACTTTCCGCCTAAAGGTGCTGCTATTTGCTCCCTGGTAGGCGGTGTAAGAGCCAAGTCACTGTGATTGTCCTGTTGCAGTGGCAGTGGTTGTGTCTGTGCCTCGGTTATTGCATTGCCACTGTCGTCCTCTGTAGGCACCTCCTCTAGACTGATTTCTGCCTCTAGAGCGTCTGTTCCTGCCCCTTTGGGATCTTGTGGAGTCAGGAAAGGACCAATTTTTGGCAGGCCAGTTCCTGCTAAACCTTGGGGGCTGCACCTGTAAGAAATCTTTAACTGTTTGTACAGATTTTGCCTTTTCTTCCATTTTCTTCATTACTTGCTGGGCAGGTGTACCAAATAGACTGGCCTTATCCATAGGAGCATCTAATAGCTTTGCTTTAACATGATCCGGTAAGACCTGTTCTTTCAACCATGCATGCCTTCTTATCACTGTGCCAGTCATGGCTGATCTAAATGAAGCCTCCAGTGCATCATAGCCACATTTTAAAGAATGGTTACTAACCTGTTGGATGTTATTCACCATTTCTAATACATACTTCTTATCTAAGGATTCATCAGAGGACAGTTTCTTAGTTAACTGATCAAGCATAAACTCTTGGTATTGGATCATATGAACAGTTTAAAGCTCTAGCTGAGAGAGTAGCAGAGGTGTAAACTTTTTTCCCCCATCTCTCTAAGGACCTGGATTCCCTTTCAGAAGGAATAGGGTTTTTTGCTGTGGTCGAGGCTACTGCCTTAGGCCCCTGGGATATAGTTTCGGGGTCTGCAAGTGGGGCCTTGTATAGGTGGTGTTGAGTGTCTGGCACCCTGTAAAATCTATCTGGTTTGGCAGGGGCTGGAGGTAAAGAATCAGGAGCAGTGCAAACATCATTAAATGCATCATCCACAACAGGCAGTACAGGAGGTATAGCTAAGGGCCTATGTTGTGGTAAGTGCAGAAAGGTCCTAAGCCTTTTCTTGAATCTGAGAAATCTTGTCCCTGCCATTGGAATTGTTCTCTCATGGCATGTAAGGTTTCCCCAAAGGAGAATTCCTCTGGTGGAGAGGCAGCTGGAATGGAATCTTCAGCATCGGAATCTTCATAAGTAGAAAAAGGAGCCTCTGGCTGGTCTGTAATGTCTGAGTCATCCGCAGAATCATCAGAGGACACTGGTTCGGGGGGCTCTGCTCTAGGTCTCTTTTCTGGAGGCTGAGAGGCCCTGTCTGGGTGAGATTGGGATCCCCTAATTAAGGATATTAAATCTTCTGCCAGAGTAAGCATTTGTGAACTTGAAGTGGGCCTGTGTGAGGGGGGTTTAACAGGCACTGATTTAGCAGATTTGGCTGCTTTAGCCCTGGCAAAGGCCTTAATAGACATGGCTGCAGGAGGCCTAGCAGCACCACGTGCTGGGGTAGAGACATCCAAAGGGATGGTGTCTGATAAATCACTAGGAACCACAGTTGTAGGCAAAAATTCTGAGGCCGATTCAACTAAGGTAGCAGGAGCCTCAGTAGTAGTCATGGATTCGGCTGAAGATTGACCAGTTCTCGGTTTCGGCCGAAACAGAGACACTCGCTTGCTTAACCGTGGTTTCGGCGAAACCGGACCGCGAGTGTCGGTCTTTTCTTTCGTTTTTAACAATTTGGGTAGTCGGAAGATCCGGCGGCATAATGTACGCGGAAATCTGAGCGAAAAACTGTTCAGCAAACTCCGACCGGCGCTTAGCGTTCGTCGGTTGAAGGAAGCACAGGCCGAACAGGCTGCTACATCGTGGTCTGGGCCTAAGCAAGGCAGACAGTAAGAGTGGAAATCTTTATGAGGTATTTGTTTCCCACAAGTTAAACAGTTATTGACTTTTTCTGACATCGGCTGAGGCAAGAAAGAGTCCCCAACGGGGTACTTAGCTTTTTAGAAGTCTTCGAAGTAGTATTCCCGCCAGACCCAGACTTTGGAATCCGGCCGACCGAAGGGCTGCCTGATGACAGGACAACCCATTTGTTATGACTGCAGATGCATCCATGAAGGACATCTGCTTGAACAGTGGATGAGAGAAGAGGGGAAGTTCTGTGTTATAATGAGCTGAAATTGCGGAGGCGTGAATTTTGATGGAGGAAAAAGAAAGGCCCTTGTGAAGCATCTCAGTTGAGTATTGTAGAATCTGAGGTAAGTTGGGCGCTGCTGTGCTCATCCCTTCAGACTGGATCCAAGCACAGAATCTTTTCCATTTTTCAGCATAAGACTTTCTGGTACTAGGCCTCCTTGCCTCTAAAATGATACCCATCACTGGTTTAATGAGGGATGGTAAAGGAGAGATTAGCGAATTAGCCAGGCTGCTTGGTTGAGGGGTTGAAGCTGAGGGTGCAGAATCTGGTTCTCCTGCTGAGACAACAGGGTAGGGGAGTCTGAGACAGGTGCCATGGGGTCAACAGTGACACACTGCACAAGAGCGGGTACCAGTGTTGACGTGGCCAGTCTGGTGCAATCAATACCGTCCTTGGCTTGTCCTGTTTGATCTTTAGTAGTACTCTGGAGAGGAGAGGCAGAGGAGGTTTTTCCAGCTGAAGGACAGAGCATCCACTTTCCAAGCTTGTGTGTGAGGAGTCCTTGTGCAAAATTTGTCTAATTGGTAGTTCTGGGGGGAGGTAAACAGGTCTATATCTGGGCTACCCCATTTGTTTGTCAACATGTCAAAGTATTTGGTTCCAGTTTCCACTCGTGTGGGTCCATGAGGTTTCTGCTTAGTCCGTCTGCCAGTGTATTTAGTTTTCCTGGCAGGAATTGAGCTTGTAGATGCATTTGGTAGCTCAATGCTGTGTTCCACAGTGCCATGGCTAGTCTGCAGAGGGGATAAGAATGGGTACCACCCTGCTTGTTTACGTACCACATAACAGTGGTGTTGTCCGTCTTTACCATTAGTTGTCCTGGAAGAATGTGGTCCTTGAAGGCTGTCACAGCATTCTGTACAGCTAACATTTCTTTTTGATTGATATGCAGGTGCATTTGACTTGGGTTCCATTTGCCCTGAATGCACTTCCCTGTCAGGTGAGCCCCCAATGCATAGTCTGATGCGTCTGTTAGGATTTGGGTGGCAAGAGGTAGAGTGAATGGCAGTCCCTTGTTTTGGTGGCAGGCCTCTGCTCACCAAAGGAACTCTAACCATAGGCAAGGTATGATAGGAATCATTGCTTCTAGATCCTGAGAATGCGGACACCATAGGTTTTTCAGATACCATTGTAGTTTCCTCATATGCAGTCTTGCATACGAAATTAGAAGAATGCAGGAGGCCATGAACCCCAAGGCTAGCAGTATTAGTCTCGCAGATAGCAGGGTTTTTGTGCCCACTAGTTTGAAAAGTAGGTTGTCAAATGAATTTATTTCTCTGGAGTGAGGAAAGCCATCTGGGAAGTTGTATTCAAGCTTGCGCCCAGGAATATAATTTGTTGGTAGGGTACTAGATGAGATTTTTTTTCATTTATGGTGTACCCCAGTGAGGTTAGCAGTTTCTTTACAAATGCCAGATGATTTAGTAGCAAGTCCAGGCTTTCTGCCTGTATTAGGCAATTGTCCAGGTATGGGTATATTTGAATATTTCTTTGACTGCAAAATGCATTGACTGGAGCTAGGCACTTTGTGAATACCCTGGGTGCAGTAGATAAGCCAAAGGGAAGTGCAGACAACTGATAGTACCTGTAGCCTGCTCTGAAGCGTAGTTATTTCCTGCAAGATTCCCTTACTGGAATGTGCAGGTAAACTTCCTTTAAGTCCAAGGTTGCCAACCAGGCATCTTTGCCTAGCATAGGAAGCAGCTGATGAAGAGTTAGCATCTTGAATTTTGGAATCATCAAAAAGGTGTTTAAAGTAGACACGTCCAGGATAGGACGCCATGAATTGTCTTTTCTGGGTACCAGGAAAAGTCTTGAGTAGAAATATTGTCCCTTTTCCTCTTCTGGTACAGTTTGAATAGCTTTTATGCTTAAGGAGAGAGTACTTGCTTTTGAGCCTTTGCCCACTGATTTGGGTGTAGATCTGGCCAACCGTTTGGGTTGGTAATGTGTGGAAGTGAAATCTGTATCCTTGGGAAACTATTTAAAACCCATCTGTCCTGCGTAATGAGTTCCCAATTTTTTGCACGTAGAGCAACCTTTCCCCCAAAAGGGACAGTCAGTTGAGAAGTGCTTGGAAGTTTCATAGTTAAGTCATTGAGACAGTTTACCACAGGGGGAGTTTTACTACTCCCAGATTTGGAAGTGGGGGTCCCCCACTGCTTAGTCCTATGCGTACCCTGGGGCTGAAGCCTGGGTGTTCTGCTGGATCTGGGTTTGGACTGAAAAGGCCTGGAAGAGGCAAGAAAGGACCAATTCTTAGAGGGCCAATGGCTACTAAATCTTGGAGGTTGTACTTGTAAGAAATCTTTAACAGTTTGCATAGATTTAGCTTTTTCCTCCATCTTTTTAAGAACTTCTGCCTTCTTGCCAAACAGGCAGTCCTGATTTAAGGGAGCATCCAGTAGTTTAGCTTTAACATGATGTGGCAAGGATTGCTCCTTAAGCCAAGCATGCCGTCTTAAGTACAGACCCAGTGACAGCAGCCCTGCAAGATGCCTCTAGTGAATCGAAACCACATTGCAAAGTATTTTTTCCAACCTGTTCAGCATAATGCATTAAATCATGTAGATCCTTATTTTCAGCACAATCAGGAATCAACATCAACATCATTTTCTGTTTAAGCAATCCAATAATATGTTGCCGATACTTTAACATATGAAATTGGCAGTTTAAGGCCCTAATGGCCAAGGTTGCAGAAGTGTATACCTTCTTACCCCATCTATCCAGCGCCCGGGAGTCTCTATTAGAAGGATCGGATTTTTGGCAGTAGTAGCTTTAATGCCCTTGGGTCCCTGTGAAATTATCTCAGGATCCGCAGTAGGATTTTTAAAAAGGAACTTGAGACTCAGGAACCCTGTAATATCCATCAGGTTTTCTGGGAGCAGTAGGTAAAGATTCAGGGGCCAAGCTAGACTCCGAAAAGGCATCATCAACAATGTCTAGTACAGGAGGGATAGCTAAAGGCCTGTGTTGTGGCAGGAGTAAGAAATCCCCAAGCCTCTCCTGACTTTCCCAATGAAAAGCTCCCTAAGAGTATGCAGGGTTTCACCAAAAGAGACATCCTCTGGGGGGAAGCAGAGGGAATAGAGTCCTCAGCATCAGAATTCTTATAGGTAGATAAGGGTAAATTCTGGTCATCAGAGGAAATAGAAATTTCAGAATCCCGGTCAGAAGTATCATAAGCAAACTCAGTCCTAGGTCTCTTAGAGGGGGAATGTTGGCTTCCCCTTGCTTTAAGTAATAAGGCCTTCACCCATTCTTGACCATGCGGTTTGGGCATTGGTTTTCTAGGCATGGTTCGAGTTTTAGGCCTTGAAGAAGATGACGTCAGTTTAATATGCAAGTCAGTAGGCCTGAAAACACCCTCAGAAGCCAGTGCCTGCACAGCAGCTCCAGACCTATCCAAGGTAGAGACATCCGCAGGTTCCACAGTTGAAGCATCTTGCGGCATACCGGACTCCAAATGGGTCTAAGTAGAGGCCTGCGAATCTAAAGTAGTGGGTATCAGGGGCTGCAAAAGCACCTCACTGAGTACCGGCGAACTGGCGATTGGCTTAGGAGAAGCGTCGTCAGCAGCTTTGGACCTAGGCAGCCTGTCTCTGTCTTTATCTTTGTGTTTTTTCCGAATGTCGGTAGTCGGATGGCTTACCGAAGACATATCTGGATAATTAAACAGAGCACCAAAACATTTAGAAACGAAAATATACAGACGATGGAGAGTTCGTTGTTTAAATAAGGCACAAAACTGACAGCGAGGTACGTCTTGGTCAGGGCCTAGGCAAGGAATACAGTACGAAAGAAAATCTTTATGAGGTATTTGCGTTCCACAAGAAATGCAATTATTTACTTTTACTGGTTTAGAGCAAGAAAAAGTTTCCCCAAAGGGGTACTTGGCTTTTAGTTGAAGAGTATGAAAATTTCAGAAGTCCGCCGACCGGCACTTAAGAACTACTTCTGCTTCGGGCACCGCGCTGTAAGAAAGACTGATGTAATGGTGTCAGCTGCATGTTTTATACCCCTGACTACCTGACGTCATGGAAGAAGAGAGACAGCAACAGACGCAGGACCAAAGACTTTGTTAATCAGGCCGAATGAGGACTACTGCAAGCAGATAACCCAAATGTGATGACTGCAACAGTGAAACATGAAGAACATCTGTAAACATAAGCTATACAGCTAGAAATCCAGTTAGAGGGAGTCACTTTGGAAACTGGTAAGCCCAACCTAGATTCGGAGAAGGAAGTGAACAACTGATCCGATTTTCTAATGTCTTTAGTCCGGTGCAAATAAAAATGTAATTGTCTATGGACATCCAGTTGGTGAAACCTGCACTCAGCTGCATTGGAGTGATTCGGAAAGAAAACCAGGAGCTCTATGGACTGATTCAACGCGGCCTGGGAACAGACCTTGGGGACAAAGGAAGGGTTAGTACGAAGAGACACCCTGTCTCTATGAAAAATCAGATAAGGCGGTTTAACAGACAAGGCTTGCAATTCTGACACCCATCTGGAAGACGTGATAGCCACCAAAAACGTCTTCCAAGACAAGAACTTTAAAGAGCAAGAATGAGAAGGCTCAAAGGGCGGAAATTTTGAGAACACAAAGTTTAAATCCCATGAGGTCACAGGCTCCTGAACCGGAGGTCTAAGCAAAGTGGCACCTTTGAGGAAGGTTTTGCACAATTTATGAGACATCAAGTTGGAATCTGGAAACCCCAAGTGGAAATTTGAAATCAGTGCCAACTGGACTCCGTGGCAGCCACAGATTCTTGGTGAAAGAGTTCAGAGAGAAATTCCAAAACCACGGGAATGGAGGCAGTGAAGGGGTCAACATCCATTTTCTCCATCCAAACAGAGAATCTTTTCCATTTACTGGAATAAAGTTTCCTAGTTGAAGGTTTATGAGAAGAAGCAAGGATATGAGTCATGGAAGGCGAGAAGTCGTGAAGCCTGACTTGGGATGGAACTGGAGCAGCCACGCTGTCAAACTGAGGGTGTGTAACGAGGTGTGAAGTGAACCTGACATGTGTCAACAAGTCTGGAGCTGGGTCCAGAATCCAAGGATCGTCCAGGAGAAGAGGCCCGAGGAAGGGGAACCAAACCTGATGCGGCCAGTAAGGAGCAATGAGAATCAACTTACTTCCCAGCCATTTCGCTTTCTGAATCATCTTGGGAATGAGAGGAAAGGGAGGAAAAGGGAGGGGCCAATCGTGAATAAGTGCTTCTCTGGGTGACTCTCCCGGAGGGGGGATTAAAGAAAAGTAGCTGCTGCATTTAGCATTGATTGGACTGGCAGAAAGGTCGCAGCAAGGCTGTCCCCACCTGCAGAAAATCTGTTCCGCTGTTTCCCATTTCAGAGACCTCTCGTGAGGCATCAGAATCGCCCGGCTGAGCTTGTCGGCTATCACGTTGGTCATCCCTGGAATGTGCATCATCACCAGGAAGCGCTGGGAAGATATCGCTCATTCCCAAACTCGCATGGCCTCAAAACACAGTGGGTAAGATATGGTTCCGCCCTGTTTGCTGATATACCATACTACCAACATATTGTCCGACTCTATTGCAATAGTCCCCAGAGGAAGAAGGTCGTGAAGTGCTGCAACGCCAGGAGCACAGCCCTGATCTCTAGAACGTTGATATGCAGGTGGGCCTTGTGGTCTTGCCATGTGCCTTGGACAGTCCTGCTTAGATAATGCCCCCCCACCCTGTGAGGCATCCATGGTCACAGTGGCAACAGGTTGAGGAACAATTGAAGAGCCCATGGTCAGTTGATTGGGTAATATCCACCAAAGAAGGTCCTTCTTGCAAGATTCTGTTAGTAGAATGTGATGGGATAATGGAAGGTGCTGAAAGGACTATTGGGACGAAAGGAGCCACTGAAGAATTCTCATGTGTAACCTGGCTAGTGGCACTAACAGTATGGTGGAAGCCATGGTCCCAAGGAGCTGTAGAACAATCTTGGCTTTGACCCTTCGCAAGGGAAGAAGAAAGTGAATTTGAAACACCAGGTTTTGTGCCCTTTCGGCAGGAAGATGAACCACTATGTTTACTGTGTCTATCTCTGCGCCTTTAAAAATCACATATTGAGAGGGCAATAAGGCAGACTTTTCCCAAATTTATAGAGATTCCCAGTTGGGCACAAAGCTGAATAGCACTGTCCCTGCTCTGAAGGAGTAGATGCCTGGTGAGGGCGGTCAGGAGCCAGTCGTCCAAATACAGAAACACCTGGTATCCTCAACGTCTCAGGTGAGTTGTCACTACTGTTATACATTTGGTGAACACCCCGGGGGCTGTGGTGAGACCAATAAAAGTGACTGGCTCCCAGCCAGAAGCGTAGATGACTCCCTGACGCCCTGTCCATTTTTATGTGATAATAAGCATCTTGGAGATCTATTGAGCACATCCAATTGTCTTTCCCTAACAATGGGAGTATAGACTACAGTGCTACCATCTAGAACGTTTCCTTCTTTACTGATTCATTCAATCTGCTGAGGTCCAGAATGGGCCTCCAGTCCCCTGTATGTTTTGGCACTAAAAAAAAAAATCTGTAGTAAGTTCCGAATCCTATTTGGTTTGCTGGGTCAGTTTGGATGACTCTTTTTGACAGCAACTTGTTGACCTCCACAGTTGCCTGATCCCTGTGATTGGGTGGAACATCTGGGATCTTCTTGGGATAAAAAAGGTGGAAGAGAAAAGGGTATTACATAACCTCTGGTAATAATTCTTTGTATCCACTTGTCTTGAGTTATATTTAGCCAGGCTTCTGGATACAAAGAAATGCGATCCCCGACCGGCCCCTGAGAAGCACAGTCGAGCCCCACATCAGGAGCGCTGGTAAGGCCAGACCCGAAAGGAAACGTGACCTCCCTGGTTTTGCGGACAGCCCCTGCCTCTAGGGCGACGTCTACCATTTCCTCCTCCTCCTCTGCCTCTGAAGGAGGAGTCACCCTGTGCTTCCTGGAAAAACCTCTGGGACTTCTTGAACCACATTTTACCACCCCTCTGACTCTTAGGGTATGGTCTAGAGGGAACAGTAAAATGTACACCCACAGCAGAGAGTGTTTTTCCTTCTTGCTCGCACCGGGTAAGTGTGTCCTTTACCTTGGATCCAAACAATGAGGAACCGTCGAATGGGGGCGTTGGTAAAGGTAGACAAATGGTTTCGCAAAGTTACACAAATGGATCCAGGAATGACGCCTCAAGGAAATTCTCTCTAGCCTAGTAAAGTGAGTAAGGTAATTCGGCGATCTAAGGGTAAATGCTGCTGAAGAGAGACGTCCCGTATCTGTCCATCGTTCGAGACTACTTATTCGGCGGATGAACAGAAAAAAGTCTCAGCTAACTCCTTAGTGGTCGCCACCACCACCATGGCATCTACAGGCACACCTTTAGATAAAAAGTCTTTTCCTGGAAGGGAAGAAAGGAACTTGTTTCATCTCCTGGGAACTGGCTCCACGGCATCAGGAGTATCCCACACCTTTCAACTAACAAAACCCATCAATTCATCGAAAGGTGGAGACATCCAAGAGGTAGAAGGTTGAGACCCGAAAGCCTTCAGGTACACCGACTCCTCATCAGAAGGGATGACAGTGGGCCAGTCGCACCTCTGTTTAAGAATCTCCAGGATGTCTACGAAGGAGACCTCATCAGAGGATGACTTGGGGGACCCTTCTGACTCCTCGAGGTCAGATGCCAAAGACTCATCCTGGGAGTCGACATGCTTCCTCTTACAAGTCTTCTTCCATGTGGGCTCCTCAGAAGGACATTTCGGGGAGGTCTCGGAAGAATGGGGGCCACTGGCTGGTGGCTCTTGAGGCTGGGGGTCTCTGCTGTCGCTGGAGGGAGTAGGAGCTAAGACAAGTAGGTGCTATGGGGGAAGAGTGCCAGTACCCCCGGTAGGAGATGATGATCAGGACAGCACACTCCATCTTGAAAGCCGACCTCTCTGGCTCAGAGGACACCGAGAATGCTGTCAGCACCAGAGCCATCAGCTCCGAAATAGATGCAGGGTCCAAACTCACCCTAGCCGACGTGCCGAGAGGAAGGCTCGGAACCAAAGAAGTTCAGTTCCAGGCATCCCTGACGGGGCCGACTGGAGAGCTTCGAACCCTGGACACTATGGATGGCACCAAAAGTGTTGGAGCAGAACTCTGCTCCGAAACGGCCACAACCGGAGCTGGAGCCGAGGGATCTACCAGTGGTACCAAGCACTCCGGCTCTGAAAAACCAGCATGGCTCGGAAGAGAAATGAACACAAGAGGGTTGAACGGGCTCGAGTGGCTCTGGAGCCAACAATTTAGGCAAATCAGACGACTTCAAAAGTCTCAGCACTACCCTCTCCACAACTTCTTCTGATAAACGTTTGGAAGACCTGGATGACATGGTAGGAGATAGTGAAATCTCCTGTACCTTCGAGATCTCTAACAAGGAGACCGGTAGAGGGTCCCTAGATCGGCTCCGAGAAGTAGTCTCAAGAATCTCAGCAATCGGCTCCAAAAAAATTGGAACCGACCCTACAACAACAATGCCACTCTCGGTCGGCTCCGAGGTCTGTGCAGCCGATGAAACAGTTTTCGCAACTTTAAGAGGTGGCTCCGAGACACCAGCCGGTGCCGGGGAGGGCCTCTTGGCAGATTTAGACTTTCCTTTAGCAGATTTGGAGGATGATGAGGAACTAGACAAGTCTTCCTCGAAGGAAGGTTTAAGAAGACTTTTAAGAATTAACTTATTCTTCCTTTCCTGCAACACCCTGGAACTAAAGACATGACAGAATAAACAGGTCTCCTGCAAATGCATGGCCCTTAAACAGTAAACACAATTATTGTGACGATCCATTAAGGACATCTTTTGGAAGCACTTAACACATTTCTTGAAGCCGGATGGCTTATGCTCCTTACTCTCTTTAGACATTCTCAAAACAATAGAACACATGCACACAGAGAAGAAAAAGGAGGAGGAGGACTAGGTCCTCTAACTGAAACAGGCCTAGCCCTGCTGAAAAGGGAGATACCACGAGGACTGGGTCCTCTAACTTAAACGGGCCTAGCCCAGGCAAGAGAGGGTAGGGTCTTCTAACTTACAGACCCAACAATTATAAGGGAAAATAGCACACTCAACAGAAAGTACAGTTGTGTACCTACCATAAATGTAGATGTTAGAGTGTATTCCCTGTTGCAGTCATTACTCTTGGGTTATCCTGCTGGCAGGCTACCCTCAGTCGGCCAGAATTCCAAAGTCTAGGTCAGGCGTCGGTTGCTGTCGCCTCTTCCCTGACGTCAGTGCTCCAGGGGTATAGAAGATGCAGCCGACGCCATTTTCTTCAGTTTTTCTTGCCCCAGATGTCAGGTGCCCCCAAATTGGTAGGCTGAAAAAATATGCCAATAAAAATGCATGCACAAAGATAACATTTCCTTCATCTACAAGCAAATACACCACATAGGTTGTATAGGATAGAGAAGTGCAGATAAATCCCAGCAAAAAAAAAGGGGGATGGTGGATGAGTAACCTGGACGGCAACAGTGAATACACTCGTAACATCTACATTTATGGTAGGTACACAACTGTACTATGTTCATCATGTTTCACTGGTGCAGTCATTACTCTTGGGTTGAATCCCAAAGCTGAGGATGGGTGGCTGGGCTAAATAGGATTAGGAGAGGCTATGAGGCCCTGCAGAACTGCAGTGGCAAAACCTGCTCTGGACTAGAGGTAAGTGGTCAAGGTGTGCACTGAACTCAAGTTGCAGCCTCTAAGATATCTTTGGTTGGTACTCCTCTGAGGAATGCTGCTGAAGTGGCTGCTTGATGAAATAGCCTATCCATTTTGAAATAGTCCGTTTTGAGATAGCCTTTCTTTGTGATCCTGCAGCATATGACACTAAACGTTGCTCAGTCTTTCTGAAAGCTTTAGTTCTGTCCAAGTAGAAGTGTAACTGCCTGTGTATGTCCAAAGAATGCAGAATTTTCTCACCCTTGTTCTGTGGATTTGGATAAAAGGTAGGCAAGTGAATGGTTTGGTTGAGGGCCACACTGGACACCACCTTAGGCACAGATGTAGGGTTTGTCCTCAGAGAAACCCTGTCTGGATGAAAAGGTTCCACAGCCATGAGTGCATGTAACTCAGAGACTCGCCTTGCAGAGGTTATTGCTAGGAGCAGAGCTGTTTTCCAGGATAAGAATTTTATATCTGCTGTTGATGCTGGCTCAAAAGGAGGCAGTGTGAGTTTTTCCAAAACATAATTGAGGTCCCAGGCCGGAATTGGTGCTCTCCTTGGAGGCCTAATGTTTTTGGCCCCTCTGAGGTACTGCCTTATTAAAGGATGAGAAAAGATAGGTGGTTCCGTATTGTAATGGGCTGAAATGGAAGAGGCATGAATCTTAATTGATGAGAAAGAAAGGCCTTTATTCAGCATCTCAGTTCGATATTGTAAAATCTGAGGGATATTTAGTACACCCGTGTCAATGCCTTGTTCCTGGTTCCAAGCACAGAATCTCTTCCATTTTTCTGCATAAGATTTTCTGGTACTGGGCCTCCTGGCCTCCAAGATAACATCCATAACAGCTTTTGAAAGAGGAGTGTTTTGAATGGCTACATTATCCGCCATGCTGCCAGACTTAAGGTCCTGAGTTGGCTGTGCAGGATCTGATTGTTTTGTTGGGTCAGCAAGTGAGACGTCTGAGGCAATATCCATGCTGGATCTTGAGACAAGCTCTTTAGGATTGGGTACCAGTGCTGGCGTGGCCAGTCTGGTGCAATCAGTATCATTTCTGGCTTCTCGTCTGACCTTTAGGAGTACCCTGGGAAGGAGAGGCAGTGGGGGAAAAGCATATACTGTTAGATTTTTCCAGCTGAAGGATAGGGCGTCCACTTTCCATGCTTGCTTGTGATAAATCCTTGTGCAAAATCTCAGCAATTGGCAGTTGTGAGGGGAGGCAAATAGATCTATGTTTGGGCATCCCCATTTCCTTATTATCATGCTGAAGACTTATGGATCCAATTTCCATTTGTGGGGATCCATGAGGTTTCTGCTTAGTTCGTCTGCCAGAGTATTTGTTTTTCCTGGCAGGAATTGTGCTTGCAGGTGAACTTGAAAAGCCAATGCTGTGTCCCATAAGGTCATTGCTTGTCTGCAGAGGGGGTAGGAATGTGTACCTCCCTGCTTGTTTATGTACCACATGACCGTAGTGTTGTCTGTCTTTATCAGTAACAGTCCTGGATGAAGCAGGTCCTTGAAAGCTGTCAGGGCATTTAGAACAGCTAGCATCTCTTTTTGATTGATGTGAAGATGCATCTGGTTTGCAGGCCATGTGCCCTGAATACATTTTCCTGCCATATGGGCCCCCAGGTATAATCTGATGCATCCGTTGTCAGTGTCTGTCTGGCTGTGGGTAAACTGAATGGCAGACCCTTGTTGTGGTGACAGGCTTCTGCCCACCATCGAAACTCCTGTTGCAGGCAGGGAATGAGTGCAATTACTGTCTCCAGGCTGTGGCAATGCTGAGTACAAACACTTTTTAGATACCACTGTAGTTTCCTCATATGCAGTCTGACATATGGAATTAGTAGAATGCAGGATGCCATGAAACCAAAGGCCTGCAGGATTTTCCTTGCAGATAAGTGGGGTTTTGTTGCCAATTTCTTGAAGTAAATAGTCAGTTGCTTTTGTTTGTCTGGCATGAGATAAGCCATGTGGGCAGTTGTATTTAAGCTTGCACCCAGGTATATTATCTCTTGACGGCGCACTAGTTTTGATTTCTTTTCGTTTACCGTGTACCCTAGGCCAATTAGTAATCTTTTTACAAACGCCAGATGCTTTAGAAGAATGTCTTTGTTCTCTGCTTGAATTAGGCAGTCGTCCAAGTAGGGATATATTTGAATTCCTTTTTGTCTGCAAAACGCAATTACTGGTGCCAGGCATTTTGTGAAGACCCTAGGCGCAGTAGATAAGCCAAAGGGCAGTGCAGAGAATTGGTAATGCATTGAGCCAGCTATGAATCTGAGGTATCTTCTGCAAGATTGTCTGATTGGGACATGCAGGTATGCCTCTTTTAGGTCCAAAGTTACGAGCCAAGCCTTCTTGCCCAGCATGGGCAGTAGCTGCTGTAGAGTCAACATCTTGAATTTTGGAACTTCCAGAAACGTATTTAGTATAGACAGGTCCAGTATTGGTCTCCAGGTTTTGTCCTTTCTGGGTACAAGGAAAAGTCTGGAGTAAAACCCTTGCCCCTGCTCTTGTTGTGGTACTTGCTGAATGGCCCTCATGTCCATGAGGGCTGTAATTTGTTTTTGTGCCTCTGGCCATTGATTGTGTGGCAGGTCTGGCATACCTTTTGACCTTGGTAGAGTGTGAAAATGGAAAATGTAGCCTTGGGACACTATGTTCAGGACCCATTTGTCTTGGGTAACCACTTGCCAAATTGATGAAAAAAATGCTAGTTTTCCCCCTAAGGGGGCTGCCAAAAGAAAAGTGCTTGGATCTGGTAGAGGAAAGTCATAGGGACCGTTTCCTGTAAGGTTGTGATTTGTCTTCTCCGCTTTTGGAGGTAGGAGCACCCCATTGTTTAGGCCTGTATGAGCGTTGGGGCTGACATCTGCCTCTGGAACGCCTGTATCTGCCTCTTTGTGGTCTGTCCAACACTGGAAAGGACCAAGTTTTAGAAGGCCAGTTCCTGCTAAACCTGCGTGGCTGTACCTGGAAGAAATCCTTGACTGTCCGCATGGATTTTGCTTTATCCTCCATTTTTTTCAACACCTCTTCTGCTTAAAGTGTCATGCTGTAATGGTGCATCTAAAAATTTTGCTTTAACATGATCAGGCAGATTCTGTTGCTTTAACATGATCAGGCAGATTCTGTTCCTTAAACCAAGCATGCCTTCTAATCACAGAACCTGTAACTGTGGCCATGCAAGAGGCCACCAGTGAATCATAACCACATTTCAAAGTATGCTTTCCCACTTGTTCAGCTGCATTTAATAAATCCTGCAATTCCTTGTTCTCTGAACATTCAGTATTTGTCAACAAGTTCTGTTTAAGCAGTGACATTAAATATTGCTGATATTTAAGCATATGAAACTGACAATTTAAAGTCCTTACAGCCAGGGTAGCAAAAATGTAACCCCCCCCCATCTGTCTAGAGCCCTAGAATCCCTATCAGAGGGGACAGGGTTTTTTGTAGTGGAAGCTTTAACCCCTTTGGGACCCTGAGATATAGTTTCTGGGTCAGCAGCGGGGTTTTTGTATAGGAATTTATGAGAATCCGGGACCCTGTAGTATCTGTCTGGCATAGCAGGTGCAGTGGGTAGAGAGTCAGGGGACAGGCCCGACTCTGAAAATACATCTACAATGTCTAGAACAGGTGGAATAGCAAGGGGTCTGTGCTGAGGAAGTAGCAGAAAGTCTCTGAGCCTTTTCTTAGATTCAGAATAATCTTGGCTCTCCCAGTGGAAATGCTCCCTCATGGTATGCAGGGTTTCCCCAAAAGAATAATCCTCAGGAGGAGAGGCTAAAGGAATGGATTCTTCAGCATCAGAATTCTCATAGGGAAAAGTACAGTTTTGTACCTACCATAAATGTAGATGTTCGAGGATCCACATTGCTGCAGTAACTACTATTTGGTAGTCCTGTCCAGCAAAGCTAAGGGCCAAAACCAAAATTCAAACATACCCTGCAAAAAAAATATGTACAATATATACAAACCAGAATATATATAACCTCACCTACACAACACCCTAAACACACAGAGGGAAGGAGGGAGGGAATTGATTGGACAATGTGGATCCTCTAACATCTACACATTTAGCAGGTACAAACTGTACTGTTGTTCATTTTCCATTCCTGCAGCTGCAACTATTATGTAGATCCAAAATCCCAATAGGGAGGGTAGGGATCATGGCAAGTATAAGGAAGCAAGAACTGAAGCACCAAGCTAGCAAAAAAGCAACCCTAGTAGAGTAGAGAGTAGAGTAGAGAGAGGAAGGTGATAATGCTTAAGTATGCACTGAACTCCAAGTAGCTGCCTCCCAAAAACTTACATGCCACCCCCCTAGAAAAAATGCTGTGTAGAGCAGCCCTGAGCCCTAATGGTCAATTCCAGGAATCTCCTTGCCATCATGTGAATAACAAACAAAATGCAAAAAAAAATCCATCCACGAGAAATAGTTTGCTTTGACACAGGCTTGCCCTCAAGAGCAAACAAGCAAAAAGAACAAAAAAACACTGTGCTGCCTAAAATCCTTAGTCCTGGCTCAAATAATAACGATAATTGCCTGTGTACATCAAGTGGGCAAAATCTTTTCCCTTTATTTTAAAAAGATACTTATGAGCTTCAGGCACCCTATAGTACCTATCATCCGCTTTGGGGGGGCAGGAGGCAAATCAGGATTGAGGAGGGAAGCCTGCAAAAAACATCTTCCACCACATTCACAACAGGAGTAGCTGGCCTATGCCTGGGGTAAAAAAAAAACAAGAGCCTCCTAAGCCTCTGAATCAGAAATCTTGACCTTCTTGACCTTCCATTGAAAATGCCCCTGCATGGTCTCTGAAATGAAATGAAAAAATGGAAGGAGAAAGGGAGTAGAATCAATCATCCACATCAGAATCAGAATAAAGGAGTGATACTCAGTCTTTGGACCAAGAGCAAGACTCAGAAGCCTCAAAGTTTCTCTCACTCTCTCTCCGTCAAACTCCCTCTTATCAGAGGGGCATAGGGGGCATAGAACCTCTAATCATAGTAATCAAATCTTTTTTCCATATATGTTTCATATGTTTCTTAGGCAAAGACCCTGAAGCCCCCACTGAAGACTGAAGATAAAGCCTCTCAAAGAAGCCCTGAAAGAGAAGGAAGGCTCTAACCACCTTAGGGCCAGACCACCTTAGGAAGAAGAACAGCCACCTGCAGCCTGCCCTACTTCTCTTGAGGATACATCCCAACAGTAAAAGTCTCTCATGAGACTCCTGAGAAACACTCCAAAAAACCTCCCCTCCCGGCTCCACTCTAAAGATCCGAAAGATGGGCCTGCTAAAGACTCCACTCTCTGCTTTGCTGCTTTGTCCGGAATGAAGAACATCATGGAGTAATCCTGTTCAGAAGAGGAATTAGAGGAAATAGAAACCTGATCAGAAGAATCATACTCTGTCTCTTGCCGTGGCCTCTTATCAGGAGGGGGATGGGAGCCCCTGATCAAAGTAATTAAATCTTCGGCCATTTTGAGCATCTGTTTTTTAGGCATGGAAGTCTGAGTAGGAGAATGCTGTACTTCTTTCTTTGTCTTTAGAGCTGCTTTAGTCTTTGTCTTTGAAGCTGAAGATGGCTTAATATATAGTTTTGTAGGTCTGAAGACACCCTCAGAAGCCGATGCCTGCTCAGCGGCTCCGGACCCATCTGAGGGAATGATTTCAGAGTGTCCAATACCTCGAGTATCCAGAGGCCCAGTCGGCTCCACGTGGGAGTCGGAAGCGGCCTGTGGCTCTGAGGTAGCGGGCGCCAGGGGCTGCGAAAGCGCCTCACTGAGAACCGGCGACTGGCCTAGCAGAGGCCTCATCGTCAGTTTTGGACCTCGGATGCCTATCCTTTTCCTTGTCCTTGCATCTTTTGTAAACTCCGGTTGTTGGCTGATCCGACGGCATTACATAATTAAATCTTCGGCCAAAGTAATGAAATGCAAAATCGAACAGACGCTTGATAGTACGTTGGTTAAATCTAGCACAAAACCAACAGCTAGCAACGTTGTGATCAGGGCCTAGGCAAGGAATACAGTAAGAGTGAAAATCCTTATGAGGTATTTGCTTCCCACAAGAAATACAATTGTTAACTTTTTCTGACATCGGTCTGGAGCAAGAAAAAAGTTTACCCAACGGGGTACTTAACTTTAATGAAGACTTCGGTTCTGAAATTCGGATTTGAAAATCTCAGGAGTCGGCCGACCAGCACTTGCAAACTGCTTTTGCTTCGGGCACCGCCCGGCAAGAAAGACTGAAGAAAATGGCGTCGGCTGTATCTTTTATACCCCTGGCGCAGTGACGTCAGGGAAGAGGAGACAGCACCCGACGCCAGACCTAGACTTTGGAATTCTGTCCAACTGAGGGTAGCCTGCCAGCAGGATAACCCAAGAGTAATTAATGCAACAGTGAAACACGATGAACATCAGTGGAGAACAATAATAGTACAAGTCAACTGCAAAAACAAACAGAACGAAGTTCTGTCAACAATATTAGCAAAACGATGCTAACAGCAATCCAATAACTCTAAATAGCAAGTAGAAACCGCCAAATTCTATTTAAACACACAGAATACTAGTGCACAAAAAGTGCCTACTTTAAACCAAATAGTAAGCCTGGTACAAGGGATACCAAGATGAAATAATGGCCAAAGGCCAAAAATTGCACCAAATGGCACAAATATAAGATAACTTTATACTACGCTAATTGAATACTACAAACAGTAACGATTTAAGTATATAGAACCAAATATCTAATCTAAGCTAAACAGTGAAGAAAACTTTGAAAAAGTTGAAAATATGCAAGCACTTAGCCAGAGCCAAAGAGAAGCACAACCGAACTCGTCGACGCGGCAAACGAGATCTGGGAATTGTACTGTGCACCATGGGATACCTACCTAGCCACGAGCCAACCAGAAGTCATCCAGCTTGTAAATAGGCCGAGTTGGAGCCCAGGATCGGCTCCGATCCCATTATGTAAAGAATGAAGGTAAGATAGGACTACTTAACATAATCAGTTTTTCTTGCCTTAACCTGTCAGGAGCCTCCAAGTAGGAGGCCAGGCTCTGGTCGAAGAACCACACCAGTGGAAAATAAATACCAATATGTCCGTTGTAAGGGATGGAAAACAATAAGGAAAAATGGTAATGAAAGAAGAAAGGGGGATGGAGGGAGGGAAACCAGGACTGCAAAAGTGAATACACTCTAACATCTACATTTATGGTAAATGTACACAACTGTACTATGTTCTTCGTGTTTCACTGTTGCAGTCATCACATTTGGGTGGATTGCCAAAGCTTGAGAAAATGGGTGGAGGCAGTCAAGGACACTAGGGGCTGGCTAGGATGCCCTACAAGACTGCAGAGGCAAACCCTGCCCTGGATTTGGAGAAGACAAGCAGGTGGTAATGTTTGGTGAAGGTGTGAACAGATGTCCAGGTGGCAGCCTCAAGGATGTCCCTGGAGGGGACTCCTCTGAGGAAAGCTGCAGAGGTGGAGGCTGCGCTGGTGGAGTGAGTCCTGACCCCCTTGGGGGGAAGGCCTGACATGCTGTTTGCAGCAGAAGTGGATGCAGTGTGTTATCTATTTGGAGATGGTTTGTTTGGAGATGGCTTTGCCCTCTGCCCCTGCAGCAAAGCTAACCAGCAATTGATCAGACTTTCTGAAGGATTTAGTCCTGTCTAGACAAAATCTGAGCTGCCTGTGCACATCTAGAGAATGCAAGATCCTTTCCCCCCTGTTCTGTGGGTTAGGGAAAAAGGTTGGCAAATGAATAGATTGGTTGACAGCCACACTGGACACCATCTTGGGCATGAAGGATGGTTAGTCTTGAGGGATACTCTGTCAGCAGGGAAGACTATGAAGGGTTCCACAGCCATGAGTACTTGCAGCTCGGAGATCCTTCTGGCTGAAGTGATGGCCAGAAGGAGAGCAGTCTTCCAGGAGAGAAATTTTAGCTCTGCTGAAGAGGCAGGTTCGAAGGGGGGAAGGGGTGAGCTTTTCCAACACAAAGTTAAGGTCCCAAGCTGAGGTTTTTGCTCTTCTGGGTAGCCTCAAGTTGCTAGCCCCGCTTAGGAGCGGTTTCATCAAAGGGTGTAAGAAAAGGGGCTGCTCAGTGGGAAAATTAGCAGAGATAGCAGAGGCATAAATATTAATAGAGGAAAAGGAGAGTCCACTGTGTAGCATGTCAGCTAAGTAATCCAGGATGAGAGGGAGGGACGACTGTGCCATACTGGCTCCCTTAGCCTAAATCCAGGTGCAGAACCTTTTCTATTTGTCAGCATAAGACTTCCTAGTGCTAGGGCATCTGGCCTCACATATAACATCTAGAACCTGTTTGCTGAGGTTGGCAGACTGTTATGGAATAAGCCAAGCTGCCAAACTGAGTGCCTGCAATTGGGGATGCATGAATTTCCCTTCCCTCTGGGTCAGGAGGTTTGGAATCTGAGGGAGATGCCAAGTTGGCAGAGGGGACAGGCTGTGCAGCAAGAGGTACCAGTACTTGCAAGGCCAGTCTGGAGCTATAAGAATTGTCCTTGGTTTTTCCTCCTTTATTTTGAGCAGTACCCTGGGGATGAGAGGTAGTGGAGGAAAGGCACAGACCAACAGACTGACCCAGGGGAAGGACAGGGCATCCACTTTCCAAGCCATGCTGTGATGCCCCCTGGTGCAGAACTTGCCGAGCTGACGATTGGTGTGGGAGGCAAAGAGGTTGACCTTCGGGGTGCCTCATTTCTGAGTTATTAGGGCGAAGGTTCTTTGTTGAGCTGCCACTCATGTGGGTCCAGAAGATTTCTGCTTAAGTGATCTGCCAGAGAGTTGAGAGAACCCGGAAATTATTCTGCTAACAGGTGGAGTTGCATGGCAGAGGTTGTGTGCCAAAGGGTCATGGCCAGCCTGCATAGAGGGTAGGGCTGAGTCCCTCCCTGCTTGTAGATGTACCCATCATAGTTGTGTTGTCTGTTTTGATCAGGAGAGCTCCTGGGAAAGAAGGGGCTTGAAAGCTATCAAGGCGTTCTGGACAGCTATCATCTCTTTTTGGTTGATGTGCAGATGGATTTGCTCTGGGCTCCATTGGCCCTGTATGCACCTGACATCAGGTGTGCATCCCAGGCATAATCTGATGAGTCTGTGGTGAGGGTCTGGGCGGCATGGGGTGGAGAGAAAGGTAGTTCTTTGTTGAGGGAGCATGATGTTGCCGACCAAAGAAAATCTTTTCTGAGGCAAGGTATTATATGTAGAAGTCTCTCCATGTCTTGACAGTGTTGACACCAAAGGCTTTTTAGATACCACTGAAGTTTTCTCATATGCAATCTGGCATATGGAATGAGTAGAATGCAAGATGCCATGAACCCCAGAGCTTGCAAGATTTTCGTTGCAGACAGTTGGGGTTTGGTGGCTAGCTGAGAGAAGTAGGTTGTCAGGAAGGTTTGCTTTTCTGGTGTAAGGAATGCCATCTGGGATGCTGTGTCCAGGCTGGCTCCCAGGAATACAATCCTTTGGGTGGGTACCTGTTTGGATTTCTTTTTATGTACCCCAGGGAAATTAGTAGGGACTTTACAAAGGCCAGATGCTTGAGCAGCTGTTCCTGGCAGTCTGCCTGAATTAGGCAGTTGTCCAAGTATGGGTAAATCTGGACATTCCTTTGCCTGCAAAAGACAATGGCCTGAGCCAGACATTTTATGAAAACCCTGGGAGCAGTAAATAAGCCAAAGGGAAACGCAGAGAACTGAAAGTGCTGAAATCCTGCCCTGAAACGGAGAGATTTCCTGCATGATTCCCTGACAGGAATGTGGAGGTAGGACTCCTTTAGGTCTAGGGTGGCTAACCAAGCATCCTTGGAGAGCATGGGTAGCAGCTGCTGGAGGGTGAGCATTTTGTATTTTGGGATAACGAGAAAGGTGTTTAGAATAGATAGATCGAGGATGGGGTGCCCTCTTTACTGGATACCAGTAAAAGTCTTGAGTAGAAACCTTGGCCTTTCTGTTCTGCAGGAACGTGCTCTACTGCTCTCATGGAGAGCGGGTAAAGGGACTTGTTTTTGCGCCTCTGCCCACTGGTTTTGAGGTAGATCTGGGAACCTTTTTGGAGTTGGAAGGGTGTGGAAATAAAATTTGTATCCCTGGGACACTACGTTGAGAACCCAATGGTCATTGGTAATGGTAGCCCAGGGGTTTGAAAGAAAGGACAGCTTTCCTCCTAGGAGTAATTGAGTTCTTGAGTTCTTACCATAAGGGGGAGTGGCTTAGAACTCCCTGGTTTTGAAGTGGAGGTAGTCCACTGCTTAGATCTCTGCATTCCCTGTGGCTGCTGTCTGTGGGGTCTGGCTCCCCGGGGTCTGGGCTGAGTTGACCTGGTGGGAGCAGAAAGGACCAGTACTTGGAGGGACAATGCCTGCTGAACCTGGGTGGTTGGACCTGTAAGAAATCCTTAACTGTTTGCATAGATTTTGCTTTTTCTTCCATCCTTTTTAAGACCCCCTTCTGCCTTAGTGCCAAAAAAATTGTCTTTGTGCAAGGGGGCATCCAAGAATTTAGATTTAACATGGTCTGGCAAGGGCTGTTCCTTAAGCCATGCATGCCTTCTGAGGACAGAACCAGTGACTGCTGCCCTGCAAGAAGCTTCTAGGGCATCAAAACCGCACTGCAAGGTGTGTTTAGTTACTTAACTTGTAGACTGCATTAACTCTTGTAACACTCTGCGCAGGAGTTCCAGGGTATGTTGCTGAAATTTTAGCATATAGAATTGACAATTTAGTGCTCTGACAGCAAGAGCAGCTGAGGTATATACTTTTTTACCCCATCTATCTAGTGCTTGGGAATTCTTATCTGAGGGGGTGGGATTCTTAGCAGAGGTTGGTTTAATTCCTTTAGGCCCTTGAGAAATTACCAATAAGTCAGCAGTAGGATTTAAAAAAAAAAAAAAACTTGTGTAAGTCATGGACTCTGCAATACCAGTCTGGTTTTCTGGGTGCAGGAGGTAGGGTGTAAGGAGTCAAGCTGGATTCCAGGAAAACATCCTCCACAATATCCAGGACTGGGGGGGGGGGGGGGTGGCCAGGGGTCTGTGCTTTGGAAGATCTAAGAATTCCCTGAGTCTCTTTTTAGACTGAGGGTAGTCCTGACTTTCCCCACTGGAAATGCTCCCTTAAGGTGTGAAGGGTTTCCCCAAAGCAATGGAATCCTCTGCATCAGAATCCTCATAAGCAGAGAGGGGTTGCATGTCTTCATACTGAAATGCATCAGTCACTGGACTCCTGTTCAGACAAAAAGTACAGTTGTGTACCTACCATAAATGTAGATGTTTGAGTGTATTCACTGTTGCAGTCATTACACTTGGGTTATCCTGCTGGCAGGCTACCCGCAGTCGGCCTGAATTCCAAGTCTTAGTCCGGCGTCGGTTGCTGTCGCCTCCTCCCTGATGTCAGTGCGCCAGGGGTATATAAAAGATGCAGCTGACGCCATTTTCTTCAGTCTTTCTTGCCCCAGATGTCAGGTGCCCCCAAAAGGGTAGGCTAAAATTATGCTAATAAGTATGCATGCACTAAAGTAAACATTTCCTTCATCTACAAGCAAATATACCACATAGGTTGTATAGAATAGAGAAGTACAGATAAGACCCAGCAAAGAAAGGGGGATGGTGGGTGGGTAACCTGGACTGCAACAGTGAATACACTCAAACATCTACATTTATGGTAGGTACACAACTGTACTATGTTCGTGTTTCACTGTTGCAGTCATTACACTTTGGTTGAATCCCAAAGCTGAGGTTGGGTGGATAGCTGAGGTTGGGTGGCTGGGTCTAAATAGGATTAGGAGAGGCTATGTGGCCCTGCAGAACTGCAGTGGCAAAGCCTGCTCTGGATTTAGTGTAGAGAGGTAAGTGGTAGTGCTTTGTAAAAGTGTGCACTGAACTCCAAGTTGCAGCCTCTAAAATGTCTTTGGTTGGTACTCCTCTGAGGAAGGCTGCTGAAGTGGGTGCTGCTCTGGTTGAATGTGGCCTAATGCCCTTAGGCACTGATTTGCCATGTTGTGAATAGCAGAAACGAATGCAGTGGCCTATCCATTTTGAAATAGTCTGCTCTGAGATAGCCTTTCCTTGTGATTCTGCAGCATATGCCACTAAGAGTTGCTCAGTCTTTCTGAAAGCTTTAGTTCTGTCCAAGCAGAAGCGTAGCTGTCTGTGCATGTCCAAAAGAATGGATAAAAGGTAGGCAAATGAATGGTTTGGTTAAGGGCCACACTGGACACTACCTTAGGCATAAATGTCGGGTTTGTCCTCAGAGAAACCCTGTCTGGATGGAAAATGATAAAAGGTTCCACAGCCATGAGTGCCTGTAACTGAGACTCGTCTTGCAGAGGTTATTTTTAGGAGCAGAGCTGTTTTCCATAAGAACTTTATCTCAGCTGTATTGGCTGGCTCAAAAGGAGGCAGTGTGAGTTTTCCCAAGACATAATTGAGGTCCCATGCAGGTATTGGTGCTCTCCTTGGCGGTCTTAGGTTTTTGGCCCCTCTGAGGTACTGCCTTAGCAATGAATGAGAAAAAATAGGTGGTTCCGTATTGTAATGAGCTGAAATGGCAGAGGCATGGATCTTAATCGATGAAAAGGATAGGCCTTTGTCCAACATCTCAGTTAGGTATTGTAAAATCTGAGGAATATTTGGTACAAATGTGTCCATTCCTTGTGCCTCGTTCCAAACACAGAATCTCTTCCATTTTTCTGCATAAGAATTTCTGGTACTGGGCCTCCTGGCCTCCAAAATAACATCCATCACTGCTTTAGAGAGAGGTGTGTTCTGAATGGCTACATTATCCGCCATGCTGCCAGATTTAGGGTCCTGAGTTGGCTGTGCAGGATCAGATTGTTTTGTTGGGTCAGTAAGTGAGGAATTAGAGGTAATGTCCAGGTTGGGCCCTCGAGACAAGCTCTTTAGGATTGGGTACCAGTGCTGGCGTGGTCAGTCTGGGGCAATCGGAATAATTTTTGGCTTCTCTTGTCTGACCTTTAGGAGTACCTTGGGGAGGAGAGGCAGAGGAGGAAAGGCATATACTGCTAGGGTTTTCCAGCTGAACAGAGCATCCACTTTCCATACTTACTTGTGATAAGTCCTTGTGCAGAATCTCTGTAATTGGCAGTTGTGAGGGGAGGCAAATAGATCTGTCTGGGCATCCCCATTTCCTTATCATGCTGAAGACTTGTGGATCTAGTTTCCACTCGTGGGGATCCATGAGGTTTCTGCTTAGTTCATCTGCCAGAGTATTTATCTTTCCAGGCAGGAATTGTGCTTGCAGGTGTACTTGATAAGTCAATGCTGTGTCCCACAAAGTCATGGCTAGTCTGCAGAGGGGATAGGAATGTGTGCCTCCCTGCTTGTTTATGAACCACAAGACTGTAGTATTGTCCGTCTTTATCAGCAGTTGTCCTGGATGAAGCAGATCCTTGAAGGCTGTCAGGGCATTCTGAACAGCTAGCATCTCTTTTTGATTGATATGAAGATGCATTTGGCTTGCGGACCATGTGCCCTGAATACATTTTCCTGCCATGTGGGCCCCCCAGGCATAATCTGATGCATCTGTTGTAATGTCTGCCTGGCTGTGGGTAAAGTGAATGGTTGTCCCTTGTTGTGGTGACAGGCCTGTGCCCACCATCGAAACTCCTGTTGCAGGCAAGGAATGAGGGTAATTAATGTTTCCAGGCTGTGGCAATGTTGAGTCCAAACACTTTTTAGATACCATTGTAGTTTCCTCATATGCAGTCTTGCATATGGAATTAGCAGAATGCAGGATGTCATGAAGCCCAAAGCCTGCAGAATTTTTCTTGCAGATAACTGGGTCTTTGTTGCCAACATTTTGAAGTAAGTCAGTTGCCTTTGTCTGGTGTGAGATAAGCCATCTGGGCAGTTGTATTTAAGCTTGCACCCAGAAATATTATCTCTTGAGAGGGTACTAGTTTTGATTTCTTTTCGTTTACTGTGTACCCTAGGCAAATTAGTAATCTTTTTACAAACGCCAGATACTTTAGTAGAATGTCCTTGTTCTCTGCTTGAATAAGGCAGTCGTCCAAGTAAGGATATATCTGAATTCCTCTGTCTGCAAAATGCAATTGCTGGTGCCAGGCATTTTGTGAAGACCCTGGGTGCAGTAGATAAGCCAAAAGGCAGTGCAGAGAATTGGTAGTGCATTGAGCCAGCTATGAATCTGAGGTGTCTTCTGCAAGATTGTCTGATTGGGACATGCAGGTATGACTCTTTTAGGTCCAAGGTTACAAGCCAAGCCTTCTTGCCTAGCATGGGCAGAAGCTGCTGCAGAGTCAACATTTTGAATTTTGGAATGTCCAGAAATGTGTTTAGAATAGACAGGTCCAGTACTGGTCTCCAGGCTTTGTCCTTTCTAGGTACCAAGAAAAGTCTTGAGTAAAATCCTTGTCCCTGCTCTTGCTGCGGCACTCGCTGAATGGCCCTCATGTCCATGAGAGATGAAACTTGTTTTTGTGCCTCTGCCCATTGATTGTGTGGCAGGTCTGGCATACCTTTTGCCCTTGGCAGGGTGTGAAAGTGGAACCTGTAGCCCTGTGACACTATATTCAAGACCCATTTGTCCTGGGTGATCATGTGCCAATTTTGTGAAAAAAGTGCTAGCTTTCCCCCTAAGGGGGCTGCCAAAAGATAAGTGCTTGATGCTGGCAGAGGAAAGTCATTGGGACAGTTTCCTGTATGGCTGTGATTTGTCTTCTCCACTTTTGGAGGTAGAAGCACCCCATTGTTTAGACCTGTATGAGCCTTGGGGCTGGGATTTGCCTCTGGGGCGTCTGTATCTGCCTCTTTGTGGCCTGTCTGACACTGGAAAGGACCAATTCTTTGAAGGCCAGTTCCTGCTAAATCTGGGTGGCTGTACCTGTAAAAGAAATCCTTAACTGTCTGCATAGATTTCGCTTTCTCCTCCATTTTCTTCAACGCCTCTTCTGCCTCAACACCAAAGTATCATGCTGTAGTGGAGCATTTAAAAATTTTGCTTTAACATGATCAGGCAGATTCTGTTCCTTTAACCAAGCATCCCTCCTAATGATAGAACCCGTTAACAGCGGCCCTGCAGGAAGCCTCCAGATAATCAAAACCACATTGCAAAGTATGCTTTCCCACTTGTTCAGCTGCATGCAATAAATCCTGCATTTCTTTGTTTTCTGCACATTCAGAATTTGTCAACATTTTCTGTTTAAGCAGTGACATTAAGTATTGCTGATATTTAAGCATATGAAACTGACAATTTAAAGCCCTTACAGTCAAGGTAGCAGAAGTGTAAATCTTATCCCCCATCTGTCCAGTGCCCTTGAATCCCTATCAGAGGAGATAGGGGGTTTTTTGCAGTGGAGGCCTTGCCCCTTTGGGACCCTGAGATATAGTTTCTGGGTCAGCAGCAGGGTTTTTATAAAATTTATGTGAATCTGGAACCCTGTACTATCTCTGTCTGGCTTAACAGTTGCTGGAGGTAGAGAGTCAGGAGACAGGCCGGACTCTGAAAATACATCATCTACAACGTCTAAAACAGGAGGAATAGTAAGAGGCCTGTGCTGAGGTAGTAAAAGGAAGTCTCTAAGCCTTTTCTTAGATTCTGAGTAATCTTGGCTCTCCCAGTGGAAGTGCTCCCTCATGGTATGCAGGGTTTCCCCAAAAGAATAATCCTCAGGAGGAGAGGCTGAAGGGATAGATTCTTCAGCATCAGAATCCTCATAGAGAGGAAGAGAGTAATCCTGTTCAGAAGAGGAATCAGAGGAAATGGAAACCTAACCTGAAGATTCATATTCTGTCTCTTGCCTAGTCCTCTTAGCAGGAGGGGGATGGGAATCCCTGATCAAAGTAATTAGGTCTTCGGCCATTTTGAAGATCTGTTTTTTAGGCATGGAGGCCTGTCCAAGGGATTGCTGTACTTGTTTCTTTGTCTTTAGTGGTGCTTTAGTCTTTGAAGCTGAAGTCAGTTTTGCATATAAATGCGTAGGCCTGAAAAAACCCTTAGAAGCCGATGCCTGCTCAGCGGCTCCAGACCCATCTGAGCGAATATTTTCCGAGTGTCCAATACCTTGAGTTTCCAGCGGCCTAGTCAGCTCCACGTGGGAGTCGGAAGCGGCCTGCGGCTCTGAGGTAGCGGGCGTCAGGGGCTGCGAAAGCACCTCACTGAGGACCGGCAAACCGGCGACTGGCTTATAAGAAGCCTCGTCGTCAGTTTTGGACCTCAGATGCCTGTCCTTTTCCTTGCGTTTCTTGTGAATTGCGGTAGTCAGATGGCTATCCGACGACATAGCGTAATTAAATCTTCGGCCAAAGTAGTGAAATGCAAAATTGTGCCAACGCTTAATAGTGCGTTGGTTAAATCTAGCACAAAACCTACAATTAGCAACGTCGTGATCAGGGCCTAGGCAAGGAATACAATAAGAATGGAAGTCCTTATGAGGTATTTGCTTCCCGCAAGAAATACAAATATTAACCTTTTTCTGACATCGGTCTGGAGCAAGAAAAAAGTTTCCCCAACGGGGTACTTAGCTTTAAATGAAGACTTTGGATCTGAAATTCGAACACGAAAATCTCAGGAGTCGGCCGACCAGCACTTGCGAACTGCTTTTGCTTCGGGCACCGTGCATCAAGAAAGACTGAAGAAAATGGCGTCGGCTGCATCTTTTAAACCCCTGGCACACTGACGTCAGGGAGGAGGTGACAGGTGACAGCAACCGACGCCGGACCAAGACTTTGGAATTCAGGCCGACTGCGGGTAGCCTGCCAGCAGGATAACCCAAGTGTAATGACTGCAACAGTGAAAAACGAACATCTACAGGGGACAGATCTCTTTCTTTTGGAAGGGGTAGCTTGGCCTTCCCCTGATTAGCAAGAAGGTCTTCTGCCATTTTAAGAATTTGAGACGGAGGCAAGGAAGCAGGTGCCTGAGATTGGGTTGGTTTCTTGGGTGTGGTTCGCAATGTGGGCCTAAGAAACTCAGTAGTTTTAGAAAGAACGGTAGTCGTGAAACAAGTCGCCAGTTTGTGTAAAGAATCAGTAGTGCAAAGGCCTTCCTCAGAATACAGTGCCTGTTCAGTAGCTCCGGACCCATCCAAGGTAGAGACGACCGCAGGATCCTTAGTCGAAGAAGAGTTTTGTGGCATACCGGACTCCAAAAGGATCTTGGTAGCGGCCTGGGAATCAACAGAAGCAGGCATCAGGGGCTGCGAAAGCACCTCACTGAGGACCGGAGAACTGACGACTAACTTAATGGCAGCATCGTCGGTAGGTTTAGACCTGTGCGGTCTGTCTCAGTCTTTACATTTTTTTTGGAAGATCTGCTGTCGGATGGCTTACCAAAGCCATATCGGAATTCAAGGAATGTAAGTGAAAATATCTAGCTACAATAAGGGCCCGACGACATATAGTTCTGGCGTTGAACATACCACAGAAGTGACAGCAGGGACGTCGTGGTCTAATGCTAAACAAGTGACGTAGTAAGAATAAAAGTCTCGGTGTGGTATTTGCTTTCCACAGGCGATACAATTTTTTAACTTTTTCTGACATCAGTTAGTGCAAGAAAAAAGGATCTCCAATGGGGTACTTAGCTTTAGAAGACTTCAGCTTCAATTCGGAAGACGAAACTCAGGTAGCAGCCGGCTGGCACTCGTGCGAACTGCTGCTACTTTGGGCTCCACGGCAAGAATGACTGATATAATGGCGCCTGCTGCTTTACTTTATACTACTGACAACCGGATGTCAGTCCTGGAGCGACAGCAACCAATGCAGAAATACTAAGCCTCTGGTATTCGGGCCGTCCGAGGGCTACTCTGGCAGGGATAACCCAAATGTGATGACTGCAACAGTGAAACACAAAGAACATCATAACAGCTACATGGAAAAATTCAAAGAAAGGTTCAGCAGAGAAAAAACAGACAGCTGGAAAAATCAGTCTATGGGTACTCATACTTCTAATAAAGCAGAAACAAATCTTAAAAAGAATTGGGAACAAATCCCGAAATAATCACGGACAATCAGGGGCACTTAAAATATTAATGCTATTAATCTGAAACACTGACAGAATGGGAAAATATGAATTAATATACATTTTCTGAAGTAAAGGAAGTCTGTAGCTCTAATTATTGTCATTATTTATCAAGTGTAATTCACCACCTTTTCTCCAAAATTCACAAGATTTACAACAGATTAAAAAGGGACACAGCTAAAATTTGAGTAAAATCAGAGACAGTTTAGAGGGATGCAGGTAGCTGTGATCCTTGGAGTTAAACTGGAGGGGATGCAGAGACATTTCTGACTTCAATACAATAGGTGTTGAGTCTCTGGGCAGTTATAACTACTGAAAATATCTAACTCATAGTACAGAAACCTGCAGTAAGGACAACCACCATGAAAGGGTTTAGCTGCAGCATACCAAAGTAAGAGAAAAAGATTTAAGACTACTGCTGCTTAGTAATGCCATCTTATGTTCCGTTCCTTAAAATGCCTATAGATAAATGGTATCATCCTCCATCTACGCCTTTTGTTTACAAATACATTTAGTAAGCAAAGTCCAGCAGTACCCTCCTAGCTCCTTTGACTGTGAAAGGGGTTGGCATATGTTTATGCAAGTCAACCGCTGTGCTTGAATGTCCTTCCACAGAATGCATGGGGGATATGAAAACCAGGCAGCAATACTCTTGTTAAGCAGGACAAAATTTCACTAAATTCTGTTCCAGGGCAGTCAAGCCAAAACCTTAACACAAAAGCAAAAACCAAAATGTAGTTTTTTTTAATTTTGTTATATATATTTAACCTTTCTTCACTGTTACTGCTGCAGTTGCCCATATCATTATCGAAACCCACTCCCCGTGACAAACTGGACAGGGCATTTACCAAGTCAGTGAAGCTAACATGAGAAACTTTCAAAAGTTATAGGTCTGATAAAGATATTGTGAGTTTATCACAGTAAGCATAAATGGCCAAGTTGTACTAATAAAAAAAAGAAAAATATTACATTTGCATAAAATTACTTTAACTGTTTACTGAAGCAGTGATTACGAAAGGAATGTTTCTCAGTAATGACACGACAAAGACAATAAAAAGGGATAGTAGAAAGGAAGGAGAACTACCAAAAAAAAAAAAGTCTACTAGCTAGAATGTGTTTTTCCCCGTAGTACTGCAAAATACTGACCTCTGAAGCTGAATATTCCCATCAAGTTCATCACCAATCTGCCGCAAGCAACTACCAAGCTTTTTCAGTGATGGATCATTAATTTCTTCCCTTGTGACCTGAAGGTCAGAAAATGTAGCTGTCACCTGGACACCATCTGCCTGACGCTGGATTCGATCATAAATAAAGCTTAAAAAGAAAACCAACAAGTAAAAAGTTAACTGTGGTTTAAAGACAACTGTCAAATGCAGAGCATCTGATCTCAGTAAAACAGGCAGCAAATAATGAAATGTGCAGTGCAATATTACTTAATTTAATTTTTTTCAACACATTCCACTTCAATGGGCGGAACAATTTGTCAGAAGGGATCAAAATACAACTGTGTAGATAACTTACCACAATAGATGGTACAGTGTTTTTCACTATTGCGAACATTATGGATGGGATTTCTGAAGCATGTGAAGTCCAATGTTTAGCCCATCACCCAAAGCTGAGCATCCTCCCCCACCTCATACTGGGGAGACGTTTACTTTCCTTGAGGCCATACACCCAATTTCTGTCTTTTTGTGGGGGAGGAAAGTTATGCCTGAATGGATGTCTCCTCCCTTCTATATCCCCTGCCAAGGCTAGTCTCACTAATGAACATCAGACAACTGAGGTAGCCTGAAAAAAAACAGGGAAAGACCCAGAAAAAAAAGAGGGATGGAGGAATAGCTAGGAAGTTAAACCGGTATCTTACCCTGGCCTAAAACCACCAACCCCCTTGAAAAGAGATCAAGGAGGACTGCAAAAGTACCACATTTGCATATAGACAGTTATGGAAAGTTACTTGTACAACTGTACTATGTCTTTTATGCATTTCATTATTTTAGTCTCTACGTATGGGTTAAAAGCTGGTGCCCTCCCCAAAACAAATTGGGAGGTTGGTTATTAACTACTGGGAGGCTGTAGAATGCCTCAAAGAACAGATTAGGCAAAGCCAACCCTGACTCTGGATTCAGGGTCTAATCTGTAGTGCATTAAGAATACATGCAGTAATGACCAGGTGGCTGCTTCAAGCATGTCCAATATACTTAACCCCTTATAAAGTCTGTAATGGCAGCTGTCACCCTAGTAGTAAACTGCACTTACTGGATCACTCAGAAACTTGCCTTGGTGTTCATAGCAGATCTCTATACAATGAGCAAACCATTAGGAAATAATTTTAGAAACTGCCAGTCCCTCTCTCACTGCAGCAAAGGAAAGGAAAAACTGGTCGTTTTTACTAAGTTCCTACGTTCTGCTACATAAAATCTCAGTTGCCTATGTTCATCCAAGGAATGTAAAATTCTTTATTTTTTGAGGTTCTGGAAAAAAGAAAGGGAGCTGAAAGTACAGTTGTGTACCTACTATAAATGTAGATGTTAGAGTGTATTCACTGTTGCAGTCATTACACTTGGGTTATCCTGCTGGCAGGCTACCCGTAGTCGGCCCGAGTTCCAAAGTCTAGGTCTGGCGTCGGTTGCTGTCACCTCTTCCCTGACGTCAGTGTGCCAGGGGTATAAAAGATGCAACCGACACCAGTTTTTCTTGCCCCAGATGTCAGGTGCCCCCAGATAGGAAGGCTGAAAAAAATAAAAATATGCCAAAAAGCATGCATGTACTAATATAAACATTTCCTTCATCTACAAGCAAATACACCACATAGGTTGTATAGAGTTGAGAAGTACAGAAAAGTCCCAGCAATGAGAAAGGGGGGTGGTGGGTAACCTGGATTGCAACAGTGAATACACTCGAACATCTACATTTATGGTAGGTACACAACTGTACTATGTTCATCGTGTTTCACTGTTGCAGTCATTACACTTGGGTTGAGTCCCAAAGCTGAGGTTGGGTGGCTGGGCCTAAATAGGATTAGGAGAGGCTACCAGGCCCTGCAGAACTGCAGTGGCAAAGCCTGCTCTGGATTTAGAGTAGAGAGGCAAGTGGTAGTGCTTGGTGAAAGTGTGCACTGAACTCCATGTTGCAGCTTCTAAAATGTCTTTGGTTGGTACACCTCTGAGAAAGGCTGCTGAAGTGGCTGCTGCTCTGGTAGAATGTGGCCTAATGCCCTTAGGCACTGGCTTGCCATGTTGTGCATAACAGAAGCGAATGCAGTGTCCTATCCATTTTCAAATTGTCTCCTTTGAGATAGGCTTTCCTTGTGATCCTGCAGCATAGGCTACAAACAGTTGCTCAGTTTTTCTGAAAGCTTTTGTTTTGTCCAAGTAGAATCGTAGCTGTTTGTGTATGTCCAAAGCGTGCAGAAGTCTCTCCCCTTTACTCTGGGGATCTGGATAGAAAGTTGGTAGATGAATGGTTTGGTTATGAGCCACATTGGAAATCACCTTTGGCATGAATGTTGGGTTTGTCCTAAGAGAGACCGTGTCCTGGTGAAAAATGATGAAAGGTTCCACAGCCATTAATGCCTGTAACTCTGAGACTCTTCTTGCTGAAGTTATTGCTAGGAGCAGAGCAGTTTTCCATGATAAGAATTTTATATCAGCTATGCTGGCTGGTTCAAAAGGAGGCAGTGTGAGCTTTTCTAAAACAAAATTGAGATCCCAAGTAGGAATTGGTGCTCTCCTTGGGAGTCTTATGTTTTTTGGCCCTCTGAGGTACTGACTTTGTAGTGGATGTGAAAAAATAGGAGGTTCCGTATTGTAATGAGTTGAAATGGCAGAGGCATGGATCTTAATAGATGAGAAGGATAGGACTTTGTCCAGCATCTCAGTTAGGAATTGTAAAATCTGAGGTATATTTGGAACAAGTGGTTTGAGCCCTTGTGCCTAGTTCCAAGCACAGAATCTCTTCCATTTTTCTGCACAAGATTTCCTAGTGCTGGGCCTCCTGGCTTCTAAAATGACATCCATAACAGCTTTAAAGAGTGTTGCGGTCTGAGTGGCTACGTTATCTGCCATGCTGCCAGATTTAAGGTTCTGAGTTGACTGTGCAGAATCTGATTGTTTTGTTGAGTCAGAAGATGAGGAAATTAAGGCAAAGGCCAGGCTGGGCCTTGAGACAAGCTCTTTAGGATTGGGTACCAGTGCTGGCGTGGCCAGTCTGGGGCAATCAGAATCATTTTTGGCCTCTCTTGTCTGACTTTTAGGAGCACCTTGGGAAGAAGAGGCAGTGGAGGGAAGGCATAAACTGTCAGGGTTTTCCAGCTGAATGATAGAGCATCCACTTTCCATGCTTGTGAGTGATAAGCTCTTGTGCAGAATTTCTGTAGTTGGCAGTTGTGTGGGGAGGCAAAAAGATCTATGTCTGGGCGTCCCCATTTCTTTATCATGCTGAACACCTGTGGATTTAGTTTCCATTCATGAGGATCCATGAGATTTCTGCTTAGTTCGTCTGCCAGTGTATTTTTCATTCCTGGCAGGAATTGTGCCTGTAGATGTACTTGATAGGTCAGTGCTGTGTTCCACAAAGTCATGGCTTGCCTGCAGAGGGGGTAGGAATGTGTGCCCCCTTGCTTGTTTATGTACCACATAACTGTGGTATTGTCAGTCTTTATTAGTAGCTGTCTTGGATGTAGTAGGTCCTTGAAAGCTGTCAGGGCATTCTGTACAGCTAGCATCTCTTTTTGATTGATATGAAGATGCATTTGTTCCTTGGGCCACGTGCCCTGAATACATTTTCCTGCCATATGTGCCCCCCAGGCATAATCCGATGCATCCATTGTTATTGTCTGCCTGGCTGTGGGTAAGGTGAAAGGCTGGCCCTTGTTGTGGTGACAGGCCTAGGACCACCATTGAAACTCCTGTTGTAGGCAGGGAATTAAAGTTATTATTGTTTCCAGGCTGTGGCAATGTCGAGTCCAAACACTTTTTAGATACCATTGTAGTTTCCTCATATGCAGTCTTGCATGTGGAATTAGTAGAATGCAGGACGCCATGAAGCCCAGAGCCTGCAGAATTTTTCTTGCAGGGAGATGGGTCTTTGTTGCCATCATTTGAAAGTAATGAGTCAGTTGCCTTTGCTGGTCTGGCGTGAGATGAGCCATCTGGGCAGTTGTATTTAAGCTTGCACCCAGGAATATTATCTCTTGTGAGGGCACTAGTTTTGATTTCTTTTCATTTACCGTGTACCCTAGGCAAATTAGTAATCTTTTTACAAACGCCAGATGCTTTAGAAGAATGTCCTTGCTCTCTGCTTGAATAAGGCAGTCGTCCAAGTAGGGATATATTTGAATTCCTCTGTCTGCAAAATGCAATTACTGGTGCCAGGCATTTTGTGAAGACCCTGGGCGCAGTAGACAAGCCAAAGGGCAGTGCAGAGAATTGGTAATGCATTGAGCCAGCTATGAATCTGAGGTATCTTCTGCAAGATTGTCTGATTGAGACATGCAGGTATGCCTCCTTGAGGTCCAAAGTAACTACCCAAGCCCTGTTGGCCAGCATGGGTAGAAGTTGCTGCAGTGTTAACATCTTGAATTTTGGAACATCCAGGAAAGTATTTAGGATTGACAAGTCGAGTTTTGGTCTCCAGGCTTCGTCCTTTCTGGGTACTAGTAAAAGTCTTGAGTAAAATCCTTGTCCTTGCTGTGGTACTCTATGAATAGCTCCCATGTCCATGAGAGCAGCAATTTGTTTTTGTGCCTCTGCCCATTGGTTTTGTGGCAAGTCCGGCATACCTTTTGATTTTGGAAGGGTGTGAAAGTGGAACCTGTAACCCTGAGAAACGATATTCAGTACCCATTTGTCCTGGGTGATTATGTGCCAATTTTGTGAGAAAAGTGCTAGCTTTCCCCCTAGGGGTGCTGCCAAAAGGTAAGTGCTCGGCATTTGTAGAGGAAAGTCATTGGGACTGTTTCCTATAAGGTTGTGACTTGTCTTCTCCTCCTTTGGGGGCTGAAGCACCCCACTGTTTAGGTCTGTAGGAGCCTTCGGGCCGAGATCTGCTCTCGGGCATCTGTATCTGCCTCTGTGGCCTATCTGACACTGGAAAGGACCAATTTTTTGAAGGCCAGTTTCTGCTAAACCTAGGTGGTTGAACCTGTAAGAAATACTTTACTGTCTGCATTGATTTTGCTTTTTCCTCCATTTTCTTTAACACCTCCTCTGTCTTAACACCACACAAAGTATCATGCTGTAGTGGAGCATCCAATAATTTTACTTTAACATGTTCAGGTAAACTTTGTTCTTTCAACCAAGCATGCCTTCGAATGACAGAGCCTGTAACTGCGGCTCTACAAAAAGCCTCTAATAAATTAAAACCACATTGCAGAGTATGCTTTCCCACTTGTTCAGCTGCATGCAATAAATCCTGTATTTCCTTACTGTCAGGACTTTGTTAAAACAGAAAATGCCTACAAACTCAAAGACAAGAGGTACTGCTGATATTTAAGCATGTGAAACTGGCAATTTAAAGCCCTTACAGCTAAAGTAGCAGAAGTGTAAACTTTTTCCCCCATCTATCCAGAGCTCTGGAATCCCTATCAGAGGGGACAGGGTTTTTAGCAGTGGAAGCCTTAACCCCTTTGGGACCCTGAGAAATTGTTTCTGGGTCCGCAGCAGGGTTTTTGTAAAGAAATTTATGAGAGTCAGGGACTCTGTAGTACCTGTCTGGCTTGACTGGTGCAGGGGAGGAGACGGACTGGATTCAGAGAAAACATCATCAACAATATCAAGCACAGGGGGAATAGCCAGTGGCCTGTGCTGTGGCAATAAAAGAAAGTCTCTGAGCCTTTTCTTGGATTCTGAGTAATCCTGGCTCTCCCAATGGAAATGTTCCCTCATGGTGTGCAGGGTTTCCCCAAAAGAATAATCCTCAGGTGGAGAGGCTGAAGGTATAGATTCTTCTGCATCAGAGTCCTCATAGGGAAGGAGAGAATATCCCTGATCTGAAGAGGAATCAGAGGAAATAGAAACCTGGTCAGAGGAATCATAGTCAGCGTCTTGCCTAGGCCTTTTATCAGGAGGGGGATGGTAACCCCTGATCAAAGTAATTAGGTCTTCGGCCATTTTAAGCATCTGTTTCTTTGGCATGGTTGACTGAGAATGTAGTACTTGTTTCCTTGTCTTTAATGGTGTTTTTGACTTTGCTTTGGCTGCTGCAGTGGACTTTACAGTAAGCTGTGAAGGTCTGAAAACACCCTCAGAAGCAAATGCCTGCTCAGCGGCTCCGGACCCATCTGAGGGAATAGTTTCTGCAGGCCCAATACCTTGAGTTTCCACAGGCCTAGGTGTCTCCACGTGGGTGTCAGGTACTGCCTGTGGCTCTGAGGTAGCAGGTGTCAGGGGCCGCGAAAGCGCCTCACTGAGAACAGGCGACTGGCCTAGAAGAGGCTTCGTCGTCGGGTTTGCACCTCGGATGCCTGTCCTTTTCTTTGTCTTTGCGTTTTTTATGAATTCTGGTCGTCGGTTGTTCCGACGGCATTATATAGTTAAACCTTCGGCCAAAGTAATGTAAGGCAAAATCAAACAGACGCTTAATAGTGCGTTTGTTGAATCTAGCACAAAACCGACAACTAGTAACGTCGTGGTCAGGGCCTAGGCAAGGAATACAGTAAGAGTGAAAGTCCTTATGAGGTATTTGCTTCCCACAAGAAATACAATTATTAACTATTACTGACATCGGTCTGGAGCAAGAAAAAGTTTCCCCAATGGGGTACGTAGCTTTATTGAAGACTTCGGTTCTGAAACTCTACTTCGAAAATCTCAGGAGTCGGCCGACCGGCACTTGTGAACTGCTGTTGCTTCGGGCACCGCGCGGCAAGAAAGACTGAAGAAAATGGCGATGTTGCATCTTTTATACCCCTGGCACACTGATGTCAGGGAAGAGGCAACGGCAACCAACGCCGGATCTAGACTTTGGAACTCGGGCCAACTGCGGGTAGCCTGCCAGCAGGATAACCCAAGTGTAATGACTGCAACAGTGAAACATGATGAACATCAGCTTGGTTCAGACAGACCTGTATCTGTACCTCAGGCATGAAAAACAGGTGAGTCAGTAAGACCACTCTATCCTCGTGGAAAAAAAAACGAGAACAAAAACAAAAAAAAAAGGTTCCTGAGTGCTTGGAGATCTGAAATCCTTCTAGTTGAATTTATACCTACTAGGAGAGTCTTCCACATCAGAAATGTTAAATGTACAGCATTTACAGGTTCAAGGCTGGGATGGGGGGTAATGTTAAATTCTTTACAATAAAGTAAGACCCACTCCAGTGCCACGTTTTTCCTTTATGGTCTGAGATGGAAGGGGTCCTTCAGAAAAGTACAGTTGTGTACACTTACCATAAATGTAGATGTTAGTGTGTATTCACTGCTGCAGTCATCACCTGTGGGTTATATCCCTGCTGTGGTAGCCCTCGGTAGGCCCGAATACCAGAGTCAATGTTTTTCTGTCTCGGCTGCTGTCACTTGTTGACTGATGTCAGGTCATCAGTGCTATAAAGCAAGACAGCCGACGGCATTATTTCTTGCCCTAACCAGTCAGAAGCCATATCACCCCCCACCTGAGGCAAGAGGTCTGAGCTCAGGGGAAGCTACTTTGGAGGCTGTAATGGCAGGCTGCGCAGTTAGGGGTACCAATGCTGTCTGGGCCGATCTGGAGCAATGAGTATGGCCTTTGGTCTCTCCTCCCTTATCCCGATCAGTACCTAGAGAATAAGTGGCACATGAGGAAAAGCATATGCAGAGGGAGTTCCAAGGGAAGGTCAAGGCATCAACCCTCCATGCTAGGTGGTGATACTCCCTGGTACAGAATTTTATCTGCTGATGGTTGAGGTGCGAAGCAAAGAGATCCACCTCCGGAGTTCCCCACTCCTGAGTGACTTGCAAAAAGATTTTTCTGTGGAGCTGCCATTCGTGGGGGTCCAGTAAGTTTCTGCTTAAGTGGTCTGCCAGGGTTCTGTTGATCCCTGGTAGGTATTGGGCTATTAGGTGTAATCCCAAGGAGGAGGCTGTCAGTCAGTGGTTCATGGCTAGCCTGCACAGAGGGTAAGATTGGGTCCCTCCCTGTTTGTTGATGTACCACATTACTGTGGTGTCTGTTTTGATAAGGAGAACCCCTGGCCTGAGATGGGGTTTGAAGGATGTCAGAGCCTTTTGTGCTGCCATCACTTCCTTCTGGTTGATATCTAAGGGAAGGTGCAGGGCATCCCTAAGACCTTGGGTGCATCTGCCTGCCTAGTTGGGCGGAGGATGAAGGGAAGACCCTTTTTCTTGGCATAGGCCCCTGCCCACCAGAGAAACTTGGCCGTTATACAGGGGACAGAGGTCTCTAGAGGCAGAGAGTGCTGACACCAAAGGTTCTTTAGATACCACTGAAGTTTTCTTATGTGAAGCCTGGCCAGATGTATTAGGAGGATACAAGATTTTATGTACCCAAAGGCTTGCAAGAACTTCCTTGCAGTGAGGTGACAGAGGCAGGAAACTCTACTTTCTGGGGATAGGAAGGCCACTTGGGATGCTGTGTCCAGCAATGCTCCCAAGAAAATGATCTTCTTGGAGGGTGCTTGCTTTGATTTCTTCTCGTTGATGGTGAACCCTAAGGAGGTTAGGAGTGTTTTGACACAGAGGAGGTCCTGGACCAGCTTTTCCTTGCACTCTACCTGACTGAGGCAGTCGTTCAGATGAGGGTAAATCTGTACATTTCTCTGTCTGCTAAATGCTATGACTAAGCATTTGGTGAATACCCTGAGAGCAGATAAGCCAAAGGGTAGCACAGAGAACTGAAAGTGTTGTGAGCCTGCTCTGAAGTGCAAGAATTTCCTGCAGTATTCCTTTACGGGGATGTGGAGGTAGGCATCTTTTATGTCTAGGGTCACTAACCAGGCATTTTTTGCCAGCACAGGCAGCAGCAGCTGCTGCAAAGGTAGCATTTTGAATTTGGGGACCACCAGGGGAGGTGTTCAGAATGGACTTTTCTGGGAACAAGGAACAGCCTGGAATAAAAGCCTTTGCCTGTTTGATCTGAGGGGGCAGGTTCTACTGCCCCCTGGGATATGAGAGTTTGGACTTGTTTCAATGCCTCTGCCCACTGATTTGGAGGCAAGTCTGGGTACCCTCTTGGAACTGGGAGTTCATTGAAAGATAATTTGTATCCCTGAAAAATGATCTTTAAGACCCATTGGTCCTTTGTAACAGAAAGTCAATTTTCTTTGCAGAGAGAGAGAGAGACATCCTCTTAGCTTTCGGTGAGTGAAAGGAGGGCAGTGGAGGGAGAGGGAGTAATTGAAAGTTTTTACCATAACTCCCTGCCTTTGGGGCGAAGTGGTCCACTGTTTGGTTCTCTGCTGTCCCTGGGATAGGGGCCTGGGTGGTCTGTCCTTGCGGGCCTTACTTTGCCCCTATCCACTAGCTGCAGGAAAGAACCAGTGCTTAGAGGGAAGATTCCTGCTGAACCTAGGAAGTTGTACCTGAAAGAAATCTTTTACTGTTTGCACAGATTTTGCTTTGACTTCCATCTTTTTAAGCACCTTTTCTGCTTTTACTCCAAACAAGCGGTCCTTATCCAAGGGTGCATCAATTAATTTAGACTTGACATGATCAGGGAGAGATTATTCCTTCAACCATTGCATGTCTCCTAATGACGGATCCTAACACTGCTGCCCTGCTTGAGGCTTCTAGGGCGCCATATCCACAGTGCAATGAGTGTTTGGCCACTTGACAAGTAGAGTGCAGTAAATCTGTTAACTCTTTCGAACTGACAGTCAGGAACGGTTGAAACTTTTTGCTTTAGTAGTTCCAAAGTGTGTTGTTGATATTTTAACAAATGGAACTGACAGTTGAGTGCTCCGATAGTTAAGGTTGCAGAGGTGTATACTATTTTACCTCATCTGTCCAGAGCTCTGGAATCCTTGTCAGAAGGAATAGGATTCTTAGCAGAGCTAGCCTTAGCTCCTTTACATCCCTGTGTAATGACCTTCGGGTCGGCAGTAGGATTTATATACAGGTATTTGTGAGAATCCGGCACTCTGTAATACCCGTCAGGTTTACTGGGAGCAAGTGGAGGGCGTCAAGTGCTACCCTGGATTCATAGAAAATATCATCCACCACTTCTAAGATAGGGGGATGGCCAAGTGTCTGTGCTGGGACAGGTCTAGAAACTCAGTCTTTTCTTAGACTGAGGGAAGTCCTGGGACTCCCAGTGGAAATGTTCCCTGAGGGTGTGAAGGGTTTCCCCAAAGGACAAGTCTTCTGGTGGGGAGGCAGAAGGAATGGATTCCTCTGCAATGAATCCTCATAAGCAGTCAGAGGGTATTGTTTCTCTTCAATATTTGAATAATCAGATTCCTCAGAATCCTGTTCTGTCAGTATTTCAGGAGAAGGGTGTCTTTTCCTTTTAGAAGTTGTGACCTGACTACCCCTTAGATAAGATCCTCCACCATTTTAAGTATTTGGGCTTGGGGTGGTGGAGCAGGAGTAAGATGGTGGCTAGAGGTAGACTTTTTAGGAGTGGTCTGGCTTCTAGGCCTAGGAGTATCCATCGGTCTGAGAGACACGGTAGTCAGATGAGAAGGCGTTGTTTTTTGTCTAGATTCGGTAGTGCGAAAGGCCTCCTTGGAAGCCGGTGCCTGTGTCGCAGCTCCAGACCCAACCGAGGCAGAGACAATGAAAGGCTTGGAAGACTAAGATTTCTGCAGCATACCAGACTCCAAAAGGGTCTCTTGTAGAGACCTGCACAGATAGTGTATCTGGCATCAGGGATTGTGAAAGCGCCTCCCTGAATTCCGGAGAACTGACGACCTGCTTAGCGGTAGAGTCGTAGGAAGGCTTAGCCTTGTGTGGTCTGTCTTGAACTTTATCTCTGTTTATTTGGAATGTCTATGGATTGTTGGCTGAAAGACGCCGTTTCAGAATCCGAAGATGGAAGACGAAGATACCCATCTACAATAAGAGCTTTACGACAAATGGTTCTCACATTAAAGAGAGCACAGAACCAGCAACGGGAGACATCATGGTCTGGGCCTGAACAAGTGACGCAGTATGAATGGAAGTCTCAGTGTGGGATCTGCTTTCCACAGGCGAGACAATTGTTAACTTTTTTGGACATTGGTTAGTGCAAGAAAAAAGGATCCCCAACAGGGTACTTAGCTTTAGACGTTTTCAGCTGCAATTCAAACTCCGGTAGCGACCAACTGGTACACTTACAAACTGCTTCTGCTACGGGCTCCATGGCAAGAAAGACCGATGTTAATGGCGTCAGCTGCCTTGCTTTATAGCACTGATGACCTGATGTCAGTCAACAAGCGACAGCTGCCGATGCAGATATACACTGACTCTTATTCGGGCCAGCCGAGGGCTACCACAGCAGGGATAACCCACAGGTAATGAATGCAACAGTGAAACACGAAGAACTAACCGGAGGCTTAAAGGTTGGGCAGCCCACACACAACTGCTGACAAGTGCACTTTGACTGATTTATAAACCATCTCTGAAGCAAAGGGATTCTTCATAACCACGGACATCATTGCTAGGTGTGGATAAATTATCTTGGCTTCTCCTTTGACGCCAGTGGGAAAACTTTTTCCATTTAGCCATGCAGGAATTCAAAGTACTAGGTAACTTGCTTTCCTAATGATTTTTGGCATACTCTCAGAAAAGTGCCAAAATGGTTGTAAGATTACATCCCCCAACAGCTAACTTCAGAGTACCACAGTTTATATGTACCAAGGACCTCCCGATTTGTGTCAAGAGCACCACTTGCTGTAAAACCAGTGGTTTCCCCCCGCTATCTCTAGAAGACAGGACCAACATTGCCTTGACCAGAAATAAGCAAATCAGTATAACTTCTAACTTCTCCTCCCCTATTTTCTGTACTTCCCTGTATAGCAAACGTATAGGAGGGAATGCAAAAAGAAACAGAGCTGCCCTTTTCAAGCAGAAGGCAGATACCACTGCCCAAACCTGTTTACATGGAGCTCAGCAATACATTTTTTAGCAGTCTGCTCTCTGGAGAAGCAAGTGGATTTATCTCTGTATCTCCAGCTTCGGTGCAAGACTAAAAAAGCATTCCTGTGTGGCACACACATGGAACAGGGCTTCAATAGATTCTCACAATCTGTCTACCAAGGGGTTCTCCTATCACAGCTGTATAGCTCATCTGCAGAAGGGCTGGAATGTGGTTCCTGCTTCACATTTACGTACTACATGCCAGCCATAAGTAATCACATTTAGGGCCTAATACTTTGATAAGATGTTAAAAGCCTCACGTGCCAGAATAACAATCTGCTTTATATATATGTTGCTCTTCCTCTCTGTGGGGCTGCAGAAACTCTACACTCTCAGGTCCTGGGAGTGTGCCTCACCCAGGTTAAGCTAGGTTATTTTATCTGATCTGGGGCAGGCTGCTTGAAAGGTATCTACTCATTCTTGCTCATCCGTCTTATTATTCTAACTTTTTTGCAACATAAGTTAGGACTGGGATGAGACACTTCAAGGACAGGCTGTTGTGCTCCCAAGTGCCCCACAGGTACCACTGTATCTGTCATGTGAGGTTCTTTTCCATACAGGTGATTTTGTTCTTCTACCTGCTGACCATCAAGCCTCCCCTCAAACTGTCCCCATTCATTCCATAACTCTGGGGATTCCCCCACCCTCACCCCAGTCAATGTAATAGCTGTCCAGGGAAATCATTCCACCAAGCTGATGCTTTGTGCTCTCAATGGCATCTTAACAATGAGAACATTTTGAATAGTTTAACCCCATCCCTGAAGAGATAAACATGCAAAATGTTATCACTGTGGTAACCCACAATGCTCCACTCCTTGTAAGTCTGCAATAACACACAACTACTATTAAACCCACCATATATTAGTGGCTTGCTGACCCAGACTCCCACATCCAGGCCTACCACCCTTGTCACAATCATCCTTGGAGGAATAGGTAAATGTGTGTGACTGGTAGCACTCTTCTCTCCCAGAATGGGCAGGCAACCAAGACGCTAGACTTTGGTCATAGCCCAAGACTTATCCTGCCAATCCACTAGTGATGGTTGCCTCCTCCTGTGCAGTCTTGATGGTCTTGACAGTGGAATGGTGGAGGACGTGAAACTCAGGATTCTCAGGTATACTGCCATTTCTTAAAGCCATGTCCTGGAAGAAAGTGGTGGGGGAGGTTCACTTTCTCCTGGTAGAGAAAAGCCCTTGCTACATTATATCCAAGCAGGCTCCAAGGAAACCAACAGATCTGACAAGGACAGATCCGATATGGGAGAAACCCAGCTTGTGTAAGCATTATAGAATAAAATTAAAAGCCCTTTCTACCTCCTCCTGTGCTTGGGTTTGAATAAGACAATCAGCCAGGTTAGGACAAATGTGAATGTGCTTGGTTCTGTAATAAGCAATTACTGGAGCAAGACATTATGTAATGACTCTGGGTCCAAAAGTCAAGGATATAAACTAGTGAAGCTGAACTCCTACTACAGATCTTAGACAACACTAATTCTTGTGAATAAGGACATGAAGGTATGCATCTCTGAGGTCTACATTTACAAATCAAGGCCTGGAGGTGTAGAAGGAGCAAGAGGCCCTGTAAAGTCAACATCTTCAGTTTTGAGACTCAAAGAACTTGTTCAATGTATGCAGGTTTAGAATGGACTCCATGTTATCTTTTCTTAGGACTAGAAAAAGGTCTTCACCCCTCCTCCCAATTCCCCTGGACTTTGGGATATAGAATCAATGGCATCCAGAACCAATATTTGAGGGTATGGGTGAGCTCCAGGTGTTCCTAATCTTTTTTAGCATGAATAAAGCTCAGCATTTCTGGCTGGGATAAGAATTTGCTACTTTTAGCCATATGAAACCATCTGTAGTATCTGTTTGTCTGTATGTCTAGTCTGTTCATAAAAAGGGAGTGAGTTAAGGCCAAGGTGGGGGTTAGAGACTCACACTGACCTATCAAAGAAATTTCAATAAATGCTAATGAAAACAAGCACAGAATACCATGTTCAGCAAGAACTTTTTTTGCAAGGGAAAGTCACTTGTGCACCCCCTATCCACCTAACATCCATGGTTGCAAATCAGTGAAGAATGTGCAAATGCGATCTTTGCCGAAAGCCACTTAACATTACTATTTTGCTCGGATTACATCAGCAACAAGCGGTCAGGCTCCTGGGGGTTTTGAGGACTGGGAAGTGAGAGTAGTCACCTGACAGGGGACTATGCCCAGGGGGTCCATGCATCCCTTTCCATCACTCTCTCTTCTGGGCACCCATTTTACCTATAGGATTACTGCCCTCAGCCTCAACTCTGGTAACACCACCACTGCTTTGTAAGGCAAATCTTATTTTATTTGAGAATTAGTTGATGAAATGTGCTTCACTGACTATCTTCCTCGTATCATGTCTTAAAAACAGCTAAAGCTGAGGGCTCAAGAGAGCAAATCCTTTAAATGTGGGGCATTAAAGGAATTGTCATTTTTGGGCAACAACCAAGTCCTCAATGAAGAATGCTTCCTAATGATCAGTCTCTCTCAGAGGCTGTCTATAACTTTTTTGCTAACCCTTCCAAAGAGGGTTGGGTAACTGCTTACGACAAATGGAAAAACACTGTGGAAAGCAATCTCTTGCATGCCAGGAAAACTCTGTAAATTCTTATATTTTCCAGCTGGAGACCCCCTTACAAGCACTAGAGGGTCTACAAGCTCCCCATTCTCTAATGTTTCAGGTAACAACTGTTGCACGGAATCCAACAGCTCCAAGATTCTTTTTCTTGGTATGTTATTAAAGAAATCCACAAACTGAACAAAAATTCACTAGATTCACTCAATACAGAAAAAAGTTACATATTTAACACTTCTAGTAAGACATTTATTTTATTTATTTGACATCTGTTGACGGGGAATGCCCAACCGAGCGAGAGCCCTTTTTCAGCGGAGGCATGGGGAGAAAAGCTCCACAAAACATACAAGTATAAGACAAAATGACTACATAAGGAGTACATAAGAGCTGATACAGTACAGTATGTCAAGCATTTCATAATTCTAAGATGCATAAAATAATCTAAGTACACTACTTTAACAATAGTATGTCAGTATTTAAGCTACAGGATTCCTAGAGAAAACTGGAGTAGGTGATTACAGGTTTAATAAGGGGGATTAGTTGTTTGAGAAAAGAGACATAGGCCAATAAGCACAGAAAAATTAAAATACAGGCTAACCATTTACTTTAGTTTCAAAAATGATCAGGGGCCACGTAATGTATTATTTTCCAGTCAGGTTGCTCTCTAAATTACAATGGCTAGAGACTGCGCCCATGTAACTATGTAGAGATCTGAACACTTACTGCTTAACAAAAAAGACCTGCAGCTAATATCCAAAGCACATAAACAATTCTCTGCAGCAATGAGCTTTGTAATGTACATTACAAACACAAATAGACACACAGCTACTATATGGGACATGATAAAATTAGAAGTTATGTACTCACCATAACGTTCCATCTGAGTAGGTGTATTCATTTGTCTGCAACCTGTGGGTTATGGATCCGATATCGGATCCGAACCGGCATGGTTTTCCAGCTATGGATCCAAGCTCTCAGCTCCTCCCCTCACCCATAATGCCCTGCTCTACCCTCATGACCTCAGATCGAGTTTGCCAAAGCAACAATACCCTAAAAAGGGTAACAAAGAATATGCAGGAAACTGAAAGGCCAGGGGGATAGGAGGGCGGGATGGTTGCAGACAAATGAATACACCTACTCAGATGGAACGTTATGGTGAGTACATAACTTCTAAATCTGAAGTAGGATATTCATTTGTCTGCAACCTGTGGGACAGAGTCCCCAGCTACCTGAATCTTGGGCCATCATGGAAGGATATTCGAGCACCTGAGCCAAAGGATGCTCTACCCTAGATGCAAGATCCAACTTATAGTGGGAAATAAATGTATGAGATGAAGCCCACGTGGCTGCTGCACAAATATCATCTAGAGGAATCCTAGCCTTGAAGGCTGCCGAGGTAGATACTGACCGGGTTGAATGGGCATGAACACCCCTGCGGGCCTTCCTGACGCTTGATAAGCCAATAAAATGCACTGTGAAATCCAGCGGGACAGAGAAACTTTAGAAATTGGCTTGCCCAAATTGAATTTTGCAAAGGAAATAAACAGCTGATCGGATTGCCTATGACCAGCTGTCCTGTTGAGATAAAATCTAAGTTGCCTGTGAACATCTAGTGAATGTAGCTTATATTCACCTTTGTTTTCATATTTAGGAAGAAAACAGGGAGGTTAATGGATTGATTGATGTTTGCTTCAGAAGCGATTTTAGGAAGGAAGGACGGATTGGTCCTGAGGAGACACGGTCCGGATGAAATACCAAGTAAGGAGGTTTAGCTGATAAAGCTTGAAGTTCAGAAACTCTCTTGGCTGATGTAATGGCTACCAAAAGGCTGTCTTGTAGGACAAGAACTTAAGATCCACCGTAGCAGCTGGCTCGAAGGGGAGCGGTCAAGGCCTGTAGGACCAAAGAAAGGTCCCAAGGAGGAACTGCTTGTTTTATAGGGGCCTGAGAAGAAAAGTACCTTTAAGAAATGTTTTACACAATTTGGCTGACATAAGAGGATTAGAATCTTGACCAATGTGATAGTGAGAAATTGCCGCCAGTTGAACTTTGACTGTGGAACTGCTGGCACCATCATTAAAAGAGAGGTTAGAAAATCAAGCACTACAGGGAGAGGAACCGTGAAGGGATTCAGGCCTTGCCGCTCCGCCCACACAGAGAAACGTTTCCATTTGCTTGTAAACCTTTCTAGTGGATGGTTTATGAGCCGCCACCAAAATAGCCTTTACCGGTGAAGAAATACCGAGTCCTTATCAAGAGTGGAACTGGAGCAGCCAAGCGGTCAGCTTCAGGTTGTCCAGGTTCGAGGAGAAATGCAGGATGGATGGGATATCAGGTCCGGACTGGGATCTAGAATCCAAGGGGGATTCACCGAGTGCCACCTTAGGAAGGGGGACCAGATCTGTCGGGGCCAGAATGGAGCAATGAGAATCATTCTGCAACCCATCCGAGAGGGTTTCTGAAGAACGTGCAGCATGAGAGGCAAGGGTGGATAGGCATACAGAAGACCGGGTGGCCAAGCATGCACCAGAGCGGCTCTTGGGGTACCTCCGGGAGGAGGTATTAGAGCGAAAAACTGTCGCACTTGGTGTTTGAGGGAGAAGCAAAAGATCGCAAGAAGGGTTCCCCACCGTGCGAATATGCGTTCGCTACTTGACAATTGAGAGACCACTCGTAAGGGGTCAGAATGGTGCGACTGAGCCTGTCCGCTAGGATGTTGGACCGACCGGAATGCGTTGCTATGAGAAAGCGATTGGTGGAGATTGCCCATTCCCAAACTCTCATGGCTTCCCGACAAAGAGGGTAAGACCTTGTTCCCCTTGCTTGTTGATGTACCAGACAACAGACATGTTGTCCGATTGAATCGCAATTGTTCCCAAGGGAAGAAAGTCCTGAAGTGCTAGCAACGCTAAGAGCACTGCTCTCATCTCTAGAACATTGATATGCAGTAAGGTCTCTGAATCGCTCCACGTGCCTTGGACTGTCCGCCCATAAAGTGCCCCCACCCGAGGCGGAGGCGTCCGTGGTCACCGTGGCGAGAGGGGAGAAGCACAAAATGGGCCCTGTGGAGATCCGGGATGGAGCCACCACAAGAGGGACCGCTTGCAAGCCTTGCTGATCGCTATGGGATGATGCATGGGAGAGCAAGGTATGACCACTGTACTAAGAGCGTCCACTGCAGAATGCATATTGAGCCTGGCAAGAGGAAGAAGTGCTATAGCGCTGCCATGGACCCTAGAGCCCTCAGGACCAACTCCGCTGGAACAGAACTTGAATGGAGAATGGCCCGCACCTGGAGCTGCAGATTTAGAACTCTGTCCGCAGTGAGGAAGGCTCGTAAACTCCTTGTGTCTAGTCTGGCCCCTATGAAATCTAAGAGCTGTGTGGGCCAGGTTGGACTTTTTGTATTTATTGTGATGCCCAGAAATGGAGCAAGATGGAGAAAGGAGTCTCAGCCAAGAGAAGTAGATGCCTTGTTGGGGCGTAAGGAGCCAGTCGTCCAGGTAGGGAAAGACCTGCACCCCTGAAGCCTCAGGTGGGCCGCTACCACTGCTAGTACTTTGGTGAACACCCTGGGGCTGTGGTGAGACCAAAGGGAAGGACCCGAACTGGTAGTGACTGGCTCCCAGCCGAAGCGGAGAAACCTCCTGGGCGCCTGTCCATCAGAATGTGGTAGTATGCATCCTTGAGATCTATCGAGCACATCCAGTGATTTTCTCCCAGAAGGGGAGAATAGATTGCAGAGTGACCATTCGAATTTTTCTTTGGGGACTGCCAGATTCAAGAGAGAGAGGTCTAGGATTGGTCTTAGTTCCCCGTCTTTTTGGCACTAAAAGAATCTGGAGTAGAACCCTGATCCGATCTGGTCTGGGGACGGGCTGGATGGCTCTTTTCTTTAGCAGATGGCCAATTTCTGCCAAAGCGCCTCCCGTTGACCGGGTGGGACGTCTGGGAGGGACTTCAACTTTGGAAGGTGAAGGAAAGGAATGTGATATCCCTGGATATGATTTGGAGAACCCAGCGGTCCGATGTTATGGACTCCCATGCCGCTAGGTGCCCAACGCCCCCGACTGCCTCCAGAGTAGAGCAGTCGGGCAACCCTCAGGGTTGCTGCGGGCCGTTCAGAGAAAGGTTCCCTGGACTCGAAGTCTTTGGTAGTTCCTCTGCCTCTAGCGCTTCGTCTTCCTTGTCCTCCTCTGCCACGGAAGGACTGGTTGTCCGAGCAGGCTGGGACTGCTGCGACTTCGGAACCACATCTTCTTCTGACCCTTTTGGTTCCTAGAATAGGGCCTCTGGGGTGCAGAGAAGCGGATTCGACGGCAGACAGCGTCTTCCCGTCCTTCTCGCTCTGGGTCAACGTCTCGCGAACGGTCTTGCCAAACAGAGCAGAACCATCAAAGGGCGTTCGCATAAGCAGCGCCTTGAAGGGCTCAGAAAAATGCAGGACGGAGCCAGGCCTGACGTCTAGTGACCAGTCCTGTCCCGCAGCTCTAGCGGCCCTCCGTTGCATGGGAGAGTAGCCGCATAGAAGTATTTGTAACTGACCTAAGAGTGGCCATTTTGGTGGAGTGCAGAACTCTGTCCTCCTCCGAAATGGACTCAGGGGATGCAGCGTATTCTTAATAAGATCTCGCTGCATCCGAATAACATGTGCCAAATAGTTCAGCCCTTACCGAAGGTCGCTGAACTGAACATCCGCTTCCCCAAGCGGTCCATCATCCGAGACTCCTTGCTCGGTGGGTGGACTGGGGGACTCTCCTGTGCCAGTTCCCTCTTTGTGGCGCCGCCATCAACATGGCATCTACAGGAGGCCCCTTACTCCAATGGGTCCTGTCGGAGGCGGACTAAGGATCCTATCCGGTCTTTTGGGAATTGGCTCCACGGTGTCCGGTTCCTTCCACGCCCTGGTGGTAATAAGGTCCACCAGGGGTCGGCAGGGGACACCCAAGAGGTAGACGGGCCTGCTTCAAATGCCTCCAAGAACACGGACTCGTCCGAGGAAGACTTGGGGCAGACCACCCCTAATCGGAGCATTTCCATGATGTCTCCAAAGGAGACATCCTCGGGGTGACCGTGGGGAGCCTTCCCTTCCTCCAAGTCCGTGTCTTCTGTGAGAGACTCGGGGAGTCAATGTGCCTCCTTTTGCACGTATGCTTGCGTAGGGGCCTCCTCTGGGGGCTGTCAGAGGAGTCCTCACAGCAGCAATTTGCTCCATAGGAGCAACTTGGGGCACAGAAGCAGGCTGTCCCAGGGCCGGATGGTGGAAGCCTGGCCCAATGCAGAGGGAGGCGGAGCCGAAGCAAGTGCCGGGGTCCGGAGACCCTCAACAGAGCCCTCTCCACTACATCAAAGGCCGAGGCCGACCTCGACCAAAGGATCCGACAATCGGCTCCCCTCGGATCCGAAGAGTGGATCGGAGCCGGGCCAAGCACTCGGATCCGAAGGACAGTGCGCTCCGACACAGACGCGCCGAAGGAGCACTGATCCCCGGATCCGGCTCGGATCCAGGCTCCGAGATCGGGTCCGACGCATTCGAGGGCAGGGTCGGGTCCGGTACCAGTACTATCGGCTCCGACCTCCCCTGCCCGGCTGCTCGGCTCCAGTTGCTCGAACCCGGATAGCGGGTCGGAGAAGGAGCAATAGGCTTAAAAGGGTGTTGAGCTCCCCGAGGGGGGCAAGAGCACTCCCATCTGCATCTGGGCCTGGATGAACCTTCTCATCATCCGGTCCAGATCAGCATCAGAAAGGCTATGGGTAGATCTCGAAGAGGCTACCGAGGTAGGCCTGGAGTGCCTCCTCGATAGCCTCGGAGATCGGGTCTCCTCCTCCTCAGGACCCGGTGAGAAGCACACAGGGGACCGGAGCCGAGAAGGAGGAGACCGAATCGGTTAACGAGCCGGGGAGAAGCCCGCTTGGCTGGCGGGGCGAAACAGAGGTCTCGGCCGCCGCTTGTGGTGCTTCTCCGTCCGGTCCTTTTTAGCGGCATCCCTCTCCTCCCCAGACGCGGGAGTTTGTGTCCCAGGGGCAGGAGGGGTGCCACAGGGAACAACTGCAGGCACAGTAGTCCCGAAGGAGCGGAGGCGGGCGAGTCTGGCGGTAAAAGACCCGCCAAGACCAGCTTGGACCTCCGCTCCTCAGTGCCCTGGGGTTGAACCCTGCACAAATGGAACAACCAGATGTGAGGTGTTCAACCCCAAGACACTTAACACACCGAGTGTGGCCATCAGCCGGTGAGAGCTTATGGCCACACTCGAGCATTTCAAAATATAGATTTAGGCTGGTCAGCCATAATCTATAATACCTAAAGTTACAGAAAGTAACTTAAACAACAAAAACACACAGGCCTACACACACACTCTCAACAGCGAGGGAGGGAATAAAATTATTTACTTTAACTTAAAATAAACTCAAAATAGTCTATTAAAGGGAAACCTAATACTTTCACACAAATTTAGTCAAAGAATCAAAAAATTTTCTATTTTAAACAAGAAAAGAGTTCACTTAGCTGAGAGCTATGTACCCACATCCAGTTACCAGCGCGGCAAACAAGATCTGAGGTCATGAGGGTAGAGCAGGGCATTATGGGTGAGGGGAGGAGCTGAGAGCTTGGATCCATAGCTGGAAAACCATGCCGGTTCGGATCCGATATCGGATCCATAACCCACAGGTTGCAGACAAATGAATATCCTACTTCAGATTAAGAAGTTATGTACTCACCATAACGTTCCATCTGAGTAGGTGACTTCATTTGTCTGCAACCTTTGGGTCTTGGATCCGACTTCGGATCCGAGCTGGCAACTTATTTTACAGCTTATGGATCAGAGTTCCTAGCTCCTCCCCTTACCCATAATCCCCTGCCAACCCTGACTGACCTCAGACCAAGTTTGCCCTTATACCAAATCTCAGACCAAAAGTGTCCCGAAAGGGACCAAGAAAGGACATTCAAGAATAGACTTCTGAAGGCCAGGGGGAAGGAGGGGGGGATGGTTGCAGACAAATGAAGTCACCTACTCAGATGGAACGTTATGGTGAGTACATAACTTCTTAATCTGAAGTAGGGACTTCATTTGTCAGCAACCTTTGGGACAGAGTCCCCAGCTACCTGAATCTTGGGCGGCCATCATGGAAGGATGTTCCGGAGCACTGCAAAGCCAAAGGATGCTCTCCCTCTGGAAATAACGTCCGGCTTATAATGGTTGATAAAGGTATGAGATAAGGCCCAAGTGGCTGCAGAGCAAATATCATCCAAAGATACTCTAGATCTAAAGGCAGCAGAAGTAGATATGGAGCGAGTAGAATGCCTGCATTCCCTGAGGTGCGGGCCTCCCCGAAGTTTCATAGGCCAGAAGAATACACTGTGAAATCCATTTTGATAAGGTGACCTTAGAAATAGCTTTATCCAGATTGAATCTGGCAAAGGAAATGAACAACTGATCGGATTGTCTGTGACTAGCAGTCCTATGAATGTAGAAGCGCAGTTGTCTGTGCACGTCTAAGGAATGCAGCTTGTATTCTCCTTTATTCTGGTACTTAGGGAAGAAAACCGACAGGTTAATGGACTGATTGATATTGGTTTCTGAGGCCACCTTAGGAAGAAAGGAGGGATTGGTCCTGAGGTACACTCTATCCTGATGAAAAATCAAGTAGGGAGGTTTCGCACAAAGGGCCTGAAGTTCGGAAACTCTTTTCGCTGAAGTGATGGCGACAAGGAACGCCGTTTTCCAGGAAAGGTATTTAAGTTCGGCCGAGGCAGCTGGTTCAAAGGGAGGGGCAGTCAAGGCTTGAAGAACTAATGATAGATCCCAAGGGGGTACAGCTTCCTTGACAGGAGGCCTGAGTAGGAAAGTACCCTTGAGGAAGGTTTTACATAATTTCGCAGTCATCAAGGGACCTGTCTCGTGTCCCACATGGTAATGAGAAATGGCTGCCAATTTAACCTTGACCGTAGAACAGCTAGCTCCCCGCTGAAAAAGTCCGGTGAGGAAATCCAAGACGGACGGCAATGAAGCCGTGAAGAGATCTATGTTATGGTGTTCCGCCCAGATGGAAAAACGCTTCCATTTACTGCGATAGACTTTTCTAGTGGAAGGTTTATGTGCTGCCACCAAGATGGCTTTAACTGGTGAAGAGATGCCGGGAGTCCTGACTAAGAGTGGAACTGGAGCAGCCAAGCTGTCAGCTTCAGGTTGTCCAGATTCGAGGTCGGTAGACCTAAGGGATGGGATATTAGATCCGGAATGGGATCCAGAATCCAGGGAGGATTCACCAGATGAGACCACAGGTAAGGGAACCAAGTTTGATGAGGCCAGAATGGGGCAATGAGGATCATTCTGCTCCCCAACCGAGAGGCTTTCTGTATAAGTTTCAGCATCAGGGGTAGAGGAGGATAGGTATAAACTAGACCGGGAGGCCAAGCATACACTAGAGTGTCTCTCTGGGTTTCCCCGAAGGGGGGAATCAGAGCGAAGAAGCTGGAGCATTTCGTGTTTGAGGGAGTGGCAAAAAGATCGCAGCAGGGTTGCCCCCATTCGGCAAAAATCCGCTTCGCTACCTGGGAATTGAGAGAGCACTCGTAAGGGGAAAGAATAGTGCGGCTGAGCTTGTCCGCCAGAATGTAGGACCGTCCCAGAATGTGCGTTGCGATAAGGAAGCGGTTGGTGGAGATCGCCCATTCCCACACCCTCATGGCCTCTCGACAGAGAGGGTAGGACCTGGTTCCCCCCCAGTTTGTTGATGTACCAGACAACTGACATGTTGTCCGTCTGTATCGCAATAATTCCTACGGGGAGAAGGTTCTGAAGTGCTTGCAACGCCAACAGCACTGCCCTCATCTCCAGAACGTTGATATGCAAGGAGGTCTCTGTGTCATTCCACGTGCCTTGGACCGTTCTGCCTGAGCAATGCCCCCCCCACCCACCCGAGGCGAGAGGCGTCCATGGTCACCGTGGCAAGGGGAGGCGGCGTGCAGAAGGGTCGTCCCGTATGGAGGTCCGGGGACTGGAGCCACCATAAGAGGGCCCTCCTGCAAGCCCTGTTGAGTGGGATAGGGTGACTGAGGGGGAGAAACTGAAAGGACCATTGGACTAAAAGGGTCCACCGTAGCACCCTCATATTCAGACGAGCGTATGGAAGAAGAGTTATTGCTGCTGCCATGGAGCCTAGCGCCCTCAGGACCAATTCCGCCGGTGGGGCTTTTGATTGGAGGATAGCCCGCACATGAAGTCTCAGGTTTTGAAGTTGCCCCGAAGTGAGGAACGCTCGCAGACTTCTCGTATCTAGTTTGGCCCCTATGAAAGCTATCACTTGTGTTGGAGCAAGGGAGGATTTGTCCATGTTGATCGTAATGCCTAGATGGGCAGCTAGCCAGAGAAAGTGATTTCTGGCTGCGCAGAGTAGATGCCTTGTTGGGGCGGACAGGAGCCAGTCGTCCAGGTACGGGAAGGCCTGCATTCCCTGGAGTCTCAGGTGGGCCGCTATCACTGCTAATACTTTGGTAAATACCCTGGGGGCTGTGGTGAGACCAAAGGGAAGGACCCTGAACAGATAGTGACTGGCTCCCAGCCGGAAACGGATAGTCTGTCCATTAAAATGTGGTATTATGCATCCTTGAGGTCTATTGAGCACATCCAGTCGCTCTCCCGCAAGAGGGGGAGAATGGATTGAAGGGTGACCATCCGGAATTTTTGTTTGGTTACTGACAGGTTCAAGAGTGAAAGGTCGAGAATCGGTCTCAAGTCCCCAGTCTTTTTTGGGACCAGAAAGAACCTGGAGTAAAACCCTAATCCGAGTTGATCTGGGGGGACGGGCTGGATGGCTCTTTTTTCTAGCAGCTGCTGAATTTCTGCAGCTGCCGCCTCCCTCTGATCGGGTGGTACATCGGGGAGGTTTTTGAGTCTGAGGACATGGTGCAGTGGAATTCTGTAACCTCTGGATATGATACGAAGCACCCAGCGATCTGACGTAATGGACTCCCAAGCCACCAGGTGCTTCGAGAAGCGCCTCCCGACTGCCTCCAGAGTGGAGCAGTCGGGCAACCCCTCAGGGCTGCTGCATGGGCCGACCAGAGAAGGTTTCTCTGGACCCAAAATTTCTCGGGGCCCCTCTGCCTCTAGGGCAGCGTCCTCCCTGTCCTCCTCTGCCACGGAAGGACTGGTTGTCCGGAGCAGGGTGGGAATGTTGCGATTTCCGGAACCACATCATCTTCTGTCCCTTTCGGTTCTTGGAGAAGGACCTCTGGGGAGCAGAGAAGCGGACTCAGACGGCAGACGTCTTCCCGTCCTTTTCGCTCTGGACAAGTGTCTCGCGAACGGTCTTGCCAAACAAGGCAGAACCATCAAAGGGGGCATTCGCAAAGGACGCCTTAAAGGGCTCCGCGAAGTCACAATGTCAGAGCCAGGCCTGACGTCTCATGACTAGACCCGCTCCGCTGGCTCTAGCGCCTCCCTCTGTGGAGTGGGACAAAAGCCGTATAGAGGTATTTGAAACAGATCTTAGAGTGGCCATACGAGTGGAGTACAACTGCTTGTCCTCCGCCGACATGGACTCTGGGGGGGGAAGCAGCATATTCTTTGATAAGCTCTCACTGCATCCTGATGACATGTGCCATGTAGTTCAGGGACCTTACTGAGAAGGTCGCTGAACTAAATACCCGCTTCCCGAGGTGATCCATCGAGCGGGACTCCTTGCTCGGTGGATGGACAGAGAGGCTCTCCTGAGCTAATTCCTTCTTCGTGGCTGCCGCCATCAACATGGCATCTACGGGGGGACCCTTGCTCCAATGGGACCGGTCTGCAGGGGGACTCAAAATTCTATCCGGGCGTTTGGGGACTGGCTCCACAGTGTCCGGCTCCTTCCATGCCCTGGTGGTGATAAGGTCGGCCGGAGGGGACACCCAAGAGGTAGACGGGCCTGCTTCGAATGCCTCCAGGAACATGGACACTGAGGAAGCCTTGGGGACAGACCACCCCCCCCGATCTTGAGCATTTCCATGATTTCTCCAAAGGAGACATCCTCAGGGGGTGACCTTGGGGAGCCTTCCCCTTCATCCAAGTCCGTGACCTCTGTTAAGGCGTGTCCTCTGTTAAGGACTTGGGGGAGTCCACGTGTCTCCTCTTACACTTATGCTTGCGAGGCACTTCCTCGGGGGGACTGTCCGAGGAGGTCTCACCAGCAATATCCTGTTCCAGTGGAACAACCTGGGACATCGAAGCAGGCTGTCCCTGTGGCCGGGTGATGGAAGCCTGACCCAGCAGAGAGGGAGTGCAGGGTGGAGCCGATGCAAGGACCGGGGATCGGGATGCTCTCAACAGAGCCCTCTCCACTACATCGAAGGCCGAGGGGGAGCTGCTCTCTCTGGGATCCGAAAGTCGGCTCCCACTCAGATCCGATGAAGGTATCGGAACCGGCGCAGAGGCCACCGGATCCGAAGGACCCGTGTGCTCCGACCTGGATGGAGCCGAAGGCACAATAAATCCCTCAGATCCGAAGCTCGGCCCACGGCTCCGAGAGGTCAGATCCAACGAAGGGCCCGACAGACTCAAGGGCAGGGTCGGATCCGAAGTACCCAGTACTGTCGGCGCCGACCCACCCCTGGCTCCAACGCTGCCCGGCTCAGAGCGCTCTGAACCCAGGAAGCGGGTTGGAGAAGGAGCTATCGGGGCAAAAAAAGGTGTCGAGCTCCCCCCCGAAGGGGGGGGGGGGCAAGAGCACTCCCATCTGCAGCTGGGCCTGGATGAACCTTCTCATCATCCGGTCCAAGTCTGCATCAGAAAGACTATAAGTAGATCTCGACGAGGCCACCGAGGCGGGCCGGGAATGCCGCCTCGATGACCTCGATGGAGATCGGGTCTCCTCCTCCTCGGGTCCCGGGGAAAAGCAAGGGGATCGGATCCGAGGAGGAGGGGACCTGGAAGCCGTGGAGGGAGAAGCCCGCTTAGCTGGGGGGGGGGCCGAAGCGGAGGCCTCGGCCCGCCGCTTGTGGTGCTTCTCCCTCCTTTTCTCCCTCCTGGCCTCCCTTTCCTCCGGCGTCTTAGTGGGAGTTTGAGTCCCGGCCGGGGGAAGGGGGGCAGGAGTGGCTACTACCAAGGACTGAGGAGGAGCCATGGGAGTACCAGAGGCCGAAGCCGGATCCGGGGGCAAAAGTCTCGCCAGAACCAACTTCGACCTCCACTCTTTCAGTGCCCTGGGATTGAACGCTGCGCAAATGGAACACCCCGAGGACAGGTGTTCAACCCCAAGGCACCGAACATACAGAGTGTGGCCATCCGCCGGTGAAAGCTTATAGCCACACTCGGTGCACTTAGAAAAAATGGGTTTTGGGGCCTCCGAAGTAACTACACAAACACACCAGGCCCCAAAAACACAAACACACACACACTCTACGAACTAGCGAGGGGAGGAATTACACTAAAAAATAATAAAATTAACAAAAAGGGATCCTAAACACACACACTAAGTAAATCAAAAATTTTTTTGTTTTGACAAGTTTTTTTTAAGACTTATCTGATAAGTCGCCAGGAGCTCTGAAATCCAGCTGTCTCTTCTAAGGGCGGCAAACTAGATCTGGGGTCAATCAGGGTTGGCAGGGGATTATGGGTAAGGGGAGGAGCTAGGAGCTCGGATCCATAAGCTGTAAAATAAGTTGCCGGCTCGGATCCGAAGTCGGATCCAAGACCCAAAGGTTGCTGACAAATGAAGTCCCTACTTCAGATTTAAGTATTTAGGAGCATGGATTAAAAATGATTTTGGTGCAACAGCTAAGGATATGCAGGAAAAGGCTAAACAAAAGATATCACAAAAACTAAGAAAATGGAACCTCTGTTATATGGATATCAATAGCAAGACACAAGCAGTTAAAATGTCTTTAGTCCCTTTAGTCGTATACACAGGTCAGGCACACATCATCCAGAGGAGAAGTTGTGGATAGTAATAAAGAGCTGAAGGAATTTATTTGGAAGGGGAAGAGCAAGACTCAACTGGGATAAGGTGATTCTTCCAGAAGGACAAGGCGGACTGGGATTACCTGATTTGAAAGGGCATTTCAGAGCAACACGGTTAAGGCTCCTCTACACAGCACAAGCAGAAAACTATAATGCAAAGTGGAAAACGATGATGATGGAACATGGTGCGGGGGTCAAGAAACAAGTACAGACTGGGATTTTGGATACAGACTTTTAAGGAAAGCAGCAATCATAAAGAGTATTATATTCACAAAGTAGCAGAAAGTACTCTGAGAACTAAGCCAACATGGGAATAAAGAAAGGAGATTCTGCCAATAGGGATGACTGCAATTAGGGATACAGACAATAGGCAAGAGGGGCTGGAATTTATTGGAGAAAACTGGCAAACAAACCAAGGTACTGGGATCAAATAACTAGAGAGGGAAAGGTAATAGAATATGAAGACACCAAGAACTTATTTGGACTGCAGGTTAGAGATTACCTTCCCTCAACAAGGACTGATGTCAGAGTATAGGCAAACAGAAAGAAATAGTGGGGTCCTAAATGAAAGACTAGCACTGGTAGAATTTTTAACAGAATCTAGAACAGAAGCTGCATTTAAGAAAGGAATAATTAAATTAGTACAACATATAAAACACTGCATGATAACCATAAGAATCGATCAGAGGAGGTTAGAAAGGATTGGGAAGAGAGATTGGATATGCAATTCACAAAGAAACAATGGTAGGGAATACATGCATGTCTCCCAAATATGCAACAAAGTCTGGAAGAATCTGGATCTTTGCTTGGAAGTGTTTCCATAGGTATTTTTACACTCCAAGTAGACTCCAAAGAATCTTTCCGCAGGTAGACAGCAAATGTTGGAGGTGTGATGGGGAAGAAAGAGGTAACTGGGAACATTTTCTGGGAGTGTAATGAGTTAAGAGTTTAAAGATTCTCTGCAGACTGCTCTGACGGAGATAATGAGTGAGCAAATTAGTGTAACTAAGGAAATGATTTTTTGAACCATGATACAGAATACTAAGAACTTACCAATTCTAATTATGGTGGCTGCCAAAAAAAGCAATTACTAGAAAATGGAAATCAAATTCTAAACCAACACTACTAGAAGTAGCAAAGATGGTAACAGAGACAAAACAAATGGAATTGAGATCTTTAGAAAAGATTAGGAGCAAATTACATAGGAAAAATGGGAATTGTGGGATCAATACATGCAGAGGAGGAAACAGGTTTAAAAGAAGACTGGATGTGAATGAGTTATGTAATGCTGAATGATAACTGGATATACTGCAAGTGATTTATAATGTTTGCAGCTACAGTTGTGTTGGCATGTTTTGTAACGTATAATGTTTGCAACTAAGGTTGTATCTATATGGTTTATTTTCATGTATATAAATGTAAGACTGCCTATGTCATACATGCTAATTTAATAAAGATGTTTCTTGGTAGCACAGGCATGCACAGACACACCCTACTACTACTATCAACTGTAGAATAGCAATGTACATCCCTCCCCTTATTCTTAGCTTCTGGGAAGTACACAGGGAAGTTAACAGATTGACAGAGTAAATTCTAGGACCACTTTCTGCATGAAAGAGGGGTTACTGTGTGACACAGCCCTATCCCTGTGGAAAATCAGGTAAGGCTGACCCACCATGAGAGCTTGCAGCTCACAGACTATCCTTGCAAATGTCAGAGCAACAAGCAAAACACCTTCACATCAACTTCAGATCAACCTGCGCGGCCAGTTCAAAAGACGGCAAGGTCATTTTTTCCAGAACGTAGCTGAGATCCCAAGGAGGAGCTTGGCTTGCAAGGTGGTTTCATATCTACTATTCTTTTCATTAAATGTTTTGGTAAAAGAGAAGAAAGCGATCTGCTGGCAGACCAGCAGAGATGGCCACTATATGCACCTTAATGGATGCATATGATAAGCCATCCTAAAGTAGCTCACAGAAATATTTCAAGACCAGAGAGTGATAACCTAGAGGACCTTCTGTTCCCATTTAGGTACAATTTAGAAAACTTCATCCATTTGTCAACAAGATTTTCCAGTAGCAAGTTTTCTGGCCTCCTTTAGCACCTGCTGCACATACTCAAGAAACCATTATCTAAATACAGTCTAGATTGAATCATCCATGCTGTTGGTTGTAATTGCTCCAAATTGGGGTGCATCAGTCACCTGTGACTGTTTTGAGGAAATCCAGAGAGTGTGAGGAAGACTGTGGCAACTGTTCTTGGCAAATGCCAGTAGAAGGGGGAACCAAGATGGCCTGGGACAACAGGGGATCACTAATAATCTTTGCCATTTCTTTTTGAACTTCAAAAGTAACTTGTAAATCAGTGAAAAGGGTGAAAAAGTGCTCCTGTATGCTTTCTATCCAAGTGAATGAAAATGAACGGTACAAGAACGGTTGCAAGGATGTCTAGAACAGAATTTCTCCAGCTGTCTCTTCTGAAAGGAGGTAAACAGATCTATTTGAGGCATCCCTCACATCTGGGCTAGATCCTATAACACCACTGCCATAACTTGCCACTCAGGTCGGTCTGCCATGACATTTTGCTGTAAATGTAGCCACAGCCACCTTCTCGGGTGGAAACAGTCAGACTGCTGCCCTGCAACATGGCAGGTTTTCCATATCTCTTCTGCATCCACTACTGTAATGGAAGAATCCTCAGGGGGAGACAATTCAACACCGGCAACAGTTTCTGCACCCCCGGCTTCCCTTGCACCCAACTTCTCCTGCATCTGAAGAGTTTGGTTCTCCTGAACCTGAATAAGACAATGGTACAGCCCCAGAGGATGTGTCTAACCTGTGTGTCGCACAAAGTTGTGGTACTAACACCACACCATGGGATCTTGAGGCAAGGGAAAGTGAGTGGTCTGATAGCTTGTGGAGTTACAATCTGTAGGCTGAGGCATATTTATTAATTTATTTCTATGCTTTAGGTGCACAAGGGGTAGACAGTTGGGAGGGCACTGTATCTGATTCTATCATGTCAGGAGATGAAAAAAATAGCAAGATTAATACCAAATACTGGCTGCACAGTCACCCCGTAAAAAATGAACAAATCCTACTATTTTCCTTCTAAATAGCAATCTGAAGTCCATTTCAGTATGGCTACTACTCTGGACACTGCACTGAATAAAAAGTTAGTAGTATCAGTAACATTTTCAAGCACAAAATACATGCACAAAAGTTCCCTGACTCTGTGCAAGTATACTTCCTTTCAGAAATGTTTAACATTCAAAATGGTAGCAAAATTGCAATTTGAACAATTTAAAATGCTGTAATCCTGCTCATCCAACTGAAATAAACCATATTGTCAAAGAAAAAACAAATATTTGGAAGTTTTACTGTCAAAACTTCCAAATGAAGCTTTTAATCAACAGCATACACTTACTGTGCTAGTCAAAGTAAAAAGCATAAGCAGAATTTCTAATCAGAAAATAAAGTCAAGAAGCAAAAGACATTGCTCAAGCACTGATAAAAAAAGGAGGAAATAAAAACCCAGAAAGGTTTCTTATCTGAGCTCAGCAGCTGAAAATATCCAGAGAAAGGAGTAGTCTTCTAAGAGATCCTTCTCTTATTATGGCACTAGAAAAAGTAAAACTTTGTACCTACCATAAATGTAGATGTTCGAGTGTTCACCCTGCTGCAGTCATTACACTTGGGTTATCCTGTCGTCAGGCGGTCCTGCAGTCGGCCGGATTTCCAAAGTCTTGGTCCGACGTCGGTTGCAGTCGCCTCACTCTGACGTCAATGTGCCAGGGGTACATACATTGCAACCGATGCCATTTTCCTTCAGTTTTTCTTGCCCCAGATGTCAGGTGCCCCCAAAAAGGTGATCCAAATCAATACCAAATGGTGTGAACACTGTACAAACACAAAATCCCTTCAGCTATAAGCAAATACATCAGTAAGGCATAGCAGAGGATTAGCCAGTAGATAAGAGGGGTTGGAGGGAGGGTAGCCTGGACTGCAGCAGGGTGAACACTCGAACATCTACATTTATGGTAGGTACAAAACTGTACTATGTTCATCGTGTTACCCTGCTGCAGTCATTGCACTTGGGTTGAGTCCCAAAGCTAAGGTAGGGTGGAGGCATCATAGAGGGTTAGTGGAGGCAATGAGGCCCTGCAAAACTGCAGTGGTGAAGCCAGCCCTGGACTTAGAATAAATAGGTAAGTGATAGTGTTTGGTGAAGGTGTGCACTGAACTCCAAGTTGCAGCTTCTAAGATTTCCTTGGTAGGAACCCCCCTGAGAAAGGCTGTAGAGGTAGCTGTTGCCCTGGTAGAGTGGGATCTAATGGTAGGAGGAACTGGTTTCCCATGATGGGTGTAGCAGAATCGGATGCAGTGGCCTATCCATTTAGAAATGGTTTGCTTGGATATGGCCTGCCCTTGAGAGGCTGTAGCATAGGAAACAAAGAGCTGGTCAGTTTTTCTGAAAGCCTTACTTTTGTCCAAGTAGTAACGAAGCTGCCTATGAATGTCCAAGGAATGCAGGAGTCTCTCACCTTTGTTCTGTGGATTGGGGTAGAAAGTGGGTAGGTGGATGGTTTGATTTAGAGCTACACTGGAAACCACCTTAGGCATGAAGGAAGGATTAGTTCGTAGAGAAACTCTGTCTTGATGAAAAATGAGGAAAGGTTCCACTGCCATAAGTGCCTGCAATTCTGAAACTCTCCTAGCAGAAGTTATTGCCAGGAGCAGGGCAGTCTTCCAAGATAGGAACTGAAGGTCTGCAGAAAAAGCTGGTTCAAAGGGAGGTAACGTTAGTTTTTCCAGAACAAAATTGAGGTCCCATGTTGGTGTAGGAGCTCTTCTAGGTGGTCTAATGTTTTTTGCCCCTCTGAGGAACTGCCTTAGGAGAGGATGTGAAAATAAAGGTGGATTCGTGTCATAGTGAGCTGAAATAGCTGAAGCATGGATTTTAATTGAGAAGGAAAGTCCTTTATGCAACATCTCAGCTAAATACTGCATAATGTGAGGCATATGAGGCTGAGTTGTGTCTTGGCCCTTAGCTTGGTTCCAAGCAGAAAACCTTTTCCATTTGTCCGAGTAAGCCTTCCTGGTGCTTGGCCTCCTGGCTTCTAAAATAACATCCAGCACTGCTTGTGAAAGAGGGGCTGGTTGGATGCTTAATTGATTTGCCATGCAGCCAGGTTTAAGGTTTTGATCTGGCTGTGTAGAATCTGCTTGTCTTGCTGCGTGAGCAAATGAGGTATTTGAGGCAATATCCATGGTGGACTGTGAGCCATATTCTTCAATAGCGGGTACCAGTGCTGGCGTGGCCAGTCTGGGGCTATGAGAATCATTCGAGGTTTCTCCTTTTTGACCTTCAAAAGAACCTTTGTGAGAAGAGGTAATGGAGGAAAGGCATATGCTGTCAGGTTTTTCCAACTGAAGGAGAGAGCGTCCACTTTCCAAGCTTGATGGTGGAATGTCCTTGTACAAAATTTTGTCAGCTGGTAGTTTTGAGGACTGGCAAACAGGTCTATATCTGGTAGGCCCCATCTTTGAGTTATCATTGTAAATACTTGTGGGTCTAGCCTCCACTCGTGGGGATCTTTGATGTTTCTGCTTAGGTCGTCTGCCAATGTGTTCTTCTGTCCTGGCAGGAATTGAGCTTGTAACTGGACTTGGTAGGCCAGAGCTGTGTTCCATAAGATTATTGCTTGCCTGCAAAGAGAGTAGGAATGTGTGCCCCCTTGTTTGTTTATGTACCACATTACTGTGGTGTTGTCCGTCTTTATTGCAAGTTGTCCAGGCTGTAGTAGATCCTTGAAGACTGTCAGAGCTTTCTGTACAGCTAGCATCTCTTTTTGGTTTATGTGCAGTTTTCTTTGTTCTGCAGTCCATAGGCCTTGAATGCATTGCCCTGCCATGTGTGCCCCCCAGGCATAGTCTGAAGCATCTGTTGTGATAGTTTGCCTGGGTGGGGGCAAGGTGAAAGGCTGACCCTTGTTGGGGTGACATGCCTGTGCCCACCATAGAAATTCCTGTTGAAGGCAGGGAATGAGAGATATCACTGTGTCCAAGCTGTGGCTGTGTTGAGACCATATGCTTTTTAGGTACCACTGTAATTTCCTCATATGCAGTTTTGCAAATGGTATAATCAGGATGCAAGATGCCATGAAGCCCAAAGCCTACAGAATTTTTCTTGCAGTTAATTGGGTCTTTGTTGCCATTGTTTTGAAATATTGAGTCAGTAGTAATTGCTTGTCTGGTGTAAGATAAGCCTTCTGGGCCGTTGTGTCCAAGCTGGCACCCAGGAATTTCATTTTTTGTGAGGGTACTAGTTTTGACTTCTTTTCGTTTACTGTGTACCCCAGACACTTCAGTAGTTGCTTCACAAAAGCCAGATGTTGTAAGAGAATGTCTTTTCTTTCTGCTTGAATGAGGCAGTCGTCCAGGTATGGATATATTTGAATTTCTCTTTGCCTGCAGTATGCAATTACTGGTGCCAGGCATTTTGTGAATACTCTGGATGCAGTAGATAAGCCAAAGGGCAGTGCAGAGAATTGATAATGGGTTGAACCTGCAATGAAATGGAGGTATCTTCTGCAACTTTGTCTGATAGGGACATGCAGGTATGCCTCCTTGAGGTCCAGCGTTACCAGCCATTCTTCCTTGCCCAACATGGGAATTAGCTGCTGTAGTGTTAGCATCTTGAATTTGGGAACCTGTAAGTAAGTGTTTAGAATTGAAAGGTCCAGAATTGGTCTCCAAGCATTTTCTTTTCTGGGTACTAGGAAGAGTCTTGAGTAAAATCCTTGGCCTTGCTCTTGAATTGGTACCCTCTGAATGGCTTATGTCCATGAGAGCTGTAATTTGTTTTTGAGCCTCTGCCCTTTGATTTTGTGGCAGGTCTGGCAGTCCTCTTTTTATTGGCAAGGTGTGAAAGTGGAATCTGTATCCTCATAAAATGATGTCTAGTACCCATTTGTCCTTTGTAACCATGTGCCAGTTGTCTGCAAATAGTGCTAGCTTTCCCCCCGGGGGGGCTGACAAAAGAGTTTTGTTTGGCCAGGTGAGGTGCAAGTCATTGAGTTTGTCTTCTGGTGGGTTGAGACCTGTCTTCTCCTCCCTTCTGGGTTGGAGTGCCCCATTGGCGAGGTTTATACTGAGCTTGTGGTTGTCCTCTGCCCCTTGGGCGCCTATATTTACCCCTCTGAGGCCTGTCAGTGGCTGCAAAGGACCAATTTTTTGTTGGCCAATTTCTTCTGAAGCGAGGGGGTTGTACTTGTAGGAAATCCTTGACTGTCTGCATAGATTTTGCCTTATCTTCCATTTTCTTTAAAACTTCTTCTGCTTTAACACCAAAAAGAACATCCTGCTGTAAGGGAGCATCTAGTAGTTTTGCTTTAACATGATCAGGCAGACTTTGTTCCTTTAACCAGGCATGCCTACGTATAACTGATCCAGTGACAGCTGCTCTGCAGGAGGCCTCTAAAGAATCAAACCCACATTGCAAGGTATGCTTCCCTACCTGCTCGGTGGCGTGTAACAAATCCTGCACTTCTTTCAATTCAGATTGTTGAGGGAGGGTGGTTATCTTTTGTTTTAACTGAGAGATCAGAAATTGCTGATACTCAAGCATATGAAATTGACAGTTTAGAGCTCTCACAGCTAAAGTGGCTGAGGTGTAAACCTTTTTCCCCCATCTGTCTAGTGCTCTTGAATCCCTTTCAGAAGGTACTGGATTTTTAGCCATGGATGCCTTAGCCCCCTTGGGGCCCTGGGAGATAGTCTCTGGGTCAGCTACTGGGCTTTTGTAAAGAAATTTGTGGGAATCAGGTACTCTGTAGTACCTGTCAGGCTTGGCCGGAGCAGGAGGCAGAGAGTCAGGGTTGAAACTGGATTCTAAATAGACATCATCCACAATGTCCAAAACAGGAGGGATGGCTAAAGGTCTGTGTTGGGGGAGTAAAAGAAACTCTCTGAGCCTTTTCTTGGAATCAGAGTAATCCTGACCTTCCCAGTGGAAATGTTCCCTCAGTGTGTAAAGTTTCCCCAAAAGAGTAATCTTCTGGAGGGAAGCTGAGGGAATAGAGTCCTCAGCATCAGAATCTTCATAAGGAGAGAAGGAATAGTCTTGGTCCTCAGAGGAATCCGAAGAAATAGACAGTTGATCAGAGGAAGCAGATTCTTCCTCTAGCCTAGGCCTTTTGTCAGGAGGAGGCTGTGAACCCCTGATAAGAGAAATCAAATCTTCAGCCATCTTGAGCATCTGTTTCTTAGGCATAGGGCCTTGAACAGGAGACTGAAGTGAAGCCTTTTTCGGTTTGGAAGGAGTCTTCGACTTGGAAAACGTTTTGACTAAGAGTTGTCGGTCTGAAAACGCCTTCAGAAACTGATGGCGTTTCAGAAGCACCGACGTCCTTGGAAGGTAAATCGTCGGTAGGGCCTGAAGTAAAAGGCTGCGTAGGCCTAGTACATTCCGTCAAAGTATCTGTAGCGGTCTCGGTTTCTTGAACTGCGGTAGTCAGAGGCTGCGTCGGAGCCTCACTGATAACCGGAGACCGGATCAACCGAGGCCTTGGAATCGGGCTTAGGCCTGGGCTGTCGGTCCTTATCCCTGCGCTTTTTGTGCACGCCGGTAGTCGGAAGCTCCGACGGCATGTTATAATTAAATTTTCTGCCAAAAAAGTGTCGTGCAAAATCAAATCGTCTTAACAGTACGTTTATTAAATCTAGCACAAAAACGACAAGAAGTGACATCGTGGTCAGGGCCTAGGCAAGGTATGCAATAAGAATGAAAATCCTTATGAGGTACTTGCTTCCCACAAGAAATACAATTGTTAACTTTTTCTGACATCGGTCTGAGGCAAGAAAAGTTTCCCCAATGGGGTACTTAGCTTTATAGAAGACTTCGGTCTGAAATTCGAATTCGAAAATCTCAGGAGTCGGCCAACCGGCACTTGCGAACTGCTTCTGCTTCGGGCACCGCGCGGCAAGAACGACTGGAGAAAATGGAGTCGGTTGCAATATATGTACCCCTGGTGCACTGACGTCAGGGATGAGGGGACTGCAACCGACGTCGGACCAAGACTTTGGAAATCCGGCCGACTGCGGGACCGCCTGACGACAGGATAACCCAAGTGTAATGACTGCAGCAGGCACGATGAACATCTGAAAGTGTTCTGTCTGTGGATTTGAAAGGCAGCCCCTGTACTACCAGGTGGTTGGTCCATCACACCCCAGACAGGCAGTGGAAGGAGCTATGAACTTTCACAGACTTCCAGACAGGGTTCTCAGGGTATTATTACCCATATGCCAGTAAGAAAGGGTATTTGTCTACTTAAAGAGGTAGCAAGGGAGCAGCCACATGGGCACTCTTGCCATCTGAAGATGTTAGTACATGTGAAGTGCCAAATACATTGCAGTTTCAATTAACAGCTACTGGACAGTATTGGTGACAGTTTGTCCACAGGTATCACTTTAAGGTTATACTTGAAGTGTCCATGTAGCCCAGGTCACATTTCTATGACATCAATACTACCTTAGTCATGCAAAGAAACATGCACAAGAATACAGTACCTGCTACTCAAATCCACTGCAGTCATTCACATGAAGGAAAACAGACTAGTCTAATGCAAACTGCATATGCTAATAGGGTTAAGCTTAGCAGTACTGGTCATTATGACACTGGCTGCCCTATACAGTTCAGATTCAGCAGGCTGAGATATGGCAGCAGACAGGTTACATGGCATACAGTCACTTATCTACAATGAAGTGCAGGAGGAGAATACTGTCACAGAACAAATGCAAGAATCAGAAATTTTAGAAAAGGGGGGGGGGGGGTTCATGTGTAGAATATATAGTGTTAGTCAGTGGCTTTTGCCTTAGCAATCTAAAAGACACTGGGAGGATTTACCAGTTTACTTTTATGAACAAAAAAATAAACACAAGTGGAATCGAAAAGTCAAAAACTGAACAAGAAAGGCACACCAATGACTGCATGGTGAACTTCAGTAATGCAGCCATTTCTCCACAGCACCTGAAAGACATGCAATTTCAATTTATATGATGGAGGGACTTCTCCCTGGGGTGCTACTGTCTAATGCTACAAATAAGGCAAGTAAAAGTTTGATACCTGTTGACAGACTGCATTGGAAAGGAAAATATATATGGTTTGCCTTTTTGTCTGCTCAGCCTGTGGCCATGAAGAAGGTGATTTAGACAGCAATAATGCAAACAGTCTTAACTTGTACATTTCCATAATTCTATTAAGTTCTGAGCATGTGATTTCTTACTAAGCCATGGAAGACAGCTTAACCTGTAGGGACAAGCATGTCACAGGAACATCGCTAGAATGTCAGGCATGCATCCTCAATGCAAACACATGCCAATTTTTGCAGCTCAGGTCCAACTCCAAAATGCATAGAGGCTAAAGTTACACGTTTTGCTTTGCTACCAGAACATAACTTATCAAACCAAAAATGCATTAAAAACTACTACAGTGGCCCTGAAATACTCCAGGAAATTAGCTATGGTGCCACAAAAGCTACGTGCACAGAAAAGATAGTCAGTGGACCCATGTAGGTCACAACAAAGTGCAGTTAAGTGTCATGCCATGTCTGCATGGATTGCAACAAGGACAGTGCAGCTGCCCACAGTTTTCATTTCCCTTAAGTTAGTTGGAGGAAAAAGAAAAGCATGTCATCAAGTTCTTTTACACGTATCCGAACATGTTTAGGGAATGGAAAATGCACGTTTGACTGTGTCTTACAAACCCTTTATCAAGTTCACCATCCCAATTGAACATGGGTACATCTATCAGCCATGCTACATATGACTAGTAAAAGGTACTCTTGTGCTGTCCCCAAGTGAAAACACCATCTCCATCTCAGAGATGTAGGCCACCTTGCTGATATCACAAAAAAGCCTGCATAAGCCAAAAGTAGATCTTGTGCCAGAAGTTTACTGTTTCATCAGTTCAGCTGTGCAGAGACAACAAAAGAGTTGCACTCTTGTGAATGTTGAGCCACTAAAAGTTACCAAACACATGCTCATATTGTGACTTTACTCAGTTCTCAAGACGGTCAATGACATGTAACCTGCTCAGCTGGTCAGCTATTTAAGTCAGTGGATCAAATAGCATTGGAAATAAAGAGCACCATGAGAAATCTGGAAAGTGATAAGCAAACAAGTCTCTCATGAAATATGCCTTGGAACATCTTCAATTCAATACTAAAAAAGCAAGAGGGTGGTAGCCCCTTTCCTTAACATGAAGAATGAGCATGGGCAACCATGGCAGTAGCAAACACTGCTGAAGGACCACAAACTTGTACTAAATCAGAGTTTTCTGTGTCAAGGTGAAGTACCATGGAGATGTTTCTTTAATTTGACATTTGTTTTCTGGGAAAGTTAAACTTGGAAATAGCCAATTTTCAGAGGATGCCCAGGGAGAAATGCTCCAGATGCATGTCTTTGTAATGTGGGAGGAAACCGCAGCACCTGGAGGAAACCCACACGAACGAACGCAGGGAGGACATGCAGAGTCCACACAGTAGGCACCCCAGCTGAGAATTGAACCAGAAAACTTCTTGTTGCGAGTCAACAACGTAAACTGCTGCACCACTGCGCTGTCCAGGTAAGGCAGTACATATGAAGGAGAATGAATAAAGAACAGAGTAAAAGTCATTAAACACATGAAAGAAACTGTTTTAAGTAGCAGCTGTAACATTTCTCTAGGAAAAGAGACTTCTGTACTCTGATGAACTTCCTAATGCATTACACAAACTAAAATCATCTCTTCAGTGCTGTTTGATTTAGTATAGTTCTTGAGCATCGTACAGTTGTGTACACTTGCCATAAGTGTATTCACTGTTGCAGTCATCGCATTTGGGTTATCTGCTTGCAGTAGCCCTCAGTCGGCCTGATTAACAAAGTCTTGGGTCCTGCATGGTTGCTGTCTCTTCTTCCATAATGTCAGGTCGTCAGGGGTTATACAGACGCCATTACATCAGTTTTTCTTGCCCCAGATATCAGGTGCCCCCCTAATGGGAAGCAATTAAATATAAAAATATGCAAGGATTTACCTCCAACAAAAAAGCAAATACACCAAAAAGCTTTTAAGCATAGTAAAGGAAAGTAGAGGTATAGCCAAAAGAAGTCCGGGGGCTGGAGGGAGGGTAACCAGGACTGCAACATTGAATACACTTGAACATCTACATTTATTGTAAGTGTACACAACTGTACTATGTCCTTCGTGTTTCACTGTTGCAGTCATCACATTTGGGTAGATTCCCAAAGCTAAGGTTGGGAGGAGGAATTTTGACAGCATTAGGCCCTGCAAGACTGCAGTGGCAAAGCCAGCTCTGGATTTAGAGAAAATTGGCAAATGATAATGCTTGGTGAAAGTATGAACTGAACTCCAACCTGGCTTCCAAAATGACATCAATAACTGCTTTAGAGAGAGAGAGGTGTGTTCTGAGTGGTTATATTATTCGCCATGCAGCCAGATTTAAGGTTCTGAGTTGGCTGTGCAGGATCTGATTGTTTTGCAGGATCTGATTGTTTTGCTGGATCAGAAGATGAGGAATTTGAGGTAAAGTCCAGGCTGGGCCTTGAGACAAGCTCTTTAGGATTGGGTACCAATACTGACGTGGCCAGTCTGGGGCAATCAGAATCATTTTTGGCTTCTCTTGTCTGACTTTTAGGAGTACCTTGGGGGAGGAGAGGCAGTGGTGGGGAAAGGCATAAACTGTTAGGGTTTTCCAGCTGAATGATAGAGCATCCACCTTCCATGCTTGTGAGTGATAAGTCCTTGTGCAGAATCTCTGTAGTTGGCAGTTGTGAGGGTAGGCAAACAGATCTATGTCTGGGCATCCCCATTTCCTTATCATCATGCTGAAGACTTGTGGATCTAGTTTCCACTCGTGAGGGTCCATGAGGTTTCTGCTTAGTTTGTCTGCCAGAGTATTTTTCTTTCCTGGCAGGAATTGTGCCTGCAGATGTACTTGATAGGTCAGTGCTGTGTTCCACAAAGTCATAGCTTGCCTGCAGAGGGGGTAGGAATGTGTGGCCCCTTGTTTATGTACCACATGACTGTAGTATTGTCCATCTTTAGCAATAGTTGTCCTGGATGTAGTAGATCCTCGAAGGCTGTCAGGGCATTCTGTACAGCTAGCATCTATTTTTGATTGATATGAAGATGCATTTGGTCTGCGGGCCACGTGCCCTGAATACATTTTCCCGCCATGTGTGCCCCCCAGGCATAATCCGATGCATCTGTTGTTAGTGTCTGCTTGGGTGTGGGTAAAGTGAAAGGCTGGCCCTTGTTGTGGTGACAGGCCAGTGCCCACCATTGAAACTCTTGCTTCAGGCAGGGAATGAGAGTTATTATTGTTTCCAGGCTGTGGCAATGTTGAGTCCAAACACTTTTTAGATACCATTGTAGCTTCCTCATATGCAGTCTTGCATATGGAATTAGCAGGATGCAGGATGCCATGAAGCCCAAAGCCTGCAGAATTTTTCTTGCAGGTAGCTGGGTCTTAGTTGCCATCATCTGAAAGTAATGAGTCAGTTGCCTTTGTTTGTCTGGCGTGAGATAAGCCATCTGGGCAGTTGTATTTAAGCTTGCACCCAGGAATATTATCTCTTGAGAGGGCACTAGTTTTGCTTTCTTTTCGTTGACTGTGTACCCTAGGCAAATTAGTAATCTTCTTACAAACGCCAGATGCTTTAGTAGAATGTCCTTGCTCTCTGCTTGAATAAGGCAGTCATCCAAGTAGGGATATATTTGAATTCCTTTTTGTCTGCAAAATGCAATTACTGGTGCCAGGCATTTTGTGAAGACCCTGGGCGCAGTAGACAAGCCAAAGGGCAGTGCAGAGAATTGATAATGTATTGAGCCAGCTATGAATCTGAGGTATCTTCTGCAAGATTGTCTGAATGGGACATGCAGGTATGCCTCTTTGAGGTCCAAAGTAACTAGCCAAGCCTTCTTGCCCAGCATGGGTAGAAGTTGCTGCAGTGTCAACATTTTGAATTTTGGAACATCCAGGAAAGTATTTAGAGTAGACAGGTCCAGTATTGGTCTCCAGGCTTTGTCCTTTCTGGGTACCAAGAAAATTCTTGAGTAAAAACCTTGCCCCTGCTCTTGCTGTGGTACTTCTTGAATAGCCCTATGTCCATGAGAGCAGAAATTTGTTTTTGTGCCTCTGCCAATTGATTGTGTGGTGAAAGTGGAACCTGTAACCCTGAGAAACAATATTCAGTACCCATTTGTCCTGGGTGATCATGTGCCAATTTTGTGAAAAAAGTGCTAGTTTACCCCCTAGGGGTGCTGCCAAAAGGTAAGTGCTTGGCATTGGTAGAGGAAAGTCATCGTCAGTGTCTTGCCGAGGCCTTTTATCAGGAGGGGGATGGGAACCCCTGATCAAAGTAATTAGATCCTCGGCCATTTTAAGCATCTGTTTCTTTGGCATGGATGACTGTCCAGGAGAATGCTGTACTTGTTTCTTTGGCTTTAAAGGTGTTTTAGACTTTGCCTGGACTGCTGAAGTGGTCTTGATAGTAAGCTGTGTCGGTCTGAAAACACCCTCAGAAGCAGATGCCTGCTCAGCGGCTCTGGACCCATCTGAGGGAATAGTTTCCGTAGGCCCAATACCTTGAGTTTCCAGAGGCCTAGTTGTCTCCACGTGGGAGTCGGAGGCGGCCTGTGGCTCTGAGGTAGCGGGTGTCAGGGGCTGCGAAAGCACCTCACTGAGAACCGGCGACTGGCCTAGAAGAGGCTTCGTCGTCGGTTCTGGACCTCAGATGCCTGTCCTTTTCTTTGTCCTTGCGCTTTTTATGCACTCTGGTTGTTCCGACGGCATTATATAGTCAAACCTTCGGTCAAAGTAATGTAAAGCAAAATCGAACAGAAACTTAATAGTGCGTTGGTTGAATCTAGCACAAAACTGACAACTAGCAAAGTCATGGTCAGGGCCTAGGCAAGGAATACAGTAAGAATGAAAATCCTTATGAGGTATTTGCTTCCCACAAGAAATACAATTGTTAACTTTTACTGGCATCGGTCTGGAGCAAGAAAAAGTTTCTCCAATGGGGTACTTAGCTTTATTGAAGACTTCTGATCTGAAATTCAATTTCGAAAATCTCAAGAGTCGGCCGACCGGCACTTGGGAACTGCTTTTGCTTCGGGCACCGCGCGGCAAGAAAGACTGAAGAAAATGGCGTCAGCTGCATCTTATATACCCCCGGCGCACTGACATCAGGGAAGAGGCGATAGCAACCGACGCCGGACTGGGACTTTGGAATTCAGGCCAACTGCGGGTAGCCTGCCAGCAGGATAACCCAAGTGTAATGACTGCAACAGTGAAACACGAACATCTGTACTATGTTCTTCATGTTTCACTGTTGCAGTCATCACATTTGGGTAGATTCCCAAAGCTAAGGTTGGGAGGAGGAATTTAGACAGCATTAGGCCCAACAAGACTGCAGTGGCAAAGCCAGCTCAGGATTTAGAGAAAATTGGCAAATGATAATGCTTGGTATGAACTGAACTCCAGGTAGCAGCTTTTAGGATGCCTCCGGTAGGGACGCCTCTGAGAAAGGCTGTAGATGCAGCCCTGGTTGAGTGGGGGTTTGATCCCCTGCTTATAGCAGAAATGAATGCAATGGCCTATCCATTTAGAAATGGTTTGCTTGGAAATAGCCTTCCCCCTCTGCCCCTGCAGCAAATGCCACCAGCAGTTGTTCAGATTTTCTTTGAGATTTCCTTTGAGGTTTATTCCTGTCCAAGTAGAATCTAAGTTGCCTGTGCACATCTAAGGAGTGCAGTATCTGTTCCCTTTTGTTCAGTGGATTAGGAAAGAAGGTTGGCAAATGAATGGACTGATTAAGAGCCACACTGGATACCACCTTGGGCATGAAGGATGGATTGGTTCTGAGGGACACCCTGTCCGCATGAAAGATGATGAAAGGCTCCACTGCCATAACGGTCTGTAATTCAGACACCCTTCTTGCTGAAGTGATTGCTAAAAGGAAAGCTGTTTTCCAAGAAAGAAATGTTAAATCTGCAGTAGCAGCTGGCTCGAAAGGAGGAAGTGAGTTTCTCCAAGACAAATTTAAGGTCCCAGGCTGGGGTTGGAGCTCTCCTGGGTGGTCTTAAATTTTTGGCCCCTCTGAGGAACTGCTCTGAGCAGTGGATGAGAGAAGAGGGGAGGTTCTGTGTTATAATGAGCTGAAATGGCTGAGGCATAAATTTTGATATAGGAAAATGAAAGGGCCTTGTGAAGCATCTCAGCTAAGTATTGTAAAATCAGAGGTAAATTGGGCGCTGCTGTGCTCATCCCTTGAGACTGGTTCCAGGCACAGAATCTTTTACATTTTTCAGCATAAGATTTTCTAGTACTAGGCCTCCTTGCCTCTAAAATATCCATCACTGGTTTATTGACGGATGGTAAAGGAGAGCTTAGGTAATTAGCCAGGCTGCTAGGTTCAGTGTTGGAAGCTGAGGGTGCAGAATCTGGTTCTCCTGCTGAGACAACAGGGAAGGAGTCTGAGGCAGGTGCCATGGGGTCAACCGTGACACACTGCGCAAGAGGGGGTACCAGTGTTGGCGTGGCCAGTCTGGTGCAATCAAAACCGTCCTTGGTTTGTCCTGTTTGATCTTTAGTAGTACTTTGGAGAGCAGGGGGGGGGAGGCATAGACTGATAGGTTTTTTCAGCTGAAGGACAGAGCATCCACTTTCCATGCTTGTTTGTGGGGAGTCATTGTGCAAAATTTGTCCAATTGGTAGCTCTGGGGGGAGGCAAACAGGTCTATATCTGGGCTCCCCCCATTTGCATGTCAACATGCTGAAAATCCTTGGTTCCATTTTCCACTCGTGTGGGTCCATCAGGTTTCTGCTTAGTCCATTTGCCAGTGTATTTAATTTCCCAGGCAGGAATTGAGCTTGTAGATGCACTTGGTAGCTCAAGGCTGTGTTCCACAATGTCATGGCTAGTCTGCAGAGGAGGTAAGAATGTGTACCCCCCCCCCCCAGCTTATGTACCACATAACAGTGGTGTTGTCCATCTTTACCATTAGTTGTCCTGGAAGAGTGTTGGTCCTTGAAGGTTGTCAGAGCATGCACTTCCCTGCCAGGTGAGCCCCCACCATGCATAGTCTGATACATCTGTTAGGGTTTGGGCAGCAGGGGGTAGTGTGAATGGTAATCCCTTGTTTTTGTGGCAGGCCTCTGCCCACCAAAGGAACTCTAGGCGTAGGCAAGATATGATAGGGATCAAAGCTTCTAGATCTTGAGAATGTTGACACCATAGGCTTTTTAGATACCACTGTAGTTTTCTCATATGCAGTCTTGCATATGGAATTAGAAGAATGCAGGTGGCCATGAACCCCAAGGCTTGCAGTATTTGCCTTGCAGATAGCAGGGTTTTTGTGGCCACTTGATTGAAGTAGGCTGTCAAATTAATTTGTTTCTCTGGAGTGAGGAAAGCCATCTGGGAAGTTGTATTCAAGCTTGCTCCCAGGAATATAATTTGTTGACAGGGTACCAGGTGTGACTTCTTTTCGTTTATGGTGTACCCCAGACAAGTTAGCACCCCTTGTACAAAGGCCAGATGATTCAAAAGTATGTCCTGGCTTTCTGCCTGAATCAGACAATCATCCAGGTATGGGTATATTTGAATATTTCTTTGCCTGCAAAATGCAATAGCTGGAGCTAGGCACTTTGTGAATATCCTGGGCGCAGTAGATAAGCCAAAGGGCAGTGCGGAGAACTGATAGTGCATGTAGCCTGCTTTGAAGCGTAGGTATTTTCTGCAAGATTCTCTGATTGGGATGTGCAGGTATGCTTCTTTTAAATCTAGTGTTTCCAACCAGGCATCTTTGCCTAGCGTAGGAAACTGGTGAAGAGTCAGCATCTTGAATTTTGGAATCACCAAAAAGGTGTTTAGAGTAGACAGGTCCAGGACAGGATGTCATGAATTGTCTTTTCTGGGTAGCAGGAAAAGTCTTGAGTAGAAACCATGTCCCTTTTCCTCTTATGGTACCAACTGAAAAGCCCCCATGCTTAAGAGAAAGTACTTGTTTTTGGGAGTCTGCCCACTGATTTGGGGGTAGATCTGGCCACCCACTTGGTGTTGGCAAAGTGTGGAAGTGAAATCTGTATCCCTGCGACACTATATTTAAAACCCATTTGTCCTGTTTAATGAGTTCCCAGTTCTTTCCATGAAGAGCAATATTTCCCCCCAAAGGGGCAGTCAGTTGATAAGTGCTTGGAAGTTTTAAAAGGAAGTCATTGAGACAGTTTATCACGGGGGGGGGTTTATTGCTCCCAGATTTGGAAGTGGAAGCCCCCCCACTGCTTAGTCCTGTGCGTACCTTGGGACTGCAGCATGGGAGCTCTGCTGGATCTGGGTTTGGACTGAAAAGGTCTGGAAGAGGCAGGAAAGGACCAATTCTTGGAAGTCCAATGCCTACTAAATCTTGGAGGTTGTACTTGTAAAAAGACTAACAATTTGCATAGATTTAGCTTTTTCTTCCATCCTTTTAAGAACTTCTTCTGCCTTGTTGCCAAACAGGCGGTCCTGGTTTAGGGGAGCATCCAGTAATTTTGCTTTAACATGATCTGGTAGGGATTGCTCCTTAAGCCAAGCATGCCTTCTAAGTACAGATCCAGTTACACAGCCCTGCAAGATGCCTCTAGAGAGTCAAAACCACATTGCAAAGTATGTTTTCCAACTTGTTCAGATGAATGCAATACATCCTGTAAATCCTTATTTTCAGCACAATCAGGAATCAACATCGTTTTCTGTTTAAGCAATCCAATAATATGCTGCTGATACTTTTAACATATGACAGTGACTGTTTAAGGCCCTAATGGGCAAAGTTGCAGAAGTGTATACCCTCTTACCCCATCTATCAGCACCCTGGAGTCTCTATCAGAGGAGAGGGGGTAGGATTTTTGGCAGTAGTAGCTTTAATGCCCTTGGGCCCCTGTGAAATGGTCTCAGGATCCACAGTAGGATTTTTAAAAATGAACTTGTGAGAGTCAGGGATCCTGTAATATCTATCAGGTTTACTGGGAGCAGGAAGTAGAGAGTCCGGGGCCAAACTAAATTCTGCAAATGCATCATCAACAATGTCTAGTACAGGAGGTATGGCTAAAGGCCTGTGCTGGGGCAGGAGTAAGAAATCCCTAAGCCCCTTTTTAGAATCAGACAAATCGTGACTTTCCCAATGAAAATGCTCCCTGAGAGTATGCAAGGTTTCATCAAAAGAGAAATCCTCTTGGGGAGAGGCAGAGGGAATAGAGTCCTCAGCATCAGAATCCTGATAGGTAAATAAGGGTAAATCATAATTCAGAATCTTGGTCAGACGTATCATAAACAAACTCAGTCCTAGGTCTCAGAGGAGGAAGGCTGTCTTCTCCTGATTAAAGTAATAAGGTCTTCAGCTACTCTTATTTGTTTTTTAGGCATAGAGGCCTGACCATGCGGTCTGGGCGTCAGTTTTCTAGGCATGGTTCGAGATTTAGGCCTTGAAGAAGAAGATGGCATTGGTTTAATACACAAGTCAGTAGGCCTGAATACACCCTCAAAAGCCGGTGCCTGCACAATGGCACTGGACCCATCCAAGGTAGAGACATCCGCAGGTTCCACAGTTGAAGCATCTCGCAGCATACCGGATTCCAAATGGGTCTCAGTAGAGGCCTGCGAATCAGAAGTAGCAGGTATCAGGGGCTGCAAAAGCACTTAACTGAGTACCGGCGAACTGGCGACTGGCTTAGGAGAACCGTCATCAGCAGCTTTAGACCTAGGCGGCCTGTCTCTGTCTATCTTTGCGTTTTTTCGGAATGTCGGTAGTCGGATGGCTGACAGACATATCAGAATAATTGAACAGAGCACCACAATACTTAGAAGCTTAAATATACCGACGATGGATAGTTTGTGGTTTAAATAAGGCACAAAACTGACAGCGAGGTACGTCGTGGTCAGGGCATAGGCAAGAAATACAGTACGAATGAAAATCTTTATGAGGTATTTGCTTTCCACAAGTTATCCAATTATTTACTTTTACTGACATCGGTTAAGAGCAAGAAAAAATTTCCCCAATGGGGTACTTAAGCTTTTAGTTGAAGACTTCAGTTCTGAAACTCGAAAACGAAAATTTCAGGAGTCGGCCGACCAGCACTTGCGAACGGCTTCTGCTTCAGGCACCGCACAGCAAGAACGACTTCGGTAATGGCATTGGCTGCATGTTTTATACATCTGACGACCTGACATCATGGAAGAAGAGACAGCAAACGATGCAGGACCCAAGACTTTGTTAATCAGGCCGAGTGAGGGCTACTGCAAGCAGATAACCCAAATGTGATAACTGCAACAGTGAAACACGAAGAAAGTACAGTTTTGTACCTACCATAAATGTAGATGTCCGAACTGGATAGCATCTGCAGTCATAACAACTGGGTTGTCCTGTCGTCAGGCAGCCCTTCAGTCGGCCGGATTCCAAAGTCCGGGTCCGGCTTCGGCTGATGTCGCACTTCACCCGACGTCATCTCTGTTGGTCTTCGGGTATAAAAGCATCAGCCGACGCCATTTTCCTCAGTGTTTCTTGCCCCAGATGCCAGTAGCCCTCTTGAAGGCTAAAATTTGGATAGATGCCAATGTTTCCAAAAAGATAGAGGTAAACACAAAAATAAGCATGTATGTACATATATACAAACAAATACACCATAAAAGACTCCCCACCAGCTAGCTATTAGGAGGGTAAACACCCTAGGAGTACCACAGAGGGAAGGAGGAGGGTAATCCTGACTGCAGATGCTATCCAGTTCGGACATCTACATTTATGGTAGGTACAAAACTGTACTATGTCCTTCATGGATGCATCTGCAGTCATAACAACTGGGTAGAATACCATAGCCAACTAGGGAGGAGGATAAAAGTAGATTATGGTGTGTTTAGGATCCCTTGCAGTACAGCAGTGGCAAACCCTGCTCGGGATCTGCAATATAGAGGCAAATTATAATGCTTGGCAAATGTATGCACGGAGGTCCATGTAGCCGCCTCAATAATGTCTTTGGTTGCCACTCCTCGTAAGAAGGCTGTGGTAGTGGCTGTTGCCCTTGTAGAATGAGGTCTTATGTTCTGTGGAATTGGTTTTCCATGGAAGGAGTAACAGAATCGTATGCAATTTCCTATCCATTTGGAGATTGTCTGTTTGGAAATAGCTTTTCCTTCCCTTCCTGTTGCATAGGCTACAAAAGTTGGTCAGTCTTTCTGCTACTTTTGTTCTGTCCAAGTAGTAGCGTAGCTGTCTATGTACATCCAAGGTATGCAGTATTCTTTCCCTCTGTTTTGTGGGTTGGGAAAGAAGGTAGGTAGGTGGATTGCCTGGTTTAAAGACACTCTGGATACCACCTTAGGCATAAATGTAGGATTAGTCCTCATGGACACTCTATCTTGGTGGAAGATTAGGAAGGGTTGCACTGCCATTAAGGCCTGTAGTTCTGAAACCCTCCTTGCTGAAGTAATTGCCAGTAGGAAAGCAGTTTTCCATGACAGGTGTTGTAGGTCTGCTGTTGCTGCTGGTTCAAAGGGTGATAGTGTCAACTTTTCTAGCACAAAGTTTAAGTCCCAAGCTGGTAATGGTGGTTTCCTTGGAGGTTTTACATTCTTGATTCCTCTGAGGAATTGCCTGAGCAAAGGGTGCGAAAAACAGGTGGATCAAAGCTGTATTCTGCTGAAATAGCTGATGCATGTATCTTGATGGAGGAGTAGGACAGGCCTGAATGAAGAAGTTCGCCAGATACTCCAGAATGTTAGGCATATCTATGTTTGACACATCTTTTGCTCTTTCAGTACTCCAAATGACAAACCTTTTCCATTTTCCAGCATAGTTCCTTCTTGTTGAAGGTCTGCGTGCTTCAAGAATAATGTCTTTAACTCTTTGGGAAAGTTCTGGATTAGCTGCTGCTATGTGATGTTCCATGCAGTCAGTTGCAACGTTTTTAGGTTTGGATGTATGATGCTGTAGTTGTTCTGAGTTAACATCAAAGGCATCAGGGTATTGGCCACATATTGTTCGAGACATGCTCCTCAGCAGTGGGTACCAGTGTTGTCTTGGCCAGTTTGGAGTTATCAGGATTATCCTTGGACGCTCTTCCTTGATTTTTAGTAGTACTTTGTGTATCAAGGGAAGAGGTGGGAATGCATATGCTGTTAGGCCTTTCCAGCTGAAGGAGAGCGAATCCACTTTCCATGCTAGTGGGTGAAATGTCCTTGTGCAGAATGTTTTGAGCTGGTGATTGAGAGGTGATGCGAATAGATCTATCTGAGGCATTCCCCATTTCTTTGAGATGGTGTTGAAGATGTCCGGTGCAGCTTCCATTCGTGGGCATCCGATGTGGTTCTGCTTAATATGTCTGCTAGAGTATTTTCTTTTCCCGGTACAAATATTGCCTGTAACTGGATGTTGTAGCTGAGTGCCAGGGTCCACAGCTCCAAAGTCATTCTGCATAGGGGTATGAATGAGTGCCTCCCTGTTTGTTGATGTACCACATGACTGTGGTGTTGTCTGTCCTTATCATCAACTGGTCCTCTTTGAGAAATGGTCTGAACTTTTGGATTGCCAGTTTTACTGCCAGCATTTCTTTTAGGTTGATGTGCAGGTGAAGTTGATCCTGTGTCCACAATCCTTGCACGCATTTGTCCAGCATGTGGGCCCCCATCCTAGGTCTGAAGCGTCTGTTGTGATGGTCTGGCTTGCTTGACATCTGCGAAAAGGTAGGCCTGGGTTTGACTGGCATGCCTGAGCCCACCATAGGAACTCCTGTTTTAAGCATGGAATTAGTGGGATTTCTGTTTCTAGGCTGTGTCTGTGTTGGGACCATAAATTCTTTAGGTACCACTGTAGTTTTCTCATATGTAGTCTGGCAAATGGGACCAAGAGTATGCATGATGCCATGAAGCCCAAGGCCTGCAGTACTTTTCTTGCTGTTAACTTGTTCAGTTTTGTTAGTGCCAAGAAGTAAAGAGGAAGTTCTTTTGTTTTTCTGTAGTTAGGAATGCCATTTGTTTTACTGTGTCCAATTTCGCGCCCAAGAATGTCCTTGTTTGGGATGGTATCAGCCTTGACTTTTGTAAATTGACTGTGTATCCCAGTGCTTGTAGCAAGTAAATGACCCTTTGTAAATCTGTTGTCAGCTTGCTTTTGTTGTCCCCTTGTAGCAGGCAGTCGTCCAGGTATGGGTAAATTTGAATTCCTGTAGTCTGCAATGGGTGATTACTGATGCCAGGCATTTTGTGAATACTCTGGGCACAGTAGATAAGCCAAAGGGCAATGCTGAGAATTGATAGTGCTCTGATCCTGCAAGAAATCTGAGGTATCTTCTGCAGATTGGTCGAATGGGGACGTGCAGGTATGCCTCCTTGAGATCTAGAGTTACCAGCCAACACTCCTTGCCCAGCATGGGAAGAAGTTGCTGTAGGGTCAGCATTTTGAATTTTGGGACAATGATGTATGTATTTAAGGTGGATAGGTCGAGAATTGGTCTCCAACTTTTTTCCTTTCTTGGAACTAGGAATAGTCTGGAGTAGAACCCCTTTCCTTGCTCTGCTGTTGGCACTCTTTCCACAGCTCTCATGTTTGCTAACTCCATTGTCTGTTGTAGAGCCTCTGTTTTTTGATTTGGAGGTAGATTTGGCATTCCTCTTTTGACTGGTAAAGTGTGGAAGTGGAACCGGTAACCTTGATCTATGGTTTGTAAAATCCACTTGTCTTTTGTTATGTAGTGCCAGTTCTTTGAAAATAAGGTTAACTTTCCGCCTAGAGGAGCTGCTATTTGTTCCCTGGTAGGCGGATTTAGGGTTAAGTCACTGTGGTTGTGTTGATGTAGTGGCAGTGGTTGTGTCTGTGCCTCTGTTGTTACCTTGCCACTGTAGACCTCTGTAGGCACCTCCTCTGGATTGGTTTCTGCCTCTGGAACGTCTATTCCTGCCCCTTTGAGATCTTGTGGAGTCAGGAAAGGACCAATTTTTGGCAGGCCAGTTCCTGCTAAACCTTGGGGGTTGAACCTGCAAGAAATCTTTAACCGTTTGAACAGATTTTGCCTTTTCTTCCATTTTCTTCATAACCTGCTGGGCAGGTGTACCAAACAAACTTGTTTTATCCATAGGAGCATCTAGCAACTTAGCTTTAACATGATCCGGTAAAGCTTGCTCCTTTAGCCATGCATGCCTTCTTATCACTGTGCCAGTCATGGCTGATCTAAATGAAGCCTCCAGTGCATCATAGCCACATTTTAAGGAATGGTTACTAACCTGTTGTATGTTATTTACCATTTCTAATACATATTTCTTATCAAGAGATTCATCAGTGGTTAGCTTTTTAGTTAACTGATCAAGCATAAACTCTTGGTATTGTATCATGTGAAACTGACAGTTTAAAGCTCTAGCTGAGAGAGTAGCTGAAGTGTAGACCTTTTTACCCCATCTGTCTAATGACCTTGCTTCCCTTTCAGAAGGAATAGGGTTTTTAGCTATGGTCGCGGCTACTGCCTTGGGACCCTGGGATATAGTTTCGGGGTCTGCAATTGGGGACTTGTAAAGGTGGTGATGAGTATCTGGCACCCTGTAAAATCTGTCTGGTTTGGCAGGGGCTGGGGGTAAAGAATCTGGAGCGGAGCAGACATCATTGAAAGCATCATCCACCACAGAGAGAACAGGAGGTATAGCTAAGGGCCTGTGCTGTGGAAGGTGCAGAAAGGTCCTAAGTCTTTTTCTGGAGTCTGAAAAATCCTGTTGCTGCCATTGGAACTGCTCTCGCATGGCATGTAAGGTTTCCCCAAAGGAGAATTCTTCTGGTGGGGAAGCAGCTGGAATGGATTCTTCAGCATCAGAATCTTCAAAATTGGAGAAAGGAGCCTCTGGCTGGTCAGTTATGTCTGATTCATCAGCAGAATCATCAGAGGACACTAGCTCAGGGGCTCTGCCCTAGGTCTCTTCTCTGGGGCTGAGAGGCCCTGTCTGGGTGAGATTGAGATCCTCTAATTAATGAAATTAAATCTTCTGCCAAAGTAAGCATTTGAGAACTAGAAGAGGGCCTGGTTGTGGGGGGTTTAACAGGCCCTGTTTTAGTAGTCTTGGCTGCTTTAGCCCTGGCAAAGGCCTTAATGGACATGGCTGCTGGAGGCCTAGCAGCACCACGTGCTGGGGTAGAGACATCCAAGGGAATGGTGTCTGATAAGTCAGTGGCAACCACCGTAGTAGATAAAATTTCTGAGGCCGATTCAAGAGTGGTAGCAGGGGCCTCAGTTGTAGAGATAGATTCAGCTGTACTTTGATCAGTTTTCTCGGTTTCGCCGAAACCGAGACACTCGCGGTTTGCTTAACCATGGTTTCGGCCGAAACCGCGGACCGCGAATGTCGGTCTTTATCTTTGCGGTTTTTGGCAGATTGGGTAGTCGGAGGATCCGACGGCATAATGTACGCAAAATCAGAACCAAAAGACTGTTCTGCAAACTCCGACCGACGCCTAAGCGTTCGTCGGTTGAAAGAAGCACAGGCCGAACAGGCTGCTACGTCATGGGCTGGGCCTAAACAAGGCAGACAATAAGAGTGGAAATCTTTATGAGGTATTTGTTTCCCACAGGTTAAACAATTATTAACTTTTTCTGACATCGGCTGAGGCAAGAAAGAGTCCCCAACGGGGTACTTAGCTTTAGAAGTCTTCGAAGTAGTATTCGGTAGAAGTAATCTCTGGATCCGACCGACCGGCACTTGCGAACAGCTTCTGCTTCGGGCGCCACGCGGCAAGAAAGACCGAGGAAAATGGCGTCGGCTGATGCTTTTATACCCGAAGACCAACAGAGATGACGTCGGGTGAAGTGCGACATCAGCAGAAGCCGGACCCGGACTTTGGAATCCGGCCGACTGAAGGGCTGCCTGACGACAGGACAACCCAGTTGTTATGACTGCAGATGCATCCATGAAGGACATCATCAGGGAAGTTGGACAAAATAACAGATAAATTCTGCGTAGCAGTTTGTGATTAGATCTCATTCATCTGGCACAGTTTTTCCAAAGTTATGATTTCCAATCAAACTCTGAGCAGGTGGCAGTTGTAGCACTTCAAAAGAATGAAGAGAATACTTTTGCCCTTATCATACTTGAATGCTAAAGATGAATATGCGTCATGACCATAGGAAATGTATGGCAACTAACCAAACTTCCCAATAAACCACCCTCATTGGTATAACCCCCCCCCCCAAGAATGGCAAAGCAGGTCAGTCCAGTCAGTAAATTTATGGGTACCCATCCAATCATCCAGATTTAAATGAATGATGCTAGAGTGTCTTAAGTGCTGGGCAAAACATTTGCCTGTTTGGTATGTTTTATTTACATGCTGGCTGAGATTCAAAAATAAAGGAGATCAAAGAGGACGGGGTCCCTAATGGCACTGAAAGAAAGGCATGGATCACTCTACAAAGAGCTAACTTTCGGCTATCTTGGGACTTTATGCAGGCAATCTTCTTGGTTAGAAACCTCTGTGACCCTTCCTGTTGCTTAACATGTTTCGACAGCTATACTACAAGAAGGGAGAGCTGTAGTCAATAATTGGTCTAATTGGAGCTACATACAGACTAATGGTTTCTTTTTACCTGGATGATATGCCTTTAGATATTAACCATGTTAAACAAGATTTATTAAATATTATTGCTACACTGTGGTCAAAGGAGAAAGAAAACCAACAACCCAAGTCCCAAGACCCCTCACTACATTAGGATTTTGGAGTGGGGTACAGGCTATACTGTATGTTGAGGGAGACCGTTTACCAAACGTGACAATACTACACTTTTTTGCATTTTTAGTCCAATTTCTGTGCATCAGTTGTTTACAAGGATTAGTCCCTGCTGCAATGAATAAGACTCCTAGGAAGATTAGAAAAACACCCAGTTTGCTGTCATCTGCATATTTAGCTATGCAAAGGTTCAGATTCCTGGCCTGGAAATTGGAAAAGCAGAAGATGAAAAGAAGGGATCCCAGTAATGAGCCCAGGAGTACACTGCTAGATATCCTCATAGCTTCCAAGGAGGCAACTACCACCTTAGTTATGCTTCACAGATACTCCAAGGCTATTCACATCTTGTGACCATTGATGCCTTGCCAGTACTGCTCCCTCAAGCCGTACATCTTCTCCCAGAAAGGCCACACCAGTCAATCCCACAGTAGATTGATGAATACTCATCCAGTCTTCTAGGTTATATTTAAAGCAAGACAATGAGCCACACTAAACATGCAAGGGAAATTTATTCTAGAAGTTAGGGAGCCACTGGGTTATACATCTCTCCTTCCACAGTGCTTTATTTATCAGTTTGAGATTTAAGTCTCTGGTTCTATTACTGAAACAGCCACTGGACTTGGAGATACAGAAGGACCAGGACCACCAGGTCTCTAAATAGCACAGTAAGTGAAACAGATCTCCCCTCAAAAGTCTAAAAGACACTCAAAGGGATAAAAGCTTCCAAACTCTTGACAGCAAAAGGAATTTAGGCCTGTGATCTTTTTGGTTAAAAAACATTCAGATATTCTCTAATTGCTTGATATGTTTAGTAAGGATACATCCTAAAGGGGGCATTGCACTAGACAATGGGTCTGTTCAATGCCAAGTACAAGGGGCTGATTACCTCCAAGATCTTGGAGACTTCTTTGGGAATTAGCTGTGCTTAAAAATGACTGCCTGACAACAGAGTATATTGCAGTCAAAAGACAGGGCTATATTGATTCAGTTTCCCAAGTCCGTGACTACAGTTTTTTGTAATGGGATTTTGTGTATATAAAGATGAAGGAAAGGGCCACTTAACAAAAGTGAAGATGCTACACTTATTTAATTTAAGCATATTTTAGAACACCAAGAGTTTACTAGGGAGAGCTCATTCTGGAAGGTTTGAGTTTCAGAAGGTGACTTAACCCCCAATTTACAATCATCCACAAACATTGTTAGCTGGAGATTTTGACTCTCTGCTTAGAGATCTGAGAAGTACAGGCCAAAAAGGAGACATCCAACACCAAGCACTGTGGGACATTGCAGGTCACTTTCAAACTTTCTGCTGAGGCACCTGAAATTTGCACTGTGTTGCTTCTGTTTTTGCAGCCAGTTTGCTACTCACCTTGCCAAACATGGGTTTATTTTTTGAAAGCATTTAGTTTCTAAGGTAATGTCAACATGAGGAATAATGTCCAAGACTTTGGCAAGGTCAAGATACACTATGTGTACTGTCAATAGTCTTTGTAACCCTTTCAAAAAGTTTACCAAGTTCAACAGACAGGATCTACCTTTCACAAAGCCAACCTGCTGGGGAGAATAATGTTCAATTATACAATTGATATTGTAGTTTATGAGATCAATTTATAAACATTTTCCATGCCTTTGCAGTCAAAACATGCAAGACAGTAATTACCTGGGTCAGATGCAAGGCCATCCTGCAGTATGCCACTCATCAAGGACTAAGCCAGTTGCTAACCTTGGGTTTAAACAGTTCAAGGAGTTGCTCTCCAACATCATGTTTAACTTTATTAACTAAGCAACCAGGTACACAGTCATGTCCCATGGAGGAACATTCTTTGGTCTTGGTTAGCACTCGAGCAAATGATCTTTATAGACAATTGGTGGATTAAGGGATTTAGATATTTCAGAGCTCTGGACAGAAGTCTCAGTAGTGACAGTGGCATGAAATTTATTTGCAAGGATATTGGTAATAAGGAGTCATTATGACCAAGTTCACAGAATGTGACCTACCTCCCTCAACTACTGTTTAAATGTTTCTGAATCTGTTGTGGGGCTTTTCTCCCTGGCCATCCAGTGAAATAAGCCACTGGCTCAGTCAGACATTCCTGGTTACCAAAGGATGAAAAGGACTTCTAGCTCTCTATCTTACGACTACCTACACATTTTTTCCATCATATTCCATACTAGTTAGCTCATATTACACTCAATTCCCAAAATCCCTTATTACTGTTCTTTAATTTTATTACCTTCCTAAGTTCACACAACTTTATCTGTATATGTATTTACTTCATGCCTAGTACCTTGGTTCAGCAATGTATTTTCTGCTTAGTTTCTTGCCATACTACGTGAACATTTCCATACATGTACTGTAGTGTACTTCTATCCATGCTATATATTCCTTTATTGCACGTCATGTAACTACCTCAGAAGTATGTACACTTAAAATGTGATCTGTGTTTACCTTTGTTCTTTCTATTTGTTTACTTAAACTTTTTTGGGAGCTTTTCTCCTCGGGTCTCTGCTGAAAAAAGGCTTCTAAGAACCCAGACAGACTAACCAGGTTAACAAATGTAAAAATAAACAAAATCAATAAATGTAGACCATTGTTTCTTAGGTTTTTTTTAACATAGTTAGAAGAGGATTTACAATTATCTTTAACTGTTCCACTAAAGGAGCTCAAACAGTGACTGCCCTTTGGAGTTGATGTTTTTCAGTTTTTTTAGTAATGCTTTAGAGATTCTCATTAAGACAGGGTTTGGATCTGCTACATAATTTAAGGAGCTCATTTTGTTGTAGTGTTTGTTTATGGTGGAGGACCACTAGGGAGTTTTTTAACTTTGTAATTCTAATGCTACTTGTTTCTAAGACAGACTGATACTCTATGAACTGGCTTATTCATTTTTGTTTATACAATTTAACTGGGGTAGAGCACTGACGCCATGGGAGCAATTTCAGTCTCAGCTCAGAATATCAACATACACCATGTGAAAAAAATAGTTATACAGTAAGAGTGCACAACAAAAACAAAGGTATACTTAAATAGACAACAGAAAAAGTAACTTAAAAAGGTAGTCAACAGAAACCACTATGAGCAATATTTGCAACAGTTAAGAATAGTGACATCTTAGGAGTTAGAAAAGAGGTGCTACAGTGAAAATGACAGGTAGTACCTATTGAGCAGAATGCAAATTATGTCATTTGACCTGAAGCAGAACATTTACAAGCACCTTGTGCCACAAAATGTTTTTCTAAATGGGTAAAGAATTCTTTAGTGAAGCTTGACGCTGCATCAAGGTCAGGGATGGTGGTAAGTGAATTTTGATATTTCAACTACTGGCACATCAGCAGTTCACAACTTCAGTGGGGCTGTACGGGCTTTTGAGAGTTTAACTGAGAAGGTCACAAAAGCTTGTGGTCAGACTTAACTAGTGAAGGAGATAAAGTACAGTTTTGTACCTACCATAAATGTAGTTGTCCGAGAGGAATGCATCTGCAGTCCTTACAAATGGGTTGTCCTGTCGTCAGGCAGCCCTTCGGTCGGCCGGATTCCAAAGTCTGGGTCTGGCTTCGGCTGGTGTCGCACTTCACCTGACGTCATTGCGGCAGTTTTTCGGGTATAAAGGCATCAGCCGACGCCATTTTCCTCAGTGTTTCTTGCCCCAGATGCCAGGTGCCCTCTTGGTAGGCTAAATTTGGATAAATGCCAAAGTTTCCAAATAGTAGAGAGCAAACACACAAAATAAACATGTATGTACATATATACAAACAAATACACCATAATAGATCCCCCCCCAAGCTAGCTGAAGATTGGTAAATTCCCTAGGAGTACCTCAGAGGGGAAGGAGGGTGGGTAATCCTGACTGCAGATGCATTCCTCTCGGACATCTACATTTATGGTAGGTACAAAACTGTACTATGTCCTTCAAGGATGCATCTGCAGTCCTTACAAATGGGTAGAATACCATAGCTAAACTAGGGAGGAGGTAATGAGAATAGATTATGGTGTAGTCAGGATCCCTTGCAAAACAGCAGTGGCAAAGCCAGCACGGGATCTAGAGTATAGAGGTAAGTTATAATGCTTGGCAAATGTATGCACGGAGGTCCAAGTAGCAGCCTCTATAATGTCCTTGGTAGCCACTCCTCGTAAGAAAGCTGTGGTAGTGGCTGTGGCCCTTGTGGAGTGAGGCCTGATGTTCTCTGGAGTTTTCTTTCCATGGTAGGAGTAACAAAGTCTAATGCAATTTCCTATCCATTTGGAGATTGTCTGTTTAGAAATTGGTTTTCCTTCTTTTCCTGTTGCATAAGCTACCAGAAGCTGGTCAGTTTTTCTATTGTTTTTTGTCCTGTCCAGGTAGTAGCGTAATTGCCTGTGCACATCCAAGGTATGTAAGAGCTTTTCTCCCCTGTTTTGTGGATTGGGGAAGAATGCAGGAAGGTGGATAGCCTGATTTAAAGAGACTCTGGATACCACCTTAGGCACAAATGTAGGATTTGTTCTCATGGACACTCTATCTTGATGGAAGATCAGGAAGTGTTGTACTGCCATTAATGCTTGTAGTTCAGAGACCCTTCTTGCTGAAGTTATTGCCAGCAGGAAGGCAGTTTTCCAGGATAAGTATTGCAAGTCTGCTGTAGCTGCTGGCTCGAAAGGAGGTAGAGTCAGTTTTTCTAGCACAAAGTTCAAGTCCCATGCTGGCAATGGAGGTTTCCTGGGAGGTTTTACATTTTTAATTCCCCTCAGAAACTGTCTGAGCAGAGGATGCGAGAAGACAGGAAGATCCAAGCTGTATTGTGCTGAAATAGCTGATGCATGTATCTTTATGGAGGAATAGGACAGGCCTGTGTGGTAGAGCTCGGCCAAGTACTCCAGGATGTTGGCTATGTTCACCAGTGTCACATCTTGCCCCTTTGCAGCACTCCAGATGAGATATCTTTTCCATTTTGCTGCATAATTCTTTCGTGTTGAAGGTCTACGAGCCTCCAGGATTATGTCCTTAACCCTTTGGGATAAATTTGGGTTAATTTCTGTCATGTAATGTTCTAGGCAGTTAGCTGCAGAGTTTTTAGATTTGGATGCAGAATGTTGTAGTTGTTCTGTGTCAGCAGTAGTGGGATCAGGGGCAGTTTCCATATTTGTTCCCGGGACATGCTCCTCAGCAGTGGGTACCAATGTTGTCTTGGCCAGTCTGGGGCTATCAGAATGATCCTCGGACGTTCCTCTTTGATCTTGAGAAGCACCTTGTGCATCAAAGGAAGTGGTGGGAATGCGTATGCTGTCAGGCTTTTCCAACTGAAGGATAGGGAGTCCACCTTCCAAGCAAGTGGGTGGTAAGTCCTTGTGCAGAATTTCTTCAACTGGTGATTGTATGGGGATGCAAACAAGTCTATTTGTGGTAATCCCCATTCTCTTGTGATGGCTTTGAAGATGTCCGGATGCAGCATCCATTCGTGGGCATCTGTTGTAGTTCTGCTTAGTATGTCTGCTAGAATGTTTTCCTTCCCTGGTACATAAATTGCCTGTAACTGAAGGTTGTAGCTCAGAGCCACATCCCATAGGTCTAGTGCCAGCCGGCATAGGGGGTATGAGTGTGTGCCTCCCTGTTTGTTGATGTACCACATAACTGTGGTGTTGTTTGTCCTTATCAACAGCTGGCCTTCGTGGAGAAGAGGTCTGAATGCCTGGATTGCCAATTTTACTGCCATCATTTCTTTTAGATTTATGTGCAGATGCAGTTGGTCTTGAGTCCATAGGCCTTGAATGCACTTGTCCATCATGTGTGCCCCCCAATCGAGGTCTGAGGCATCTGTCGTGATAGTTTGTCTTGGTTGACTTTTGCAGAAGGGCAGTCCTGTGTTTGATTGACAGGCCTGAGCCCACCATAAGAACTCTTGCTTCAGGCATGGAATCATTGGAATTTTGGTTTCCAGGCTGTGCTTGTGCTGAGACCACAAATTCTTTAGGTACCACTGTAGCTTTCTCATATGAAGCCTGGCATGAGGGACCAGAATTATGCAGGATGCCATGAAGCCTAGAGCTTGTAGCACTTTTCTTGCAGTTAGATGGCTCTGCTTTGTTAATGCCAAGAAACAGAGAGGAAGTTGCTCTTTCTTTTCTGCAGTTAGAAATGCCATTTGTTTTGATGTGTCCAGTTCTGCACCCAGAAAGGTTATTATTTGAGATGGAATCAGCCTTGACTTTTTTGTATTGACTGTGTATCCCAGGGCTTGTAGCAGGTAGATGACTTTTTGTAAGTCTTCTGTTAATTTGCTTTTGCTGTCCGCTTGTATCAGGCAGTCGTCCAGGTAGGGATAGATTTGAATTCCCTGAAGTCTGCAATGAGCGATTACTGATGCCAGGCATTTCGTGAACACTCTGGGCGCAGTAGATAAGCCAAAGGGCAATGCTGAGAATTGATAATGCTCTGATTGACTCCTTGCCCAGCATGGGAAGAAGCTGCTGTAGGGTCAGCATTTTGAATTTTGGAACAATGAGGAATGTGTTTAGAGCAGACAGATCTAGAATAGGCCTCCATTTGTTTTCTTTTCTTGGTACCAGGAAGAGCCTGGAGTAAAATCCCTTCCCTTGCTCCATCAATGGTACCTTTTCCACAGCATGCATTCTTAATAATTGAGATATTTGTTTTAGAGCTTCTGCCCTTTGAGAAGGTGGTAGGTTTGGCATTCCTCACTTTCCTGGTAATGTATGGAAATGGAACCTGTAACCTTTGTCTATAGTCTGCAAAATCCATTTTTCTCTTGTAATGCAGAGCCAGTTTCTTGAAAATAATGTTAGCTTTCCACCTAAGGGTGCTTCTAGTTGTTCCCTGGTAGGCGGTGTCACCGCCAAGTCACTGTGATTGAGCTGTTGTAGTGGTGGTGGCTGTATCCGTGCCTCGTTGGTTGTTACCCTGCCACTGGCGACCCCTGTAGGCACCCCTGGATTGGTTTCTGCCTCTAGAGCGCCTATTCCTGCCTCTTTGTGCCTTAGAGGAGTCTGGAAAGGACCAATTCTTGGAGGGCCAATTCCTGCTAAACCTTGGAGGTTGAACTTGTAAGAAATCTTTTACTGTTTGCACAGATTTTGCTTTCTCTTCCATCTTTTTCAGAACCTGCTGTGCGGGGGCACCAAATAAATTGACCTTGTTCATAGGTGCATCCAAAAGCTTAGATTTGACATGGTCTGGTAATGCCTGCTCTTTCAACCATGCATGCCTCCTGATAACTGTGCCAGTCATGGCTGATCTAAAGGAAGCCTCCAGTGCATCATAGCCACATTTTAAAGAATGGTTACTAACCTGCTGTATGTTATGTAACATTTCTTGAACATACTTTTTATCTAAAGATTCTTCAGAAAACAGCTTTTTAGTCAACTGGTCAAGCATAAACTCTTGATATTGAATCATATGAAATTGGCAGTTCAAAGCTCTAGCTGACAAAGTAGCAGAGGTGTAAACTTTTTTACCCCATCTCTCTAAGGACCTGGATTCCCTTTCAGAGGGGAGAGGGTTTTTAGAAGTAGTAGCTGCTACAGCTTTAGGGCCCTGGGAGATAGTCTCTGGATCTCTGCAAAAGGGGCCTTATATAAGTGGTGATGAGTGTCCGGGACCCTGTAGTACCTATCAGGTTTAGCAGGAGCCGGAGGTAAAGTATCAGGAGTAGTACAAGCATCATTAAATGCATCAACAACAACAGATAGAACTGGAGGAATAGCTAAAGGCCTATGCTGTGGTAAGTGTAGAAAGGTCCTAAGCCTTTTTCTAGAGTCTGAGAAATCTTGGCCCTGCCACTGAAATTGTTCCCTCATAGCATGCAAGGTTTCCCCAAAGGAAAATTCCTCAGGAGGAGAGGCTGAAGGGATGGACTCCTCAGCATCAGAGTCCTCGTAAGGAGAATAAGAAGCCTCAGGAGGGTCTGTATGATCTGAATCATCAGAAGAATCATCTGTGGCTACTGGCTCTGGGGGCTCTGCTCTAGGCCTCTTTTCTGGAGGAGGGAGAGAGGCCCTGTCTGGATGAGGCTGGGATCCACGAATTAAAGTGATGAGATCCTGTGCCAAAGAAAGCATATGGGAACTGGTGCTGGGCCTGTGAGAGGGGGGCTTGGCAGGCACAGGTTTGGAAGTTTTGGCTGCTTTAGCCCTGGCAAAGGCCTTAATAGACATAGCTGGAGGAGGCCTAGCAGCTCCACGTGCAGGGGTAGAAATATCTAGTGGAATGGTGTCTGAAAAATCCTGTGAAATCGCAACAGAAGGCTGGATTTCAGAAGCCGTTTCTACCAGTACAGAAGAGGCCTCGGTAGAAGGCAAGTTATCTGCTGAAGAAAGAACCGCTTGCTCGGTTTCGGCCGAAACCGAGACACTCGTGGATTGCTTAACCGCGGTTTCAGCCGAAACCGCGGACCGTGAGAGTCGGTCCTTTTCTTTGCATTTTTTGGATATTTGCGTAGTCGGAGGATCCGACGGCATAATGTAGGCAAAATCGGAGCCGAAAATCTGTTCAGCAAAGTCCGAGCGACATCTAAGCGTCCGTCGGTTAAAAGAAGCACAGGCTAGACAAGCTGCTACGTCGTGGTCTGGGCCTAAGCAATGTATGCAATAGGAGTGGAAATCTTTATGAGGTATTTGTTTCCCACTAGATAAACAATTATTAACTTTCTCTGACATCAGCTGAGGCAAGAAAGAGTCCCCAACGGGGTACTTAGCTTTATAGAAGTCTTCGAAGTAGTATTCGGTAGTAGTAATCTCTGGATCTGACCGACAGGCACTTGCGAACAGCTTCTGCTTCGGGCGCCACGCGGCAAGAAAGACTGAGGAAAATGGCGTCGGCTGATGCCTTTATACCCGAAAAACTGCCGCAATGACGTCGGGTGAAGTGCGACACCAGCCGAAGCCAGACCCAGACTTTGGAATCCGGCCGACCGAAGGGATGCCTGACGACAGGACAACCCATTTGTAAGGACTGCAGATGCATCCTTGAAGGACATCCACTGCAGTAGCACATGATGCCGACAGATTTGTAAGAATCAGGAAAAAGTAGTGTCCATTTACCAACTACTAAAGGGAGATTTTGTTTATGAAGTCTACAAATTTCTGGCCATATCCTAAATTAGAAATGTAGGTGCACCTGCTTACTGAAGAGCCGTTAAAGCCATACAAAAATAATGGAGCATTTGCCAACGGGGACACCATTTAGAATACTGAAGAATATTGCATGGTTAGACAAAAAAGCTGTTCTGGAACAAGCAGTTAACTGTTAAATAATCATACCCAGAATGATCTGTAGTTCAGAGAGTCCAGCCTTTAGGTTCTTCAATCTGCCTGGAGGCAAAATATTCCTTGACAAATATGGTGATTCCACCACACCTGCTACTGGATCTGAATACAAAGTGCAAAACCCAGATATGCAAGTTTCCCTAAGTTTGTCTACCTTTTGTTGCCCAAGTCACTTTGATATTTTTGTGCGCTAGACTTATAAAAAAAACAGTTGCTTAACAGCAGCCTTTCCAAACATTTATCCATATACTCCCTTATTTTCCCTTTAGCACTATGTAACAGTTCATGTTTTTATTCTGCAATATTCCCCTTCTGCAATACTTTAGCCTCCTTTGTCAACCATTCTAAATAACTCCAATTTTCTTCCCATATCTTCTCTTATTCTATGTTTTTAAATAAGAAGTTATGTACTCACCATAACGTTCCATGCGAGTTGTTCCATCTCACCTTCATTCTTCACTGATGGGTTCGGAGCCGATCACTCGGCGCAGACACGGACCTTAGCAAAGCTCAAGGTTTACCAGTAGCTTGAGACCAAGCCCCTTATCCCATGATGCACTGCTGGAATTACCTCAGATCTTGTTCACTGCGTGTACCATTTCCCTGTTAAGATAACTACTCACCCAAGAGAGGAAGGAGGATTGAATAACCAGGATGTGCCCAGCCTCTAGGTCAACTATCAGCCAGGTGGGGGATGGAGGGAGGGAGGGACGCAAGAATGAAGGTGAGATGGAACTCGCATGGAACATTATGGTGAGTAAATAACTTCTTAATGTGAAGTTGTTCAATCTCGCCGTTCATTCTTCACTGATGGGTAGCATCCCTAGCACCCTCAATCTCAGGTGGCTCATGGGAGTACGTTCTTCAGGACTGTAGACCCAAAGAAAGCCCTGTCCCTGGAGGCCTTATCAACTTTGTAATGTGTGATAAAAGTATGAGGTTTAGACCAAGTGGCTGCAGCACAAATGTTATCAAGGGGCAATTTGGCTTGGAATGCAGAAGACGTAGAAACTGCGCTGGTAGAATGAGCTTTAATCTTGTGTACCAAGGGCATATTAGTAGCTGAATAAATGAAGGTGATAAAATCAGATAGCCATTTAGAAAGTGTTGTTTTAGCCATTGGTCTACCTTTTCTGGCTTCAGAGAAAGACGCAAAGCGCTGGTCGGATTTTCTAACATCCTTTGTTCTGTCCAAATAATATCTGAGCTGTCTGTGGAAATCAAGTTTGTGCAGCATATACTCTAGTTTGTTGGAATGGTTGGGGAAGAAGACTGGCAACTCAATGACTTGGTTTATATTAGATTCTGAACAAACTTTGGGCAAAAAAGAGGGGTTTGTCCTAAGAGATACTCCATCAGCATGAAAAATCAAATAAGGAGGGCTGATAGATAAAACTTGAAGTTCTGACACTCTGCGGGCAGGAGTAATAGCCACCTGAAATATGTTTTTCCATAAAAATTTTAGATCACAAGATGTGCTGGTTCAAATGGGGGAAGAATTATACGAGACAGCATAAAGTTTAGATTCCAAGGAGAATAAGGAGTTTTCAATGGAGGCCTCATGTGAAAAGTTCCTTTGAGAAAGGCCTTGGACAACTTGTGGACCATAATGTTCAGCTCATTCACTCTGAGATGAACGTTAGATATAGCAGCCAACTGGACCCGAACTATAGCAGCTGCAGCACCTTTATTAAGGATCATGGTCAAGAATTCTAAAATGGACATCAAAGGGGCTTGGTAAGGATCAATGTTCTGCTTAGAAGCCCATATGGAAAATCTCTTCCACTTACTAAGATATAATCTTCTGGTGGATGGCTTATGGGAAGACAAGAGGATCTGCCTTGTTGCATCAGAAAGATCATGAAGCCTAGCTATGAGGGGAACTGTAGCAGCCAAACTGTGAGCTTCAGTGACTGCAAAGAAGGATGGCGGTCCCCCAACGGATGTGTCAGAAGGTCTGGAACTGGGTCCAGAATCCATGGATCCTCTAACAGATGATGAAGAAATGGCAACCAAATCTGCCAAGGCCAATGAAGGGCGATAAGAATGATGGTCCTCCCCAGTGACAGCCTTCTGTAGAAGCCTGGGTATTCGCGGGACTGGTGGAAATGCATAGAGGAGACCCGGGGACCAATCATGTACGAGTGCGTCTCTCAGGGGTTCTCCCGGAGGGGGAAATCAGGGCAAAGTAGCTTCTGCATTTCGTGTTGATGTGACTGGCAAACAGATCACAGCAAGGCTGGCCCCATTTGCAGAAAATCCTGTCCACAATCTCTTGCTTGAGGGACCACTCGTGAGGCAACAAGATTACCCTGCTCAGTTTGTCTGCTATCACATTGCATCTCCCCAGGATGTGTGTTGTCAACAGAAAGCGCTGGGAGGAGACAGCCCACTGCCAAACTCTGAGGGCATCTCGGCAAAGGGGGTAAGACTTGGTCCCACCTTGCTTGTTCAAGTACCAGACTACTGACATATTGTCTGTCTGAATCGCAATCGTCCCTAGAGGAAGAGAGTCCTGGAAGTACTGGAACATTACAAGTACTGCTCTCATCCCCAGGACATGGATATACAGATGTGACTCTTGATCCGTCCATGTGCCTTAGGCAGTCTTTCCCTGAAAATACCCCACCACCCCCACCCTATCAGGGAAGCGTCCGTGGTCACACTGGCTACTGGAGGGGGTAGTAGAAAGGGGCATCCTATGGTTACATGAAGAAACGTTAATGACCACTGGAGATCTCTCTTGCAAGAGTTCATAATTAAAATCATGTGATTCATTGGAAGTTCCTGATAAGATCATTAAGTGAACAGCAGCCATTGAAGAACCCGCATATGCATCCTTGCTAATGGTATGGCCAAGATCGCTGCAGCCATCAAACTCAAGACTTTTAAAACTTCTGCGGCTGGTGCTCAGACCTTCGATGCCAAAGAGCTGACCTGCTGGCGAAGAAGAAAGACTCTCTCGATTGGCAGTCATAGAGTGGTGGTTAGTGTCCAACTCTGCCCCTATAAAGACGATATGCTGCAATGGCGATAAGGCAGACTTTTCTGAACTGATCGTAATGCCTAAGTGATTGTAGTGTCAGAGTGTATTCTCTTGCCTGAATTAGTTGATGCCTGGTGGTGAAGGTAAGGAGCCAATCATCGAGATACGGAAACACCTGGAATCCTAGACGCCTCAGGTGAGCCGTGACCACTGCCATGCATTTGAGCACTCTGGGGGCTGTAGTGAGACCAAAGGGCAGGGCCCATAACTGATGATGACTGGCTCCCAGCCGGAAATGCAGATTATCTCTGGACGGCCTGGCCATTTTCATGTGGTAGTACGCATCCTTGAGATCTATCGAGCACATCCAATGGTCTCTCCCTAAGAAGGGAAGTATAGATTGTAGAGTGACCATCCGAAACTTCTCTTTCTTGACAAACTGGTGGAGTCTGCTGAGGTCCAAAATAGGTCTCCAGTCCTCTGTTTTCCTTGGAAAAAAAAGAATCTTGAGTAAGTTCCGGATCCTATCTGGTCTGCTGGGACTGGCTGGATGACTCTTTTCTAGCAACTTGCGGACCTCTATAGTTGCTTCTTCCCTGTAACTGGGTGGAACATCTGGGATTCTCATTGGGGGTGTGGGTGGAGAGGAGAACAGTATGAAATACCCTCTGGAAATAATACTTTGTACCCAGTTGTTTGTTATATCTCGCCAGGCATCTGGGCACAAGGATAAGAGACTCCCAACTACTTCCAGAGCAGGACAGTCGGGCCTCCCTTCAGGAGCGCTGAGAGGGCTGACCCGAAAAATGATCTCCATCACCCTGGTGCTGCAGACCCCCTCGGCCATGAGGGTGGCATCTTCCATTACTACCCCCTCCTCTGCCCCTAGAGAGGGGTTCACCACGTGTCCTGAAAGGCTCCTTGGGCTTTTCAAAACCACATCTTTCCACCCCGCTGGCCTTTGGGGTAAGGCTGCGTAGAGGTGGAAAAGCAGTCTCCGACAGCAGGCAGAGTTTTTCCCTCCTGCTCGCACTTGGTGAGAGTTTCCCTCACTTTGGGCCCAAAAAGAGATGAGCCATCAAAATGGGTGTTGACAAATGAAGACTTAAAGGGCTCTGCGAAGGAACACAAGTGCATCCAGGAATGTCTTCGTAGAGCAACTCCTGTACCCACTGCCCTACTCGTCCCATCGGCTGCATATATGAGCCGCAGGGACGAGATCACAATGGAATTTAGGGTAGCAAGCTGGGCGGCAACTTTGTCGGAAGCCTCTGCAGCTACAGCACCCTGAAGAGCATCTCCTAACTCCTTAAGGAGATCTCTTTGCAGTCTGGTGAAATGGGTCAAATAGTTCAGGGATCGGTGTGTAAAAGTCAATGAAATAAAGATGCGTTTCTCATATAAATCCATGATCCTGGACTCTCTGTTAGGAGGACGGATCGACGAGGAAGGCTCAGCCATTTCCTTCCTGGTGGCCGCCTCCACAACCACCATGGCATCAACAAGGACTCCCTTGGTCAAGAAGGCTTTATCTATGGGGGCAGATGTAAACTTGTTAGGCCCTCGAGGGACAGGTCCCATGGACTCTGGTGACTCCCACGCCCTCCGAGAGACCAGCTGCATGAGCTCATCGAAGGGTGGAGACACCCAAGAGGTGGAAGGTTGAGACCCGAAAGCCTTCAGGAGAACTGACTCGTCCTCAGTAGGGCTTTTGGACTGCCAATCACCCCTCTGCCTAAGGATCTCAAGTATCTCTGCAAAGGAGATATCTTCAGAAGGGGATCGTGGGGACCCTTCTGACTCATCAAAGTCAGTGTCAGATGTCAAGGACTCCTGTGGGGAAGTCCAAGTGTCTCCTCTTACACAACCTCTTCTTGGGAGCCTCCTCAGTGGGAGCCTCTGGGGAGGTCTTGGAAGAGCAAGGGGCGCCCTGTGGGGCTACCTAAAGCTCAAGGTCTCGACACTTGGGCTGGACGATGAAGGCAGAAGTGGACACAAGTGCTTTGGGGGAAGAAGAGGCCAGACCTGGTGTCGAGGATGTCTTTGGGGACAAGGCTCTCCTCATGGCTTCAAAAGCATCACTGCTCCAATGAGAAGGAGTCAGACCCAAAGGAACTGCCAGCCCCTCCTGCACCAAGGCCGTGGGCTCCGAGCCCGAGGTAGGAGCCAAGCTCATCCGAGCAGAGGCCATGAGAGGAAGAGTCGGCACTGACAGGTCAGTGTGACCATCCTCCCCGGACCTGACAGGAGAGTGTCGGCCTCTAGAGTTCCCGGTCGGCGCTGAGGATGTCAGAGTAGATAAAACCAATGACACCGGAGCAGGTCTCTGCTCCTAAGGCTCCATGATCAGCAGGTCGGCCCCTTCCGGCTCCGAAGATCCAGTACGGCTTGGAGGAGGAGCAGTCAAGTCTGGGGTGGTGGTCTTTGATTACGTTGCTCTGGTTGGAGCAGACAACAATTTGGCAAGCCCTGGTGCCCGTAACAGCTTCTGCACCAATCTGTCCATATCCAAATCTGAGAGACTGACAGAAGACCTAGAGGAGTGCATAGACGGTGCAGATTATATGAGGGAAGATACAGGTCTCTCGGAGACCAGCTCCAGAACCATGGGCCGGCTCCGAAATGGAGACACTCGGCTCCGAGAGCTGTGGAGCCAAAGTCCGGGGATCCTCTAGTTTCTTAGACTTTATCGATTCTTTGGATGCTTTGGAATCTGCAGAGGATTTAGTTGATTTAGAGGACTTGCTGGCCCCATCCTGGTCACTCAAGGCTTCAGCAGAAGGAAGCATCAGCAAACCCCTATCCAACAAGCTTCCTTTTCCTCTCCAAAAGAACCCTTACAGAAAAGAAATGGCAAATGCTGCAGGACTCCTGCAAGTGCACCGCACCTAAACAATACACGCATTGAACGTGCCCCTCAGTGAGAGACTTCTTCTGCCCACAGTCTGGACATTTCTTAAATTCAGACTTGGGGTGTTTGTCTTTTTGCTCAGACATGTTAGAAAAAACTTTAGGCTCAATTCTAAACACAACCCACACAAGCCTAAATACAGCCTGAAAATAATGTAACCAACTAGGCTCAAGTAAACCCGCCTAAGTTATAAAACACGCTCTAAACTATGCCCGGAGAAAAAACAGGGCTAAACTATGTAAATAACTATCTAAATACACACTAAATATACACACTATTAATGCAATTAACTATTATAGGTAAAAAGTACAGTTGTGTACACTTACCATAAATGTAGATGTTCAAGTGTATTCACTGTTGCAGTCATTACTTTTGGGTAATCTGCTGGCAGGTTGCCCTCAGTCGGCCTGAATAACAAAGTCTTGGGTCCTGCGTCGGTTGCTGTCTCCTCTTCCATGATGTCAGGGGTATAAAACATGCAGCTGACACCATTTTATTCAGTTTTTCTTGCCCCAGATGTCAGGTGCCCCCCAAATGGGGAGCAAAAACACATATATATATATATATATATCTATAAATAAACAATAAATATATAAATGCACCTTTAGAAACATAGACTTTACCTTCCACTAAAAGCAAATACACCACAAAGGCTTTTGAGTATAGTGAAGGAAAGAAAAGTTATAGGAAGGGGGATGGCGGGTGGGTAACCCGAACTGCAACAGTGAATACACTCAAACATCTACATTTATGGTAAGTGTACACAACTGTACTATGTTTTTCGTGTTTCACTGTTGCAGTCATTTGGGTAGAATCCCAAAGCTATGGATGGGAGGATGGAACTAAACAGCATTAGGAGCAGCTATAAGGCCCTGCAGAACTGCAGTGGCAAAGCCTGCCCTGGATTTGGAGAAGAGGTGTAAATGATAATGCTTTGTGAAGGTATGAACAGAGCTCCAAGTAGCAGCTTCTAGAATGTCTTTGGTTGGGACCCCTCTGAGAAAAGCTGCTGAAGTAAGTAAGAAAGCTCCCTGGTGGAATGTGATCTGATCCCCTTGGGCACAGGTTTACCATGGTGCAAATAGCAGAAACTAATGCAGTGGCTTATCCATTTAGAAATGGTCTGTTTGATATAGCCTTCCCCTCTGATCCTGCAGCAAATGCCACCAGTAGTTGCTCAGACTTTCTTAGAGATATGGTCCTATTTAAGTAGAATCTTAGTTGTCTGTGTACATCCAATTAATGCAGAATCCACTCCCCCCTGTTCTGCGGATTTGGGTAAAATGTTGGCAGGTGAATGGTCTGGTTAACAGCCACACTGGATACCACCTTAGGCATAAAAGAAGGATTGGTCTTGAGGGACACCTTGTCCGGGTAAAATATAATAAAAGGCTCCACTGCCATGAGAGCCTGTAGTTCTGAAACCTTTCTTGCTGAAGTGACTGCCAAAAGAAAAGCTGTTATCCAAGACAAATTTTATATCCGCAGTAGCTGCTGGTTCAAAAGGAGGCTGGGTGAGCTTTTCCAGCACAAAATTGATGTCCTATGCAGGAGTTGGTGCTCTTCTGGGAGGCCTTAAATTTTTGGCCCCTCTAAGATACTGTTTAAGCAGTGGATGAGGAAAGAGGGGAGGCTCTGTGTTGTAATGAGCCGAGATGACAGAGGCATGGATTTTTATTGAAGAAAAAGGCCCTTGTCAAGCATCTCCGTCAAATGTTTTAAAATCTGAGGAATATTGGGCTTTGCTGTGTCTATTCCTTGTGCTTGGTTCCAAGCACAGAATCTCTTCCATTTATCAGCATAAGATTTTCTAGTACTAGGCCTTCTGGCTTCCAAAATTACATCCATCACAGATTTACTGAGAGGTGCTGTTTGAATAATTAGTTGATTAGCCATGCTGCAAGATTCAGAGTTTGGAGCCAAGTGTGCAGAAATTTGATAGTTCTGCTGAGACAGTAGATGAGGTATTTGAGGCAAGTACCATGGAGGAAAGTGAGACATATTCCTTAGAAGTGGGTACCAGTGCTGGCGAGGCCAGTCCAGAGCAATTAGGATGATTTTTGCTTTTTCCTGTCTGACTTTTAGTAAGACCTTGGAGAGTAGAGGCAGAGGGGGAAAGGCATATACTGATAGGTTTTTCCAGCTGAAGGATAGAGCTTCCACTTTCCATGCTTTTTTGTGATGAGTTCTTGTACAGAACTTGTCCAACTGATAATTTTGGGGAGAGGCAAACAGATCTATGTCTGGGCTCCCCCATTTCTGTGTTAACTTGCTGAAGATTTGTGGATCCAGTTTCCATTTGTGCGGGTCCATAAGATTTCTGCTTAGGTCGTCTGCCAGAGTATTTTGCTTTCCTGGCAGGAACTGAGCTTGAAGATGTATTTGGTAAGTCAAGGCTGTGTTCCACAAAGCCATGGCTAGTCTGCAAAGGGGGGATAGGAATGTGCATCCCCCTGCTTGTTTATGTACCACATAACTGTGGTGTTGTCCTGGATGAAGTAAGTCCTTGAAGGCTGTCAGAGCATTCTGAACAGCTAGCATCTCTTTCTGGTTGATATGCAGATGCATTTGGTTTGGGCTCCATTTGCCCCGAATGCATCTCCCTGCCAGGTGGGCTCACCAAGCATAGTCTGATGGGTCTGTAGTTAGGGTTTGGGTGGTAGGGGGTAGAATAAATGACAGTCCCTTGTTTTGGTGACATGTCTCTGCCCACCAGAGAAACTCCTGTTGTAGGCAGGGAATGAGAGGAATCATTGTTTCCAGGCTGTGACAATGTTGACTCCATAAACGTTTTAGGTATCATTGAAGTTTCCTCATATGCAGTCTCGCATATGGAATTAGCAGAATGCAGGATGCCATGAACCCCAAAGCCTGCAGAATTTGTCTTGCAGATAACTGGGTTTTTGTTGCCATCTGTTTGAAGTATGTTGTCAGTTGCCTTTGTTTGTCTGGCGTGATGTAAGCCATCTGGGCAGTTGTATTCAAGCTTGCAGCCAGGAATGTAATTATTTGAGAGGGTACCAGTTGTGATTTCTTTTCATTTACGGTGTACCCTAGGCATGCTAGAAGCCATTTTACAAACGCCAGATGATGAAGAAGAGCGTCCTTGTCCTCTGCATGAATGAGACAATCATCCAGAAAAGGATACATTTGAATGCTTCTTTGTCTGCAGAATGCAATTACTGGTGCCAGGCACTTTGTAAAGACCCTGGGCGCAGTAGATAAGCCAAAGGGCAGTGCAGAGAATTGGTAATGCAAAAAACCTGCTTTGAAGCACAGGTAACTTCTGCAGGATTCCCTTATTGGGATATGCAGGTATGCCTCTTAAGTCTAGAGTTACTAACCACGCATTCCTGCCTAGCATAGGCAGCAGCTGTTGTAAAGTCAGCATTTTGAATTTTGGAAATGTCCAAGAACGTGTTCAGAATCGATAAGTACAGTATTGGATGCCATGAATTGTCTTTTCTGGGTACCAGGAAAAGTTTTGAATAAAAACCTTGTCCTTTTTCCTTTTCTGGTAACGGTTGAATAGCCCCCATATCCATGAGGGACATGACTTGTTTCTGGGCCTCTGCCCACTGGTTTTGGGGCAGATCCGGCCATCCATTTGGAATTGGCAAAGTATGGAAATGAAATCTGTACCCCTGGGATACTATGTTTAATCCCACTTGTCCTGGGTAATTAACTGCCAATTTTGTGCATGAAGTGCTAGTTTTCCCTCCAAGGGGGCTGCCAAAAGATAAGTGCTTGGTGATGGTAGAGGAAAGTTACTGAGACTGCTTACTGTAGGGTTGTGCTTTGTTTCCTCCAGATTTGGAGGTGGAGGCACCCCATTGCTTTGATCTGTAAGAGCCCTGTGACTGGTATCTGGAGCCATTTGAGCGCCTGGATTTGCCCTGAGTGGCTCTGTTGGACACAAGAAAGGACCAATTTTTAGTAAACCAGTGCCTACTGAACCTGGGTGGCTGCACTTGCAAGAAATCTTTTACAGTTTGCATAGATTTAGCTTTGTCTTCCATTTCCTTTAAAACCTCTTCTGCCTTATTACCAAACAGAGTATCATGCTGCAAAGGGGCATCCAACAATTGAGCTTTAACATGATCAGGCAGATTTTGCTCCTAGAGCCAGGCATGCCTTCTGCTCCTTAAGCCAGGCATGCCTTCTAATCACATTTCCAGTAACGGCGGCCCTACAAGAGGCCTCCAAGGAAATCAAAACCACATTGCAAAGTATGCTTTCCAACCTGTTCTGCCGAATGCAATAATTCCTGCAACTCTATTTTCCACACAATCAGAAATCAACATAATTTTCTGTTTCAGTAAGCCCATAACATGCTGTTGATATTTAAGCATATGAAACTGGCAGTTTAAAGCCCTGATTGCTAAGGTTGCAGACGTATAAACCTTCTTACCCAATCTATCCAGCGCCCTGGAATCTCTATCAGATGGGGTAGGATTTTTGGCTGTAGAGGCCTTTACACCCGTGGGACCCTGAGAAATAGTCTCAGGATCAGCAGCAGGATTTTTGAAAAGAAATTTGTGGGAGTCAGGAACCCTGTAATATCTGTCTGGCTTACTAGGAGCCGGAGGCAAGGAATCCGGAGCCATGCTTGATTCCGAGAACACATCATCAACAATGTCTAATACAGGAGGAATTGCCAAAGGCCTATGCTGAGGAAGAAGGAAATCCCTAAGCCTATTTTTTGATTCAGAGAAGTCCTGACTCTACCAGTGAAAATGTTCCCTTATAGTATGCAAAGTGTCTCCAAAAGAGTAATCCTCAGGAGATGCAGATGAGATGCAGATGGGATGGATTTCCTCTCCCTCAGAATCCTCATTGGATGGAATAGAAAATTCCTGATCAGAGGAGGAATCAGAAGAAATGGAAACCTGATCTGAAGATTCATAATCAGTGCCTTGCCTAGGCCTCTTAGCAGGGGGTGGGGGGGGGTTGGGAACCCCTGATCAAGGTAATTAAATCCTCAGCCATTTTGATCATCTGTTTTTTAGGCATAGGGGCCTGAGCACATGGCTCATAAGTCATATTTTTAGACATAGAAGTTGTTTTTGACCTTGTTTTTGTTGCCGTCTGTTTAATATAAAAATGTTGAGGCCTGAAAACACCCTCAGAAGCCGGTGCCTGCTCAGAGGCTCCGGACCCATCCAAGGGAGACACATCCGCGGGTTCAATACTCTGAGAATCTTGCGGCATACCAGACTCTTAAAAGGTCTCGGTAGAGGCCTGCGACTCAAAAGTAGTGGGTATCAGGGGCTGTGAAAGCAGCTCACCGAGTACCGGCGAACCGGCGACTGGCTTAGGAGAAGCTTCGTCGTCAATTTTGGACCTCATCGGTCTGTCTCTGTCTTTTTCTTTGCATTTTTTATGAACTCCGGTAGTCTGATTCCTAACCGACGACATTTCAGGATAATTAAATCTTGAACCAAAATATGGAGAAGCAAAAATATACAGACGCTTAACAGTGCGTTGGTTAACTCTAGCACAAAACCAACAGCAAGGCACGTTGTGATCAGGGCCTAGGCAAGGAATACAGTACAAATGAAAATCCTTATGAGGTATTTGCTTCCCACAAGTAATGCAATTATTAACTTTTACTGACATCAGTAAGGAGCAAGAAAAAGTTTCCCCAATGGGGTACTTGGCTTTAGTTGAAGACTTCGGTTCTGAAACTCGAATACGAAAATTTCAGGAGTCGGCCAACCGGCACTTGCGAACTGCTTCTGCTTCGGGCACCGCGTGGCAAGAAAGACTGGGTAAAATGGCGTCGGCTGCATGTTTCATACCCCTGACAACCTGACGTCATGGAACAGGAGACAGCAACCGACGCAGGACCCAAGACTTTGTTATTCAGGCCGAAATGTAATGACTGCAACAGTGAAACATGAAAAACATGAGATGCACTTAAGTACAACTAGAGCAACGCACTCTCTAAATAACTAGGCTCAACACGAGGCCACTACAAATATAGAAAATAGTACAAGCACCAAAGGAAAGGTGAAGCAGAAAGGGCTACAGTAGCTATATAAATACTAAATAAATATTAGAAGAAAAGATAAGAAACAACTTGCGAAAAGCATTTTTTTTTCTCAAAAGAAGGCTCAAGCAAACGGGAACCACTGAGATCCGTGCTGCGGCAAACTAGATCTGGGGTAATTCCAGCAGTGCATCATGGGATAAGGGACTTGGTCTCGAGCTACTGGTAAACCTTGAGCTTTGCCAACAGCCGTGTCAGAGCCGAGGGATCGGATCCGAACCAATCAGTGAAGAATGAACGGCGAGATTGAACAACTTCACATCTTTTTATTTTATCCCGTTCACTAGCTACCCATCCTGAAGTGATTACTACCTTGCATAGCTCGAATTATAACCATTATCCATTCCTTCAATTCTTCTCATTTCAAAACATTAAGTAGGAAAACAACATTGTTTTATTTTTGCATCACTGTATTAGTTTTTATTGCTGCATGTCTGATATAGTTAGTGGATGGGTGTCAAAGCTTTCAATTAAACACTTGTGCTCTTGTGAAATACAATTTCTATCCGATGTAGCCCAGTTACTGCAACTTTGGGACTATGCAAATTCTGTTTTGAGCTCCTGTAACTGAATCGACATTCCATAAAAATATTGACACACTTCGGAAATCTACTCTTTTTTTTTTGTTATATTTTCCCCTCCAGGCCTCATGATACAGCCTTCCTATTGCAATCAGGTTCTACTCTCCATTGCTCCCAAAATTTTCCTAAGCTCCATAACAGTTGTTTTATGTGGAACAGACAGACATGCTAGTATAATCTCCTCCTCTGACAATAGCTTCTTACTATTACAAATCTACCATGGTCTTTTTTCCTTATATAAACTACTGGAGCCACTAACTATCATTGTTACTTCCTTTCTCCCTCGTCATTGATATTCTGCTGAAAGCCTAGACTGAAGTCATTCAACAAATTCACACACTCACTTCTATCCAAATGAGTATCCCGCAACACCGCTACTTCCTTCCATCCTACTGCTCCTAATATAACTCCATACCGTTTTTTTTTTTTTTTTTTGCCTCCATCTGCAAGGCCATTAATATTGTAGGTTAATACTGACAAAGCAGCCATTCTGGTAAAAAGTTATTGCTCCCACATACTGTACACAATAACTCTTGAATACATTTACAACTTGCAGTTTACAAGTGTACACTAATGTTTGGAAGGCTGATTTTGCATATTGTGCCTTCTCATCTCTATTTGAAGATACGTCATTTTCCCCAGACTTTTGATTTAAAAAATACACTCAAGAAACAAAATGAATTCCCCTTTTAAATCATAACAAACTCATATACATACTTTTCAAACAGGAAGCTTATCCTCCACATAAAAGCAGTTGCCCAAAAATGATTACTGTGCTACAGGCATTACCCCAAGTTGACCCATTCACCTCTAGCAGCTCTTGAATGTCACACTGTTAGAAAAATCTATACATGCTGCTTAGAAAATATATTTACATACATGCTGCCTAGAAAAATATATTTACAATGTGTGCTGCTTAGGAAGATGTGTATTTAAACATTCAAACATATATAAGTTGTGTGATCAAATATATAGAGAAATGTGTGCTTTAGTTAGGAATAAATGTACTTAAATCCATAATAGAGAACAACGTTTATGTAATGCATTTAATTCTGTCTTACTAGAATAATAGTAGAAATAAACCTGCATATTATTGCTTGAAGCACAAGCTGCAGTGTAATCAGAAATTTGACCTTGGCAGCTTGCAAACACAGCCTGGCTCATGTCTTTCAAGTAAAGATTATTTTGCAAAGTTAGAAAATAATAAATCTGTTCGCATGTGTATCCTCTTTCCTGCCTCCACCAGGAGAGAGCTTTGTAGCACTATCTCTGATAGTGCAGGGCTGGAACCAGAAAGACAAAGAGAGGCATTAAAAAAGACATACATCTATTGTATTCGAACTAATCTGAAGAGCCTTGAATTGGCTACATCCTCAGGAGGTCATCGTGACTGACCAGGTGTTTGCAAGGCTGTAACATTCTCATGGGAAAAGACTTCTTTGAAAACACAATGTCAGCACTTTTTATGAATTACTATGATGTAAAGACCCTGTCACTGACCACGCCAGTGAGGTGGGCAAAACTGATAATGACATGTATAAAGTTGGTGTTCATTTCTGAATAAAACTAGTCAAAATTCTATACAACTTTGTGTATGGTTTTTTGCCTCCTAATGTACATTAGAGCTTTAAAATACTTGAGTTCTCCTGCATTATTGTTTGTTATTGATTGACATTGTTTTAAATAACTCAATGATTTTTACAGTCCGATTCTAACAAATTTATTTAACATTTTGTCCTTCGGACGAATTCCTTGGTAAGCTGCAGGTCACAGAGTGCATAAGTGCTAATAAATCTGCAGGAGAAGCTGCCGAAAAGAATGGTTCTTCTTAAAGTGAAAAGACCTCCGACTGAATTGTTGTGTGTAAAGAGGCTGTCCACTTTCTGATCTGTGGCTGAAAAGCGGAAGACTGGGCCCCAAGGAGAAACAATAAGAGCAGGAGGCTCAGGTAAGAAGAATTTCCCTCTTTGTCTTTGTTTTAGATCAGGGACCAGGTTACACTGTGCTATTGCTAAGGTTTGTGATAGCAGGGAGAGAGAGTCAAGTATTGTATCTTGAGTCATAGATCAGGGAATAACAAAGCAAAGTAAACAGTCATTCTAGACACTACTGTGGATATGGGGAAATAAGATACCACGTGGTACAAGAGAAGGGTTACGTAACAGTCTTTTTAAGACATGGAAAATCAGTGCACTAAGAGATCACGAGATCCGCCTAACGGATAATGTGAAGCATATGCAATTGCAGTAAGCAGATAATGTGAGATATTTTGCAAAATGTGTTAACAACTATAAATTTGATAGTAAACTAGATAAACTTTCACTAGTTAAACTCCTTAAACAAGCTTTAATCTGATGCAGGCGTCAGGCAAAAGAAAACAGAAGCTTAAAAATTCTGAAACATTTTAGACAACAGAGTGAAAGGTCTAACAGACAGAATCTCTGAAAATGAAAACTTAGAGCAGACTGGACTTGCATTAATTAATGCATACAACAGGAAAATGAGACAGTAGATGGATATTATGCTAGATTATTAAAATGCTTAAAATAACAATTAAAAAAAAAAAAAAAAAAAATATATATACATTTTTAAAAGGTTGCATTGCCTCTGTTAGTAGTTTTATTATAAGGCATATGATAAATCACTAAACAAGCAGGCTGCAAGCCTTACTTGAGTATGCTAGACGTACTGAAAGACACCTTAATAGTAAAAAGAAAAAAAGGCACAAGTCTTCACTGCTGAAGACGGAGCTGAAGTATTTGTATTACAGTCAGGTAAAAAGGGCATCTAGCTAGGGACTATAAACAAAATAAGAAAGCAATAACAGAAGATAAAGGAGATGTGGATTGACTATATAATAGTGATAATAACCAAAAATCATCAGAAAAGGTTAATAAACAAAAAAAAAATGTAAATGTAGTAGAGGGAATAGAGGAAGTACAAACAAATGTAGAAAATAAAAATGAAAATAAAATTTTAGATTTAGCATTGTTGAGCCTGGAGCTCTACCTAGCAAATACAAAACCAGAAGTAACACTTCTGGTGGAGGGAAGAAAGGTCAAATTCCTGTGTGACTCAGGAGCGTCACGGACTTTGATATACCCCTCCAAGTTACCAAAACTTTCTAAATCACCTGATTATATATTAGTAAAAGCAGCAAATGGACAGCTATACAGGGAACCACTTTCCCATAATATAACAATAACTGACCCTGTTTCAGGTATGACTCAGAAAAGTAAAATTATAGTTTCTGCAAAAATATCCAGTAAACTTACTGGGAAAAGACCTTGTGCAAATATTTGGCATAGCAGTAGTTCCTACCATGCAGGGTATGGAAGCACAAAGACAAATGAATGCTCTTGTGGTGTGATCAGAGGGTGAAGCCTATTATTGGTACAGCCAGGACCTAGTTATGATTGGTCCAGGGGCAGTAACCAAAGAACTGATAAACGTAGCCATCAGTAAGGTACCTCCCTTGACACTGATCAGCAGCACTTGTTACATTGTACTCCATACCACTGTAGCACACCAGGACCTAATAAGAAATATAAGTAAAAATCCTGCTGACAAATTAATATTACAAACTTTATGCTGGGATACTGAGGGAAACAGTGTAGTAAGCTGTTCATTACCTCAGGAGTTCATGAGATTGTATAAGTCCAATAGACTGCCACATGTCAGCTTGACAAAAACAAAAGTGTTAAATGGGCAGACTTAAAAAAAGGTAACAAAATGGGAAAACAGACTAATTTAAAATGTCAGGACAAGGGATATAAAACAAAACTAAATTGGTTGACACAGACACATACAGCTGTACACTTGCAATCTAGTAAGGACAGCTGATTAGCATTTTATTAAAAAAAAGAAAAGGCCTTGTGTAAAATTCCAACAACTCTGTGGTCAACAGGCAAGTTAAATGTAGGGCTTATTCAAGCAGCAGGACCAGTTACAATTACCCCAAAGTCAGCTTTTAGACCACAGAAAAAAACAATACATTTTGGAAAAAATGCAAAAGTAAAAATTAAGCCTATAAATAAGCAGCATTACTCAAAAAAGGAGTACTGGTAGAATCTCCTGATTCACCATGTAATACACCCCTATTTCCTGTTAAAGAAAGCAAACGGGGAATGGCAAATGGTACAAGATTTATAAGCTGTAAATAATGCAGTAATACCTAAAGCACCCACGGTGCCAGACCCACATACCTTGTTAAATGATTTAAAGCCACAACAAAAGTATTTTACTGTGGTAGATATAAGTAAGGCTTTCTTTTCAATACCTATACATCCTGATAGTCAATATTGGTTTGCATTTACATTTCAGGGTAAAAGGTATACATATACTCGACTACCACAGGGATATTATGAGAGCCCAATAATATTTGCACAAAAAATGGCTAGCAATCTGGCAGGGTCTACCCCACCAAAAAGTAGTTAAATTTTACTTTATGTAAATGACATCTTGCTAACAGCACCCAGCAGCAGTGCAGGGTGAATACAGTAGCATTGTTAAAATTTTTAGTAATACAAGGACACAAAGTAAACAAAAGTAAGTTACAACTTTGGGAAAAAAAAAACACAGGTTAGATACCTGGGATATGTGATATTCAATAAAGATAAAATACTAGATAAGGGAAAAAAAAAAAAAAAAAAAAACAGCAATTTTGCAAGCACCCAAACCAACAACTAAAAAAGAAATTATGTCTTTTCTTAGGTACAACTAATTTTTGTTGGAACTGGGTACCAAATTATTTTACAATGGAAAACAAAAGCAGAAATGGCTTTCTGCAGGTTAAAGCAGTTAATAGCTTCTTCATTAGTTTTAAGACTTCCAAGTTATCACAAACGTTTTTTTTTTAGACCATAAATTGTAAGCAATGGTACATGACATCAGTATTAAAGCAACAACATGGGGATAAGCAATGCCCCATAGCTTACTATTCATTACAGTTAGACCCAGTGGTGCAATCTTTGCCTCACTGTGTACAAGCAGTAGTTGCAGCAGCAATGGCAGTACAGGCTTCAGCCTCAATGGTGTTATTCCACCCTCTCACATTGAAAATGCCTCATGCAGTTGCAATAATTCTGCCACAAAAAGTTGCATACCTTTCTCCTGCTAGACATCTTTCATGTATGACCATACTGCTGAGTCAACCTCATATAAACAGTTAGCTTTACCTAGACAAGATCTTACAAATATGCCCTTGAATAATGCTGAGGTGACATATTACGTAAATGGCTCATGCAGAAGGGGTCCTACAGGAAAAAATCTGGTGGGGTATGCAGTAGTTACAGACACTAAAAATTTAGAAGCACAAACTTTGCCACACAACTTGTATGCTCAAGCAGCAAAACTGGTAATTTTGACAGAAGCATGTATTTTAGTAAAAGGCAAAAAAAAGTAAACATATATACTGATAATCAGTATGCTTTTTCTACAGTGCATGTGTTTGCACAATAATAAAAAAAATAGAGGAATAATTACATCCAGTAAAAAACCTATTAATCATGCGCAATTTATTTTGGAGCTATTAAAATCTATTCAGTTGCCTACCAAAGTAGCTATTTGTAAATGTGTAGCTCATACAAAACAACAGGATAAGATTTCTGATGCAGCTGCAAAGCAAGCAGCCTCAGACTCAGTCTAATTTATTTAGAGATGCAGCTTTGTTGAGCCATGGGCAGAGCCATGTCTCAACAGGGGGGATGGTACAGTTAGTAAATAAAATATTCCAAACATATGGATACATAAATTATACAATAAAATTTTGTGCAGCTTGTCATACTTGTAACAAGCACCATGCACAAGGAGCATTTAAAAACAAGCAAAGGAGTTTCCCTACACCACCATATCCATTCCATACTATTTGTATGGACTTCATAGAGTTAAATAAATGTGAAGGAAAGAAATACTGTTTAGTGATCATAGATATGTTTTCAAAATGGGTAGAAGCTTTTCCTTAAGGAATCATACCACCCACAGTCAGCAGGACTGGTGGAGAGGTACAATGGGATTTAAAAAAAAAAAAAAAAAACAAGTTAAAAAAGTTGATGAGTAAGACTCAGAAAAATTGGATTTGCTGTTTACCTCTAGCATTGCTGAGCATGAAAATAGTAACAAATGTAAAGGGTTTGATCCCCTTTAAAGTAGTATTTGAAAGGGCATATTATGTGCCTCAGTAAAAAGCTCTCATGCCTGCAGGGCTGGAGGCTGACAGTTCACTAGCTAATTAAATAAAGAAACTGTTATGAATAAATCTGTTTTGCAGTTTAACTCTTTTTCAGACAAAAGAACTTTCAGCTGAATAAAAACTTTGTGACTGATACACAAGGGCAAAATGGCCAAGAGTAAAGAAGACAAAAAAGCAGAGCAACCCAAGAACTATTGCATAATTATTTTAACTATGTATTTGTTAACTATAAGTGTGACAATTTTTCTCTTATTGTGGTTTTTCCTGCACTCAACCACACAAGTGAAAGTGAGAAGACGTGATGAACTGTTTATAGACTGGCATCCAAATTTTAACACGTACCTGGCCATGAAGCAAGTGTATACAGAAACTATGCACATTTCAAATTGCTGAGTTTGTACAGCTATACCAACAAAATATAATAGACTTTAACGTCCTCTGTCCCTCTGGGGATAAAATAAGACTTTGGAAAGTTTTTTATACAGAAACTGTGAGATCACAGGACAAAATTGCTTTATTTTTACCTGTTCACACAAAAAGGAGTTGTATGTCTCTACAAAAGTAATACCCTCCAGGTGGGCTGGAGTAATGGTAATATAACAATGTCTTATAAATGTTACATTAAAGTCAAAAGTGGGGGTACTGTTTGTAATACTAACCATGATTCATATCTGAGTTCAATGAAAACTACATTAAATGCAGTATGTGACAATCCAGTCTTAACTAAGCAATTGTCTATTAAAATAGAAAAATGTTTCATGCAGGGATAACACGATCAGTACCAAAGTAATAATTTTATTTGTGGGAAAAAGGCATATAAATGGTTACCTGAGAATTGGTCCGGCAGTTGTTTTTTGGGTTATCTGGTTTCAGCAATAAGACATACTGCAGAATTACCTTTGGGTAAAATGGCAAAGGTAAAGAAAGCAGCTCGGGAATCTGAAGGTCCAGTGAGAAAAAAAAACCTGTGAATCCAGTTGGTAAAATCGAAGCTGGTTGAAAAGGCCATAATTCAGTAAAAGACAAAAGTAAATTGACTCATATGAACTTGGGCAACAGTGTTATATCCAGGGCAGGAATACCACCAGCCTATGGAGCAGTCAAATCGATCTGGGAGCTGAGGAAGCTGTCAAAAAGTCATGAGCAATGCAACTTTTCCACCCTAGAATTGGTGACTAATGAACTGAATGCAATAAAAACTGTTGTGCTACAAAATCGAATGGCTCTTTACTTCACCCTAGCGGCAAGAGGTGGTACACGAAAAAAAAATGCTGTGCATACATTCCAGACAACCAACATGAAATCAATGACCACCTAGAGGTAATTCAGCAAGTATCAGCAATGACTAAACCAGGCCCAAACCCACTGACGGACTTTTCCAGAATCTGTTTGGGGGTGGGGTTCCATCCTATTAAACATTTAATTGCTATTTGTGTGGGTATACTCCTAATAGGAACATGTGTTTACTGTAAAATTCCCTGCATGAAAAGATTAATCAAAAATTTGTTGATATATCTGCTACTGAAACTTTTTACCAAAGTGTTGAAATTAAAAGATTAATTTCAAATGATGCTTTTTCTAAAATATAAAACCAATGACTTACTTAGCTGAAAGCCCTTGAAAGGGAAAGGCTGAGGAATGAAATAATATTGTTTATGTTTTCAACAGAATAAAATGCATTAACAGGAGGGAGAATGTTAGAAAAATCTATACATGCTGCTTAGAAAATATATTTACATACATGCTGCCTAGAAAATATATTTACAATGTGTGCTGCTTAGGAAGATGTGTATTTAAACATTCAAACATATATAAGTTGTGTGATCAAATATATAGAGAAATGTGTGCTTTAGTTAGGAATAAATGTACTTAAATCCATAATAGAGAACAAAGTTTATGTAATGCATTTAATTCTGTCTTACTAGAATAATAGTAGAAATAAACCTGCATATTATTGCTTGAAGCACAAGCTGCAGTGTAATCAGAAATTTGACCTTGGCAGCTTGCAAACACAGCCTGGCTCATGTCTTTCAAGTAAAGATTATTTTGCAAAGTTAGAAAATAATAAATCTGTTCGCATGTGTATCCTCTTTCCTGCCTCCACCAGGAGAGTAGCCTTGTGCGCACTATCTCTGATAGTGCGCAGCTGGGGAACCAGAAAGACAAAGAGAGGCATTAAAAAAGACATACATCTATTGTATTCGAACTAATCTGAAGAGCCTTGAATTGGCTACATCCTCAGGAGGTCATCGTGACTGACCAGGTGTTTGCAAGGCTGTAACATTCTCATGGGAAAAAGACTTCTTTGAAAAACACAATGTCAGCACTTTTTATGAATTACTATGATGTAAAGACCCTGTCACTGACCACGCCAGTGAGGTGGGCAAAACTGATAATGACATGTATAAAGTTGGTGTTCATTTCTGAATAAAACTAGTCAAAATTCTATACAACTTTGTGTATGGTTTTTTGCCTCCTAATGTACATTAGAGCTTTAAAATACTTGAGTTCTCCTGCATTATTGTTTGTTATTGATTGACATTGTTTTTAAATAACTCAATGATTTTTACAGTCCGATTCTAACAAATTTATTTAACACACACCACCAGCCTATACACAATCTTACATTCCTGAGCATTTAACATACATATATACACTACTAAAAGGTATAAACATCAGTATTTTTTGGACAGAGAACTCACAGTCTTTGCATTAATATTATAAAAAGTATTATAACAGAAACAAATCAAGATATTTTTTCTGTCTAAAGTTTCAAAGCCAACTTTTCACATCTTGGGAACTGTACAACCTAAAAGGACCAAAGAAATTCATCTTTGAGTATTTGTTTACTGTGTTTAGTTTTTTAGTTTTTATACTTAAAACAAACACTGAATACCTCTCAGACACTGCACTTTACGGTGCAAATAATTTCCTTTAAAGTGTTTAAGATTACCTAATGCAAACAGCTTACAATGGAAATACATTAATATACAAATGAAACTATTCATAAAACTCAATTAAATTAACCACATCTCCAAGAAGTGTGCACTACAGGCAGTGACAATGCAGTTGGCTCCTACCATGGCATTTTGTATCACACCCCTCAATAACATGCAACTCTCTCAATCATGAAACCAGAAACATAAATAATATAAATATAAAAATAAAAATAAGCAATAAACTTGTCTACTATGGCCACTGCAGGACATCATCAATCTTGCATCTTCCCTTTCACATATTGCTTTTTAAGTGACAAGTCACTCAGTTGAAGAACAAAGCCACAATACGTCAGGATGGCACAAGATGATATGGGTGTTAAATGAAAGCACGTGAAAATATAATCCAAAGGTGCTACATGTGTGAGTGAGTCAAGGTGCATATTACTGCCTATAAGGTGCATATTACTGCCTATGTTCCCCAGTTACACAGACTGCATCTTGTTTGCATATCTCTTCCTCTACTTATTGCATGCGTTCAGTAAAAAAAAAAAAAAAAAAAAACCCATTAAGTTTCAGCACTGGCTACCCTTAAATATAAACTAAATCGATGGTTACAATTAATGCATTAACTTACTACAACTATTAGAAGGCAGGCAATTTTTTTGTATAACTATTCACTTCCCATAGCTTCAAACTTTATTTACTTTCATTGAACTGTTTGCCAAATATCCCTACAAAAGGTAGCTATACTTTAACTTGCAAACTTTCACTATGCAAGTTCCTGGTCTCCAACCACAAGAAGGCGCCAATGGGGGAAAAAGGAATTTTACAAAGGGAAGAAAAAATGCCATGTTTCAAATGTTATTTTTTTCAAGACTATTCACCTAAAACGTTCTATGGTTTAAACCAAATCCTCCAGTCTAAACAGCTCTCTCTTTAAAAAACAGGAAACTTGATCATTTCATTCTGCATATCATAAAATCAATCTTTCATACCCCCACTCAGGATATCATAAAATGAATCTTTCATACCCCCCCACTCAGCAGCCCAAGGTCACAACATTTTATCAGCTTTCATTTGCTTCTTTTCAGCCTTTATGTTACAGTGTAAAAACTGAATATATTACAGCTAAGACAAAGTGATAACTTTCTTTAGTATCACAAACATATACAGCAGTAACAGACAACCTCACATTTAGAATACCTCTACTTACTATACAGAACTGCTTTACAACATAATGTGCAATGTACTTTGCAAAAACATTATACCAATACAAAATATAAATAAATAAATAACTTTTTTTCAGTCCCTTCAGTGACTGAAGCATTAACGTCAAAGTGAGGTTTATGGTTTACAGTTCTCTCACCGGTATAATACAGCGAAAACTTAAGTCTTTCGAAACACCTCTTGCAGACCCGTAACTCGCATGTCTCAACTAGATCTAGTTGGACTGATAGTTTATAGGTCTCCTCCCATTTAGTTAAAAATGTTCATATCACTGCTGATCTACCAGATTTCCTGCATGTCCCATCAGTCTCTGGTTCAAGTCCAAGGTATTTCTGATTTTTCTAGTCAACTCTTAAATGTTCTGCCAACAGAAAATGCTTGAGGAATAGAAAACTGCCCCTAGGCTACTTGTTAGTGTCAGAAGTATGCAAAGCAGTGTCACTTTCAGCTTGCTGGCTTACTTTCTGTTGGTTAAACTGTTTTTCTTCCTCAGCTTATTCTACAACCAAAATGTGTCTGACCCTCCACGAAGAGATATTCTGGATACAGCTGGATATAGCAACTTGGATCTTACACTTGTCTCTCGACATCCCCTGACTGCCAGGATAAACTTGCTTCTATCCCAAAAACAGACGTCCAGAAGGCTGAAGTTGAGTAGAAACCAATTTTAATAAAAAATGGGCATAAAAAGAACTTGGCGAGTGCTTTCGCAGCTTACCCGCTTCTTCGGACCATAAAAAGTAACTTTTAGTTATGTACTCACCATAACTTCAGATGTTTGGGATCCATCTCGCCTACATTCTGACTGATGGGTTCGGAGCCGATCCCTCGGCTCCGACTCGGCACGCTTATGCCAAAGAGCGAAGTCTCTTATTGGCTGAGCTTACTATATCCCAGGATGCACCACTACCAGTCCCCCAGATCTAGTTTGTCCGCATACATGCACACATGCAAGCACTGCTTATATAACATTGTCAGAAGAAACAAGATAAAACAGTAGAACTCAAAACCGTTCAATCTCTTCTGATCTCCAAGGCCGGGGGAAGGAGGGTGGGTATTAGGAATGTAGGCGAGATGGATCCCAAACATCTGAAGTTATGGTGAGTACATAACTAAAAGATGTTATGTGATCCTATCTCGCCTACATTCTGACTGATGGGACAGCGTCCCTAGCACCTGAATCCTGGGTGGCTCACTGGAAAACACTCCTGAGTACCGTGGAACCAAATGATGCTCGCCCTTTAGATGCCACATCCAATTTATAGTGGGAAATGAAAGTGTGCGGATTGGACCAAGTAGCAGCACAAATCTCAGAAATAGCGAGCTTGGAATGAAAAGCTATAGAAGTAGCCATAGCTCTGGTAGAGTGAGCTTTGATAGATGTTGTAAGTTGCTTATTCAAGAGGAATAAGCCTGAGTTATACAATCTCTAATCCATTTGGAGATAGTAGCTTTTGTGATGGTTTTACCCAATTTATTGTCTGAGAAGGACACAAACAACTGGTCTGATTTACGAATTTGCTGAGTCCTGTCTAGATAGAAGCGCAATTGCCTGTGAACATCCAATTTATGGAGAGTGTATTCTGCTTCATTGGAGAATTTTGGAAAGAAAACTGGTAGCTCTAGAGATTGTTGGAGACAGAGATTAGAACAGACCTTTGGGACAAAAGATGGATTAGGCCTAAGTGATACTCTATCCTTGTGAAAAATCAAGTACGGTGGTTTGATAGATAGGGCTTGAAGCTCTGAAACTCTTCTTGCAGAGGTAATTGCAACTAAGAAGGCAGTTTTCCAAGACAGATATCTTAACTCACATGTAGCAGCCGGTTCGAAGGGGAAGATGTTAATGCACGAAGCACCAAATCAAGATCCCACGGAGGCAGGATGAAAACTGGGGTCTTAACAGCCCGCACCTTTAATGAAAGTTTTGCATAATCTGCTGCTCATCAACGGAGGATCCATGGATTCGTGAAATTTAGAGATAGCTGCTAGTTGGACTTTAATAGTAGAGACAGAAGATCCTTGATTAAACAAGGATGTTAAAATTTCAAAACCTCTGGGATCGGGCAGTGATAGGGTCTAAGCCCCTGAGTTGAGCCCAGATAGCAAACCTCTTCCACTTACTGAGGTACAATTTCTTAGTGGTGGGTTTGTGGGCGAAGATAAAATGTGAATAACTTCCGGGTCTAAGGTGTGATTTCTGACTAAAGTCGGAAGTGGAGGAGCCAAGCTGTCAACTTCAAAGTGTGAAGGGACTGGTGTTGTCGTCCCGACTGATGAATTAGCAGATCCGGAGTTAGATCTAAAACCCAAGGATCGTCCACCGCATATTTCTTCAGGTAGGGAAACCATACCTGACGAGGCCAGTCTTGAGCAATTAGTATCATTGTGGACCCCAATTGAGAAGCTTTCTGAATGACTTTGGGGAGAAGTGGAATCGGAGGAAAGGCATAAAGTAGCCCTGTTGGCCAAGGTTGTGCTAGAGCATCCATAGCTGCTTCCCCCTAATGTGGAGTCAAGGAGAAGAACCTTTTGCACTTTGTGTTTTGTGGTGTTGCAAACAGGTCGCAGCACGGCGTCCCCCATCTTCTGAAAACCTGAGCTGCTACTGTTTCGTTCAGAGACCACTCGTGAGGAGAGAGAATTTTCCTGCTTAATCTGTCTGCCAATATATTGGATATCCCCAGAATGTGGGTCGCTACCAAGAAACGGCTGGTAGCTACAGCCCATTCCCACACCCTCATGGCCTCTCTGCAAAGGGGGTAAGATCTGGTCCCTCCTTGTTTGTTTAGATACCAGACCACCGACATGTTGTCTGTGTGGATAGCGATAATGCCCTGAGGGAGAAACTTGTGGAGGGCCTGTAGGGACAGAAGTACAGCCCTCATCTCCAATACATTGATGTGGAGAAAGGTTTCGTCTGGAAACCAGGAACCCTGAACTAACCTGCCCAGACAATGCCCCCCACCCTGTCTGGGAGGCATCCGTCGTCAGGGTGACCACTGGAGGAATAACAAAAGGACTTCCCTGATTCAGATTGGATGGCTGAAGCCACCAGCGAAGGTCCCGTTTGCACGTTTCTGTAATCATAATGGGGTGATTGAGGGGAAGATCCTGAAAGGACCATTGAGTCGATAATAGCCACTGAAGAATCCTCATGTGCAATCTTGCCAGAGGAACTAGGAGAACCGTGGCAGACATCGAACCTAAAAGTTGCAGGACCATCCTGGCTGGGGCCTTGGATCTTGAAAGCAGGGCTTGAACTTGGCCTTGTAAAGTTTGGATCCTTTCGGTAGGAAGAAAAACGCGCATCAATTTTGAGTCTATCTCTGCTCCTATGAACCTTATGCGCTGAGAGGGCAGCAAGACAGACTTTGACCAATTGAATGTAATTCCCAGGGTAGCACCCAGGGAAAAGGTGGCTTTGAGGTTGTCCATTAGTAGATGACTGGTGGTGGCAGTCAGGAGCCAGTCGTCCAGATAGGGAAACACTTGGAATCCAAGACTCCTCAGGTGAGCAGTTACTACTGCCAAACACTTGGTGAACACCCTGGGGGCTGTGGTGAGACCAAAGGGCAGAGCACAAAATTGGAAATGACTGTCTCCCAGGCTGAATCGCAGATACTTCCTGGACGCCCGATGTATCGGTATGTGATAATAGGCGCCCTTGAGATCTATGGAGCACATCCAAACATCCTTCTCCAATAATGGGAGAATGGATTGTAACGTGACCATTCGGAATTTGGATTTCGTGACGGATTGGTTTAGTCTGCTGAGATCCAATATTGGTCTCAGGTCCCCTGTCTTTTGGCACTAAAAGAACCTTGAGTAATTTCGGATCCGATCTGGTCTGTGGGGACCGGTTGGATGACTCCTTTTCTAGCAGCTTTAACGCTTCTGCGGCTGCAATTTCCCTTTGACTGGGTGGTGGGTCCGGGATTTTTGGACGGTGGGGGTGAGTGTGTGAAGGGAATGGTGTAACCTCCGGCAATAATCCGAAGCACCCATCTGTCCTGAGTGATTGACTCCCAGGCTTTTAGGTGCATGGCAAAACGGCACCCGACTGGCTCCGGAGCAGCACAGCCGGGCAATCCCTCATGAAGTGTGGGAGGCTGAAGAGCCACGAAAGGACTCGCGGTCTCCAGAATTGCGGGGCCCTCTGCCGCCTCTGGGACGGCGTCTCCCAGAAAAATTTCCCCGTCCTCTGCCTCTGGAAGGGGAATCTTCCTGCTGTTGAGGGAAAAACTTACGTGATTTGCAGAACCACATCTTCCCTCCTCCTTTAGCCTTGGGATAAGGCCGAAAGGGAGTGGAATAACATGCACCTACGGCAGATAAAGTTTTTCCTTCTTGCTCACAGCGGGTAAGAGTGTCTTTAACCTTAGGTCCAAACAAAGAGGACCCATCAAAGGGAGCGTCGGCGAAGGAAGACTTGAAGGCCTCCGCAAAATGAAACAAACGGAGCCAGGCTTGTCTGCGTAGAGCCACGCCTGTGCCTACCGCTCTACGCCCCTTCGGCCGCATATGAAATGAGCCTCATGGACGAGTTAGAAATTGAAGCAAGGATAGCCAACTGAGAGCTAACCGACTGGGCTAGCTGCTCAGGTAGGTTACCGAGAGGGAATCTGACAGCTCCTTGACCAGATCCCTCTGAAGCCTGGTAAAATGTGCCAAATAATTCAGGGACCTTAAAGTAAAGGCCGCTGAAGTCAGGGTGCGCTTCCGTGCGGTCCATACTCCTAGACTCCTTATTAGGAGGATGGACAGACGTTGAAGCCTCTGCCACGTCCTGTTGTGTAGCAGATGCCACCACCATGGCATCTACAGCCACGCCTTTAGTCAGGAACTCCTTCTCGGGTGGGGCAGACAAAAATTTGTTAGGACGAGAAGGGACTGGTTCCACGGTATCTGGATGTTCCCACGCCCTCCGACAAACTAAATCCAGGAGCTCGTCGAAAGGCGGAGACACCCAGGAGGCGGAGGGCTGAGCCCCAAAGGCCTTGAGAAGCACTGACTCATCAGCAGAGGGGGGTTTGGATATCCAGCCGCCTCGTTGTTTGAGGATCTCTAAAATGTCTGCAAATGAGACATCATCCGAGGGCGACTTGGGACCCCTCCGCATCATCAAGATCAGTGTCCGATGTAATAGACTCGGGGAGTCCACGTGCTTCCTCTTGCACGATCTCTTCCTTGGGGCTCCTCTGAAGACAACTCCGAAGAACCCTCAGGAGGAGGGGAACCCCAGTGGGGTAACCTCAGGCCCAGGGCTCCCCTGGGCCTGAGAACTGCCAAAGACCCAGTCTCCACGCCCAGGGAAGGTGCCGGTAAAGCCGGAGAGATGGCCGAAGGACTTGGCCAAGGCACTCCTCATAGCTCTGAAAGCCGGACCCCAGAATCCTGGGAGTGTCCGGTCCCGGAGCCATGATAGCAGACGGAAGTCCCGCAGCAAGCACCGAGAGGAGGCTCGGAACCGACAGCATAGGTCCGAAACATCACCCCCGGGTCCAGCCGAAGAAGTCCGTGTACCAAACTCGGGCCCGAAGGCCGGGTTGGAGTAAGGGTCGGAGCCGACCCTAAGACCTCCACCGGCTCCAACAGCACCTGCTCCGACGGAGCCAAGCGGTCGGAGGAGGAATGGCAATGACATGGGCATGGGCGTCGGCTCCGAAGCCAACTGGGTCGGAGCTGAAACAAATTTTTGAAAGACTGGGGACTGGAACAGTCTTTGGAGCACCCTGTCTATGTCCGAATCTGACATCCTCGATGACCTAGAGGATACTGAACGGGTTCGAGATGGCCTCTCCAACGGCCCCAAGGGGCTAGGGGACCGGCTCCGGGGCGACTCGATGACTATCGGCGCCGAAGGAATACCCAAACTAGTTTCCATCGGTGCCGAGGAGGACTTCGGCGCCGAGGAGGAAGTGTCTGAGCGGACAACCTTCATCGGCTCCGAGACCAGTGGAGCCGACGAAGATGACCTGCCTCTCAATGCCCCAGCCATCGGCTCCGAAGCCAGAGGAGTCGAGACTGGTGGCATCGAGGCAGACCGTTCGCCTCGGCTCCAAGTCCTTGGAGCCGAAGGACAAACCTGCCTATGTCTTTTGGCGGTCGGATCCGACGGACTGGTCGGAGCCGACGCCTTTCTTTAGCAGGAGAAGGAGAGGATGCTAAAGCTTCTTCAAAGGAGGGTTTTATAAGGCCTTTTAATATGAGCTTATTTTTCCTCTCTTGGAGGACCCTCGAGGAAAAAGCGTGACACACGCTGCAGGACTCCTGCAAATGTTTTGCACCCAAACAATAAACACAGAGAGAGTGGTCATCTGTGATAGACATTTTAAAGTTGCACTTGGTGCACTTTTTAAAGCCCGAAGGCCTAGGAACCTGAGACATTCCGGTGAATTATTCAGTGAACTAGCCAAAACACAGTACAAACACTGTAATTAGAAAAGAAATTTACTCTGCTTTGTCCTTCTTTTAAAGAAAGAGAAACTATCAGCAGTATAAAGGATCCGAGATCCCTAAACAGAAAGAAGTCACCTAACAACCAAAAAGACCGGGAAAGGCCTTTCCACACAAGAGGTACTCCTAGTCAACACTCACAACACAAGAATTTACCAAGTAAATTTCTCCAAACTCACTCTAAACACAAGATAGCTGTTAAAACAGCTTTTTGTTGAAGAATAAAGAAATTCCTGACAGAAAGTTAGTGAAAATAATCACTACTTAGCTCAGCCAGCTCGAGACCACGTCTTCACTTGTTAGCGGCAAACGAGATCTGGGGGACTGGTAGTGGTGCATCCTGGGATATAGTAAGCTCAGCCAATAAGAGACTTCGCTCTTTGGCATAAGCGTGCCGAGTCGGAGCCGAGGGATCGGCTCCAAACCCATCAGTCAGAATGTAGGCGAGATAGGATCACATAACATCATACATTAAAACCTTATATACAGATAATGTGATTTGACATCTTTTAATTTTAATCGTATGGCTGATTATCAGTGGTCAGGGAATAAGCCAGGCTGCCAAACTGAGACAAATTCTCCTTCCCTCTGGGTCAGGCAAGTTAGGGTCTGAGGGAGATGCCATGGTGGCAGTGAGGACAGGCTGCACAGCAATGGGTACCAGTGCTGGCGAGGCCAGTCTGGAGCAATCAGAATTGTCCTTGGTCTTTCCTCTCTTATTTTGAGCAGTACCTTGGTGATGAGAGGTAGTGGGGGAAATGCACAGACCAAGAGAATAACCCAGGGGAAGGATAGGGCATCCACTTTCCAAGCCATGCAGTGATGATCCCTGGTGCAAAACTTGCTGAGCTGATGGGTGGTGTGGGAGGCAAAGAAGTCGACCTTTGGGGTGCCCCATTTCTGACTTATTAGGGTGAAGGTTCTTTTGTCGAACTGCAACTCATATGGGTTCAAAAGATTTCTGCTTAAGTAGTCTGCCAGAGAGTTTAGACAGCCTGGCAGGAATTGTGCTAACAGGTGGAGTTGCATGGCAGAGGCTGTGTGCCAAAGGGTCATGGCCAGCCTGCATAGAGGACAGGAGTGAGTCCCTCCCTGCTTGCTGATATACCACATTACAGTGGTGTTGTCTGTTTTGATCAGGAGAGCCCCTGGGGAGAGAAGGGGCCCGAAAGCTGGCAATGCGTGCTGGACAGCCAACATCTCTTTTTGGTTGATGTACAGATGGATTTGCTGTGGGCTCCACTGGTCCTGTATGCACCTGCCATCCAGGTGTGCACCCCAGGCATAGTATGATGTGTCTGTGGTGAGGAAGGCAGTCCCTTGTTGTGGGAGCATGCTGCTGCCCACCAAAGAAAATCTTTCCTTAGGCAAGGTATCATTCGTATAAGAGTTTCATGTTTTGACAGTGTTGACACCACAGGCTTTTTAGGTACCACTGAAGTTTCCTCATATGCAGTCTGGCATATGGAATGAGTAAAATGCAAGATGCCATGAACCCCAGAGCTTACAGGATTTTCCTTGCAGATAACTGGGGTCTGGTGGCTAGTTGAGAGAAGTAGGCTGTCACATAGGTTTGCTTTTCTGGTGTAAGGAATGCCATCTGGGATGCTGTGTCCAGGCTTGCTCCCAGGATTATAATCCTTTTGGTGGGTACTAGTTTGGATTTATTTTCGTTGATAGTGTACCCTAGAGAGGTTGGTAGGGACTTTACAAAGGCCAGGTGCTTGAGCAGCTTTTCCTGACTGTCTGCCTGAATTAGGCAGTCGTCTAAGTATGCGTAAATTTGGATATTACTTTGTCTGCAAAAGGCAATGGCGGGTATTAGCCAAACTGACAGTTTGATAATCTGCAAGTGCAGGTGCCGCATGCCCCCCCCCCCCCACCCAAGTCAAGAGGTCGGAGATCAGGGGAAGCTGCCTGGGAGGCTGTAATTTCAGGCTGCGCAGTAAGGGGTACCAATGCTGTCTGGGCCAATCTGGAGCAAAGAGGATGGCTTTTGGTCACTCCTCCCTTACCTCGATCAGTACCTTGGCAATAAGAGGCAGAGGAGGGAAAGCGTACACAAAGAAGGATTTACAGGGGAAGGTCAAGGCATCCACCTTCCACGCTAGGTGGGGATACTCCCTGGTACAGAATTCTTTCAGCTGGTGGTTGAGGTGCAAAGCAAAGAGAGCCACCTCCGGAGTTCCCCACTCCTAAGTGACTTGCAAAAAGATTTTTCTGTGCTGCTGCCATTCGTGGGGGTCCAGTAAGTTTGTGCTTAAGTGGTCTACCAGGGTGTTGATCACTGGTAGGTACTGGGCTACTGGCTGTAATACCAAAGAGGAGACGGTCAGTCAGAGGTTCATAGCTAGCCTGCACAGAGTGTATGAGTGGGCCCCTCCCTTTTTGTTGATGTATGAAATTACTGTGGTGGTGTCCGTTTTGATAAGGAGAAGCCCTGGCCTGAGATGGGGTTAGAAGGATGTCAGAGCCTTTTGTACTGCCATTATTTCTTTCTGGTTGATGTGTAAGGGAAGGTGCTGGGCATCCCAAAGAACTTGGGTGCACCTGCCTGCTAGGTGAGCACCCCAAGCAACGTTTGAGGCGTCGGTGGTGATGGTCTGCCCGGTTGGGTGGAGGATGAAGGGAAGACCCTTGTTCATGGCACAGGCCCCTGCCCAGCAGAGGAACTCGGCCCTTATACAGGGGTCAGAGGGAAAGAGGTCTCTAGAGGCTGAGACTGCTGACACCAAAGGTTCTTTAGATACCACTGAAGTTTTCTCATCCGAAAGCCTGACCAGAGGAATTAGGAGGATGCAAGATGCCATGTTATTCAAGGCTTGAAGGAACTTCCTCGCAGTGAGGTGACGTCTGGAAGCCAGCTGGGTAAAGCAGAGAAGCAGGATGGCTCTGCTTTTCTGGTGATAGGAAGGCCATTTGGAATGCTGTGTCCAGCAGTGCTCCCAAGAAAATGATCTTCCTGGAGGGTGTTGGCTTTGATTTCTTCTCGTTAATGGTGAACCTTAAGGAGGTTAGGAGGGTTTTGACACAGCGAAGGTCCTGGACCAGCTAATCTTTGATTTCTGCCTGAATGAGGCAGTCATCCAGATAAGAGTAAATCTGTATATTTCACTGTCTGCAAAATGCTATGGCTGGGGCTAAGTATTTGTTGAATACCTTGGGAGCAGAAGATAAGCCAAAGGGTAGCACAAAGAACTGAAAGTGTTGTCAGCCTGCTCTGAAGTGCAAGAATTTCCTGCAGGATTCCCTTATGGGGAAGTGGAGGTAGGCATCTTTCAGGTCTAGGGTCACTAAACAGGTATTCTTTGTCAGCATAGGCAGCAGCTGCTCCAAAGTTAGCATTTTGAATTTGGGGACCACCGGTGAGGTGTTCAGAATGGATAGATCCAGGATGGGGCATCAAGGCCCTCTTTTCTGGGAACAAGGAATAGCCTGGAATAAAAGCCTTTGCCTGTTTGATCTGAGGGGACAGGTTCTACTGCCCCTTGGGATATGAGAGTTTGGACTTGTTTCAATGCCTCTGCCCACTGATTTGGAGGTAAGTCTGGGTACCCGCTTGGAAATGGGAATTTGTTTAAAGAGAATTTGTGTCCCTGAAAAATGATCAAGACCCACTGGTCCTTTGTAACAGAAAGCCAATTTTCTTTGCGGAGGGAGAGCCTTCCTTCTAGCTTCTAGTGAGTGAAAGGAGGCCAGAGGGTGGAGAGGGGGTCATTGAGAGTTTTTGCCATAGAAGGATGGCTTAACACTCCCTGCCTTTGGGGCGAAGTGGTCCACTGTTTGGTTCTCTGCAGTCCCTGAGATAGGGGCCTCGGTTTTCTGTTCCTGCGGGGATTACTTTACCCCTGTCTGCTAGGTGCAGGAAGGGACCAGTGCTTAGACGGAAAATTCCTGTTGAACCTAGGAGATTGTACCTGAAAGAAATCTTTTACTGTTTGCATAGATTTTGCTTTGTCCTCCATCTTTTTAAGCACCTCTTCTGCTTTTACTTCAAACAAGCGGTCTTTATCCAAGGGTGCATCAATTAATTTAGACTTTACATGATAAGGGAGAGGTTGCTCCTTCAACCATGCATGTCTCCTTATGACAGAGCCTGACACTGCTGCCCTGCTTAAAGCTTCTATGGCATCATAGCCACAGTGCAATGAATGTTTAGCCACTTGACAAGTAGAGTGCAGTAAATCTGCTAACTCTCAAATTAGCACAGTCAGGAAAGGTTGAAATTTTTTTGCTTTAGTAGTTCCAAAGTGTGTTGTTGATATTTTGACATATGGAACTGACAGTTGAGTGCTATGATAGTTAAGGTTGCAGAGGTGTATACTTTTTTACCCAATCTGTCCAGAGCTCTGGAATCCTTGTCAGAAGGAATAGGATTCTTAGCAGAGCTAGCCTTTGCTCTTTAGGTCCCTGGGTAATGACCTCCAGGTCTGCAACAGGACTTCTGTACAGGTATTTGTGAGAATCCAGTACTCTAATACCAGTCAGATTTACTAGGAGCAGGTGGGAGGGCATCAGGGGCTAAGCTGGATTCATGGAAATCATCATCCACCACCTCTAAGATAAGGGGGATGGCAAAGGGTCTGTGCTGGGGCAGGTCTAGAAACTCTCTTGTCTTTTCTTAGACTGAGGGAAGTCCTGGGATTCCCAGTGGAAATGTTCCCTGAGGGTGTGAAGGGTTTCCCCAAAGGACAAGTCTTCTGGTGGGGAGGCAGCCGGAATGGATTCCTCTGCACCTGAATCCTCATAAGCTGTCAGAGGTCGTTGTTCCTCTCTTCAAAATCTGAATAATCAGATTCCTCAGAATTCTTTTCTGTCAGTATTTCAGAAGAAAGGTGTCTTTTCCTTTTACAAGTTATGGCCTGACTGCCCCTGATAAGGGAGAGAAGATCCTCCGCCATTTTAAGTATTTGGGCTTAGGGTGGTGGAGCAGGAATAAGATGGTGGCTAGAGGTAGATTTGCTAGGAGTGGCCTGGCTTCTAGGCCTAAGAGTACCCATCGGGCTGAGAGAAACAGTAGTCAGATGAGAAGACGTCTATTTTGTCTAAATTACATAGTGCGAAAGGCCTCCTCCGAAGCCAGTGCCTGCATCACGGCTCTGGACCCAACCGAGGTAGAGACCACCAAAGGCTTGGAAGATGGAGAATATTTCTGCGGCAAACCGGACTCTGAAAGGGTCTCAGTAACAGCCTGCATGGATATCGTATCTGGCATCAGGGGCTGCGAAAGCGCCTCACTGAATTCTGGAGAACAGATGACCTGCTTAGTGGTAGAGTCATCGGAAGGCTTAGCCTTGTGTGGTCTGTCTCTATCTTTATCTTTACGTTTTTTTCGGAATATCTTTGGATTGTTGGCTGACTGACACCATTTCGAAATGCGAAGATGGAAGACGAAAATGCCCGTCTCCAACAGGAGCTCTATGACGAATGTTTCTCGCATTAGAGAGGGCACAGAACCTGCAACAGGGGATGCCATGATCTGGGCCTAAACAAGTGACCAGTATGAATGGAAGTCTCTGTGTGGGATCTGCTTTCCACAGGCGAGACAATTGTTAACATTTTCGGATATCGGTTAGTGCAAGAAAAAAGGATCCCCAATGGGTACTTAGCTTTAAAGGTTTTCAGCTGCAATTCAAACTCTGGTAGCAACCAACCAGCACACCTGCGAACAGCTTCTGCTATGGGCTCCATGGCAAAAAAGACTGATATAAAGCAAGGCAGCCATCGCCATTACAGCACTGACGACCTGACAGTCAACAAGCAACGGCAGATATGACAAAAAAAAAATTGACTAGTATTTGGGCCAGCAGAAAGCTACCACAGCAGGGATAACCCACAGGTGATGACTACAAAGTAGAGTTGTGTACACTTACCATAAATGTAGATGTTAGCGTGTACGCACTGTTGCAGTCATTACATCCCTCTGCTGGCAGGTTGTCCTCAGTCAGCCTGATTAACAAAGTCTCGGGTCCTGTGTTGGTTGCTGCCCCTTCTTCCATGACATCAGGTCGTCAGAGGTATAAAATATGCAGCCAACGCCATTACATCAGTTTTTCATTACCCCAGATGTCAGTTGCCCCCCAAATGGGGAGCAAATAAAATTAAAAAACACAAAAAATATACCTCCAATCCCAAAAGCAAATACACCAAAAGGGCTTTTAAGCATAGTGAAAGAAAGTAGAGGTATAGCCAGAGAAAAATAGGGGGCTGGAAGGAGGTTAACCAGGACTGCAACAGTGAATACACTAACATTTACATTTGTGGTAAGTGTACACAACTGTACTATGTTCTTCATGTTTCACTGTTGCAGTCATTACATTTGGGTAGATTCCCAAAGCTATGGTTGGGTGGAGGAAATTATACAGCATTAGGACCAGCTATAAGACCCTGCAGGACAGCAGTGGCAAAGCCAGCTCTGGATTTAGAGAAAAGTGGTGAATGGAAATGTTTGGTGAACGTATGAACTGAGCTCCAGGTAGCAGCTTCTAGAATGTCCCTGGTAGGAACACCTCTGAGAAAGACTGTAGAAGTAGATGCAGCCCTGGTGGAATGGGGGATAGTTTTTCCATGGTGCATATAGCAGAAACAAATACAATGGCTTATCTATTTGGAAATGGTTTGCTTTGAAATAGCCTTTCCCTCTGCCCCTGCAGCAAATGCCACCAGCAGTTGTTCAGATTTTCTTTGGGATATAGTCCTGTTCAAGTAAAATCTAAGTTGTCTGTGTACATCTAATGAATGCAAATCCACTCCCCCTTGTTCTGTGGATTGGGAAAGACAGTTGGCAAATGAATGGTCTGATGAAGAGCCACACTGGATACCACCTTGGGCATGAAGGATGGGATGGTCCTGAGAGATGTCCTGTCCTCTTGAAAAATGATGAAAGGCTCCACTGTCATAAGAGCCTGTAATTCGGAAATCCTTCTAGCTGAAGTGACTGCTAAAAGGAAAGCTGTTTTCCAGGAGAGAAATTTTAAGTCTGCAGTAGCAGCTGGCTCGAAATGAGGGAGAGTGAGCTTTTCCAATACAAAATGGAGGTCCCAGGCAGGGGTTGGAGCTCTCCTGGGTGGTCTTAGGTTTTTGGCCCCTCTGAGATACTACTTCAGCAGAGGATGAGAGAAGAGGGGAGGTTCTGTGCTGTAATGAGCTGAAATGGCTGAGGCATGGATTTTTATGGAAGAAAAGGACAGTCCCTTGTGAAGCACCTCAGTTAAGTATTGTAAAATCTGAGGAATGTTGGATACTGCTGTGCTTATCCTTTGAGACAGATTCCAGGCACAGAATCGTTTCCATTTGTCAGCATAAAATTTTCTAGTATTAGGCCTTCTCGCCTCCAAAATGACATCCATCACAGGTTTGCTGAGGGATACTAAGGGTGAATTTAGGTGATTAGCCACGCTGCAACATTCGTTTGGAGCTGCGTGTGCAGAACTTGGTTGTTCTGCCGAGATAGTAAGTAAGGTGTCTGAGGCAGGTGCCATGGTGGAAGGTGCGACACATTGCGCAGGAGTGGTACCAATGCTGGCGAGGCCAGTCTGGAGCAATCAAAATAATTTTTGTTTTGTTTGACTTTTAGTAGAACTTTGGAGAGCAGAGGCAGAGGAAGAAAGGCATAGACGGATAGGTTTTTCCAGCTGAAGGATAGAGCATCCAATTTCCAGGCTTTTTTGTGAGGAGTTCTTGTGCAAAATTTGCCCAACTGACAGTTGTGGGGTGACGCAAAAGGATCCATGTCTTGGCTCCCCCATTTGCATGTCAACATGTTGAAAATCCATGGTTCCAGTTTCCATTTGTGTGGGTCCGTGAGATTTCTGCTTAGTTCATCTGCCAGAGTATTCAGCTTTCCTGGCAGGAATTGAGCTTGTACTTGATAGGTCAAGGTCGCGTTCCACAATGCCGTGGCTAGTCTGCAAAGTGGGTAGGAGTGTGTACCCCCCTGCTTATGTACCACAAAACCATGGTGCTGTCTGTCTTTATCATTAATTGTCCAGGATGAAGGTAGTCCTTGAAGGCTGTCAGGCACAGCTAGCATTTCTTTTTGATTGAGATGAAGGTGCATTTGATTTGGGCCCAATTTGCCCTGAATGCACTTCCCTGCCAGATGTGCCCCCCCAAGCATAGTCTGATGCGTCTGTAGTTACGGTTTGGGCGGCAGGGGGTGGTGTGAATGACAGTCCCTTGTTTTGGTGGCAGGCCTCTGTCCACCATAGGAACCTCTAGTTGCAAGCAAGGAATGATAGGAATCATTGTTTCCAGGCTGTGACAACGCTGACTCCATAGACTTTTTAAGTACCACTGATGTTTCCTCATATGCAGTCTTGCTTATGGTATTAGAAGAATGCAGGATGCCATGAACCCCAAGGCTTGCAGTATTTGCATTGCAGAAAGCAGGGTTTTTGTGGCCACCTGTCTGAAGTAAGTCACCAGATGAATTTGCTTCTCTGGCGCAAGGAAAGCCATCCGGGCAGCTGTATTCAAGCTTGCACCCAGGAATGTAATTTTTTGACAGGGTACCAGTTGTGATTTCTTTCTGTTTATAGTGTACCCTAGACAAGTTAGAACCCTTTTTACAAACGCCAGATGGTTTAGAAGAGTGTCCTTGTTTTCTGCCTGAATTAGACAATTGTCCAGGTATGGATATATTTGAATATTTCTTTGCCTGCAAAAGGCAATTACTGGAGCCAGGCACTTTGTACAGAACCTGGGCGCAGTAGATAAGCCAAAGGGCAGTGCAGAGAACTGGTAATGCAAGTAGCCTCCTTAGAAGCGGAGGTATCCTCTGCAAGATTCCCTGATTGAGATATGCAGGTAAGCCTCTTTTAAATCTAGAGTTGCCAACCAGGCATCCTTGCCTAGCATATGAAGTAACTGGTGAAGAATCAGCATCTTGAATTTTGGAATGTCCAGAAAGGTGTTTAAAGTAGATAAGTCCAGAATTATACGCCATGATTTGTTTTGTCTGGGTACCAAGAAAAGTCTTGAATAGAAACCTTGTCCCTTTTCCTCTTCTGGTACTGGTTGAATAGCCCCCATGCTCAAGAGGGAAAGTACTTGTTTCTGGGCCTCTGCCCACTGATTTGGGGGCAGGTCTGGCCATCCGTATGGAAATGGCAACATGTGGAAATGAAATCTGTATCCCTGGGATACTATATTTAAAACCCATTTGTCCTGGGTTATACAAGTTGCCAGTTTCTTGCATAAAGAGCCAGCTTTCCCCCCAAAGGGGCAGCTAAAAGGTAAGTGCTTGGTAAGTATAAAGGGAGGTCACCGAGACTGCCTACCATAGGGAGATGTCCTGTTGTTTTCAGATTTGGAAGAGGAGGCACACCATTGTTTTATTCTGAAAGTCCCTTGCGACTGAAACCTGGAGCCTTTGGAATGTCTGGGTTTGACTTGAGTGGCTCTTGAAGGAACTGGAAAGGTCCAGTTCTTAGTAGTCCAGTGCCTACTAAATCTTGGAGGTTGCACTTGTAAGAAATCTTTCACAGTTTGCATAGATTTAGCTTTATCTTCCATCTTTTTTAAAACTTCTTCAGCCTCATTACCAAAGAGACGGCCCTATTGTAAAGGAGCATCCAACAATTTTGCTTTAACATGATCAAGCAGATTTTGCTCTTTGAGCCAAGCATGCCTTCTTAGCACAGACCCAGTTACAGCAGCCCTGCAGGAGGCCTCCAAAGAATCAAAACCATATTGCAAAGTATGTTTTCCAACTTGTTCAGCTGAATGCAATAAATCCTGCAAATCTTGGTTTTCCACACAGTCAGAAATTAACATTTTCTGTTTAAGCAGTCCCATGATATGCTGTTGATATTTTAGCATATGAAATTGACAGTTTAAAGCCCTGATTGCCAAGGTTGCATAAGTGTAAACCTTCTTACCCCATATATCCAGCACCCTGGAATCTCCATCAGAAGGGGTAGGATTTTTAGCAGTAGAAGCCTTAACGCCCTTGGGACCCTGAGAAATGGTTTCAGGATCTGCAACAGGAATCAGGAGCCATACTAGATTCGGAAAAAACATCAACAATGTCTAGAACAGGAGGTATAGCCAAAGACCTATGCTGAGGAAGAAGAAAATCTCCAAGTCTCTTTTTAGATTCAGAGAAATCCTGACTTTCCCAGTGGAAATGTTCCCTTAGGCATGTAAAGTTTCCCCAAAAGAAAAATCCTCAGGGGGAGAAGCAGAAGGAATGGAATCTTCTGCATCAGAGTCCTCATAAGTAGGTATAGACAAATCCTGGTCGTTAGAAGAGTCAGAAGAAATAGAATCCTGTTCAGAAGATTCAAAATCAATGTCTTGCCTAGGCTTCTTGGGGGGGGGGCAAACCATGATCAGTGTAATTAAATCTTCAGCCATTTTGATCATTTGTATTTTAGGCATAGGGGCCTGCACATGTGGCCCAGGCGTCTGTTTTTAGGCATAGGTTGAGATTTTGACCTTAGTTTTGAAGAAGGCATTGGTTTAATATACAAATCTGTAGGTCTGAAAACACCCTCAGAAGCCAGTGCCTGCACAGCAGCTCCGGACCCATCCAAGGTAGAGACATCCGTGGATTCCATAACTGAAGCATCTCGCGGCATACCAGACTCCGAATGGGTCTCAGTAGAGGCCTGCAAATCAGAAGTAGCGGTTATCAGGGGCTGTGAAAGCGCCTCACTGAGTACCGGCGAACTGGCGACTGGCGTAGAAGAACGTCGTCGGCAGTTCTGGACCTCAATGGCCTGTCTCTTTCTTTGCATTTTTTTAGGGATTCCGGTAGTCGGATTGCTAACAGACGACATTTCTGGATAATTAAAGCATGAGCCAAAATATTTAGAAGCAAAAATGTACAAACGTTTGACAGTGCGTTGATTAAATAAAGCACAAAACCGACAGCAAGGTACACTGTGGTCAGGGCCTAGGCAAGGAATACAGTACAAATGAAAAACCTTATGAGGCATTTGCTTCCCACAAGTAATGCAATTAACTTTTACTGACATCGGTAAGGAGCAAGAAAAAGTTTCCCCAACGGGGTACTTAGCTTTTTAGTTGAAGACTTCGGATCTGAAACTCAAAAATGAAAATTTCAGGAGTTAGCCAAACGGCACTTGCAAACTGCTTCTGCTTCGGGCACCGCGAGGCAAGAAAGACTGATGTAATGGCGTCAACTGCATGTTTTATACCCCTGATGACCTGACGTCATGGAAGAAGGGACAGCAACAGACAGTACCCAAGACTTTGTTAATCAGGCTGACTGAGGGCAACCTGCCAGCAGATTACCCAAATGTAATGACTGCAAAAGTGAAACACAAAGATCATCATCCCCTTCCAAGGGAAAGACATAGCATCCACTTTCTAAGTCAAACGACATTGCGACAATGGAAGAGAACAGAGGAAGTTGCCTGTTCAGACAGGAGATAAGGAGATCCACTTGAGGAATACCCCACCAATGAACTATGTCCAGAAACACATCTCTGTGAAGCATCCATTCATGAGGCTGTATCCTGGACATGCTGAGAAAATCTGCCACAAGTTTGCATTCTGAAGATATATAGATTGCTTGTATAGTCAACTGCAGATAGACTCCCATTTCCTATGCTTGAAGGGGTAGTCTGCACTGAAGGTAAGACCTTATGCGTCCTTGTTTGTTGATGTACCACATGACTGTGGTGTTGTCTGTATAACCATTCTAAGCAGGGGCACCTTCTCTGCTCCTTCTCCCAAGACCAACAAGAGTGGTTTCTCCCTTGCCTACCAAGGGGACCCAAATAGCTTCAGAGGACGTGCCAAGTGGCTTTACGGACATCAGAGGGATGGAAAAGAGAAGAGGTCTGAGGGACCAGCTTCAGCCACTGTAGTCACCCACCTATGGCTGAGGCAAATTATTAGCCTGCTGTGGTGTCAAAGGTTGTACAGTTAACTTTCTTTTTGTAGCTAGGAGGAGGAGGACTGAATGAGGGACCTGCAGTTTGTTCCACAGCCAAGCCAAAAATGGTGGTGCTTTTCCAGGGAAGCAAAGCAGCACACATCGGTAAACAGAAAGCACTAAAAAATAACCTTTTCCCAAGCAAAACACAGTGAAAAGTACTTAACCACATTCTGCCAGCACAAAAAAGTAAATTAAACAGAGTTTCTCCACAGAAAAAAAAGTGGTTTTAACTTTTAAACTGACAAGGAAAATTGTGTTAAATCTTACCATAACCATAGATGTCCTCCTCCATGTTGCAGTATTCTACATGTGGGTTTACCCTTCTCCCTCTCCAGTTGTCTGGGCAGGTATCCAAAGATTTTCAGCCCCTCTTGGTGCGTCTGATGTGGCTGCAGGAATGTGGGCCATAAAAGTGACGTCTGCACGCACCAGCCCTCAGAACATAGCAAAAACACCAGTCAGAGCCAGTCCTGTGAGGTCATAGCCTATCTAGTGTCACCCAGGAGAGCAAGTGCAGTCTGACAAGAGGGGAAGGTGGGAGGGAAGGAATACTGCAACATGGAAGAGAAGGACATCTATGGTTATGGTAAGAATTTACACAACTTTCCTATGTCCTTATGTTCCAGTGTTGCAGTATTCTACATTTGGGTCATTGCCAAAGCTCACCGAGGATTGGGAGGCGGCCTAGATGATGTTTCCAGGAAGCCATGTAGGATAGCCCTGGAGATGTGGTCCAGTTTGTAGTGTTTGGTGAAGATGTGTACTGAGGACCAAATAGCTGCCTCAAGTATGGAGTTAAGTGTCTAACCCCTTAAAAAATGCTTCAGAAGAGGCCATTGTTCTGGTGGAGTGAGCTTTGACATTGCCCTGGTGTAGGTAGCAGAAGGAAATAGCCCTAGAGATCCATGCCGAAATGGTCTGTTGGCGCACAGCTTTCCCCAGGGCTCTGTTGTGGAAGGAGACAAACAGCTGGTCTGATTTCCTAAAAGGTTTGGTTTTGTGTAGATAAACAAGTACAGTTGCGTACACTTACCATAAATGCAGATGTTTGAGTGTATTCACTGTTGCAGTCATCATATTTGGGTTATCCCTGACAGGGTAGCCCTCAATCGGCCCGAATAACAGAGGCTTAGTATTTCTGTGTCAATTGCCGTCGCTCCAGGACTGATGTCAGGTCGTCAGTGTTATAAATTAAGGCAGCCAACGCCATTACATCAGTTTTTCTCTACCTGTCAGGAGCCCCCAAGAGGTAGCTAGGTTATGACGGAAGAATATCACCAGTAGAAAGTAAATACCAAAAAATCCTCGTAAGGATAGAGGGAGATAAAAATTGAGAGAGAGAGAGAGAGACAGGGAGAGAAAGAGAGAGAGAGACAGGGAGAGAAAGAGAGAGAGACAAGGGGGATGGCGGGAGGGAAACCAGGACTGCAACAGTGAATACACTTGAACATCTACATTTATCGTTAAGTACACAACTGTACTATGTTCTTCGTGTTTCACTGTTGCAGTCATCACATTTGGGTTGATTCCCAAAGCTGAAGAAAAGGGTTGAGGCAGTCAAGAAGACTGGGGACTGGCTAGCATGCCCTGCAAGACTGCTGTGGCAAAGCCTACCCTGGATTTGGAGAAGACAGGCAAGGTGGTAATGCTTGGTGAAGGTATGAACAGATGTCCATGTTGCAGCATCCAAGATGTCCCTGGTGGGGAAACCTCTAAGGAAAGCTGCAGAGGTGGAGGTTGCTCTGGTAGAATGTGTCCTGACCCCCTTGGGGGGAGGTTTCCCGTGCTGCTTGTAGCAGAAATGGATGCAGTGTGCTATCCATTTGGAAAAGGTTTGTTTGGATATGGCCTTGTCTGGCCTCACGTATAACATCTAGAACTTGTTTGCTTAGATTAGCAGCTTGTGCAGTGATCAGGGAATAAAGCCAGGCGGCCAGATTGAGGGTCTGCAATTGGGGATGCATGAATTCTCCATTCCCCTGGGTCAGGAGTGTTGGGATCCGATGGAGATGCCATGGTGGCAGTGGTGACAGGTTGTGCAGCAGAGGGTACACCAGTGCTGGCGTGGCCAGTCTGGGACAATCAGGATTGTCCTCTGTTTTTCCTCCCTTATTTTGAGCAGTACCCTTGTAATGAGTGGTAGAGGGGGGGAATGCATAGACAGAGAGGTAGACCCACTGGAAGGATACAGCATCCACTTTTCAGGCCTTGCTGTGAGGTTCCCTGGTGCAGAATTTGCTGAGCTGATGGTTGAAGTGGGAAGCAAAGAGGTTGACTTTCGAGGTGCCCCATTTCTGGGTTACAAGGGTGAAGGTTCTTTGGTCTAGCTGCCACCCATGTGGGTCCAGAAGATTTCTGCTTAAGTTATCTGTCAGAGAGTTTAGAGAGCCTGGCAGGAATTGTGCTAACAGGTGTAGTTGCATCACTGAGGCCGCGTGCCAAAGGGTCATGGTGAGCCTGCACAGAGGGTACGAGAGAGTCCCTCCCTTCTTGTTGATGTACCACATCACAGTGGTGTTGTCTGTTTCGATCAGTACAGACCCCAGGGAGAGAAGGGATCTGAAGGCTGTCAGAGCTTGCTGAACAGCTAACATCTCTTTTTGGTTGATGTGCAGATGTATTTGGTTTGGGCACCATTGGCCCTGAATGTACCTACCACCTAGGTGTGCACCCCAGGCATAGTCTGATGCGTCTGTGGTGAGGGTCTGGGCGGTGTGGGGTTGTGAGAAGGGTAGTCCCTTGTTTTGGTTGCATGCTGCTGCCCACCAAAGGAAATCTTTCCTTAAACAAGGTATCATTGGTATAAGAGTTTCCAAGTCTTTGGGTGTGTTGTACCTAAAAAGCCTTTGGTGTCCATTGTAGTTTCCTCATTTGCAGTCTGGCACATGGAAAGAGTAGAATGCAAGAAGCCATGAACCCAAGAGCTTGCAGGATTTTCCTTGCGGATAACTGCAGTCTGGTGGCTAGTTGAGAGAAGTAGGTTGTCAGGTAGGTTTGTTTTTCTGGTGTAAGGAATGCCATCTGGGATGCCGTGTCCAGGCTTGCTCCCAGGAATACAATTTTTTGTGTGGGTACAAGTTTGGATTTCTTTTGGTTGATGGTATACCCAAAGGAGGTCAGTAGGTCCTTTACAAAGGTCAGGTGCTTTAACAGCTTTTTCTGACTGTCTGCCTGACTCAAGCAGTCTAAGTAGGGGTAAATTTGAACATTTCTTTGTCTGCAAATAGCAATGGGGGGCGCCAGGCATTTTCTGAAAACTCTGGGAGCAGTGGATAAGCCAAAGGGAAGTGGAGAGAACTGAATGTGCAGTGATCCTGCCCTGAAACGGAAATATTTCCTGCAAGATTCCCTGACTGGGATGTGTAGGTAGACCTCTTTTAGGTCTAGGGTAGCTAACCAAGCATCCTTGGAGAGCATACGTAGAACTTCCTGGAGGGTGAGCATTTTGAATTTTGGTATCACCAGGAAAATATTTAGAATGGATAGATTGAGGATGGGGCACCAGGTGCCCTCTTTTCTGGGTATCAGGAAGCGTCTGGAGTAGAAACCTTGGCCTGCCTGTTCTGCAGGAACATGCTCTATTGCCCTCATCGAGAGCAGCGAAAGGACTTGCTTTTTGGCCTCTGCCCACTGGTTTGGGGGAAGATCTGGGAACCCCTTTTGGGGTTGGTAGAGTGTGAAAATAAAATTTGCATTGCTGGGACACTATGTTGAAGACCCAGCGGTCGTTGGTAATGGTGGCCCAGGAGCTTGCATGGTAGGAGAGTTTTCCTCCTAGGGGCAAGAGCAGGTGGGCAAAGGGAGGGGGTGGAAGTGTAAAGTCATTGTGAGTTCTTACCATGAGGGGGTGGCTTAGCACTCCCCGGTTTTGAAGAGGAGGAACTCCATTGCTTTGATCTCTGCATTCCCTGGTGCTGCTGTCTGGGGAGCATGCTTCCCCAGGGTCTGGGCTGAGCTGACCTGGAGGGGGGCAGGAAAGGACCAGTGCTTGGAGGAGCAATGCCTACTGAACCTCGGTGGCTGGACCTGCAAGAAGTCTGTCTGCATAGATTTAGCTTTTTCTTACATCTTTTTTAAGACCTCCTCTGCCTTGGTGCCAAATACGTTTGCCTTGGTGCTAAATAAGCCACCTGGCCAAAACATCCCTCCCCTAGAAAACCTCCTCAGCTGGTCTACCCACCATCTCCGCCAAGAAACTTATCTTAGGTGATTTCAATATTGACTGGCAATCCTGTTCTGGCAACAATCTAACCCATCATGTACACCTTCATGGCTTCACTCAACTAGTCCAGTCACCAACCAGGATAAATAAAAACTCCACCAAGCACACTACCCTGGATTGGATAGTAGTCTGTAAGAGCCACCAGTCATATATAACAGGCTGCTTATCAGATAGCCTTAGTGATCACTCCCCAACATTCTTACTCAAAAAATAACTATACCAAGCTAAACCTGTCATCTACTGTCAAATACGTAACAAACTAAACTTTAACCCACTCACATTCATCTCATCCCTCAAAGAATGTAACTGGCATACTCTAAAGTACCTCAGTCTAGATGATGCAGTTGAATTTTTTTAATACTACCTTCCTGAACATTCTTAATTACCATGCCCCCATAAGATTCTCCAGAACGAAAGCACAACCCTCCCCATGGTTACAGAAAACCACTAAGTCAGAAATGAAAAACAGGGATAAAGCCTGGGAGCACTGGCGCAAAACCAAAACCCCCTCAGCTAGACAGAAATTCCTAGAACTACGTAATAAGTCAAAAAACTAATAAAACAGGACAAATCCCAATACTACCAGTCTGCCCTAGACTCCTCACAACACAGACCCAAACAATTCTGGTCCTCCATAAACTCCATCCTCCACCCAGGTAAAGTCAGTACCCCTAACATCCCTCACTCCTCAGAAAATATTGCTACCTCATTCAACACACACTTCACCCAAACCATACTATCACTAGCTAAACAACACAACCCCTCCTCCAACCCACATCTTCAAGTAGTAATCTCCCACTGCCTTCTCTTTTTCTCCTGTACCTACCTCCAACATAAAAAACTCTTAACTAAACTTAAACCCACCAAATTAGCAGCAGACAGCCTCCCAAGTGAATACCTACAAATCGCAGCTGATGCTCTGGCCTACCCAGTATCCATCTTGATTAACCGATCTCTGTCAAAGTTACGTTCCCACACTGTGGAAAGTATCACATATAATTCCCCTCCACAAAGGCGGACCCTCCACAGAACTAACCAATTACCGCCCCATAGCTATTCTCTCTCCACTCTCCAAAATACTAGAGAGATGCATACACTCTCAGGTCTCAGACTACCTCCTTACTAACAACCTCCTTTCCAGTACTCAGCATGGTTTCCGACCAAACCATGGCACCACCACTGCCTTACTCTCCTTTACTAACACTATCCTTCAGCATAAAAACAATGGCCATCTCTCCTCTGCTACTTTCCTAGACCTAACTAAAGCATTTGACATGGTCCCACACAAACAACTTATCTCTGCCCTCAATAACCTATCCTTCTCACAATCGGTCACCAACTGGTTTCAGAGTTACCTGTCTGACCGCCAACAATCCGTTGTATGGCAGAATGGCATATCTCCCCAACTACCTGTCTCCATAGGGGTTCCCCAAGGATCCATCCTTGGACCCCTTCTCTTCTGTTTACACCAATAATCTAGCCTCTGCCACCAAACATGGCACACTCATACAATACGCAAATGACTCGACCATCATCTGCTCAGCCCAGTCCCTACCAAAACTGCAAAAAGTCACACAGGAAGCCTTTTCCTCTGTTGAAACATGGTTATCCGATGCCCGATTAATACTCAACCCAAACAAAACTAAACTACTCATCTTCCAACCCACCAAACATACTCAAAACAACTCTTCACTTTAACATCATGGCAAAAGACAATACCACTATATACCCAACTAAACACACCAAATTGCTAGGAGTGGAAATAGACAAACTAAAATTTGACATTCACATATCCATGACTATAAAAAAAGTCCACAAAAAACTAGGAGCGTTATACAGAAATAAGCAATTTCTCACCAAAGCAGCAAAGATTTCAATAGCAAATTCCCACCTTATCTCCACCCTACTTTATGCCTCTCCAATATATACCAACATAAGGCAATGTGATCTAAACATGCTAGAGACTTGCTACAACAAAATCGCCAAATTCGCCACAGGGGCATCTTACTGTAGTCACCACTGTCTCTCACTTGCTGAACTGGGATGGCTTGAACTCCCTCACCTCCTTCAGTGGCATCAACTCTCACTCGCCCACAAACTAGTAAACCATCCACTAAATGTCCCATCCCCCCAGAATCTACTCCAACCCTATCGCACCACCAGACCACTAAGATCCAGCAGCAAAAATCACTTGCAGATCACTAAAGCCAATAATTCTGCTGGTGAAGCACTATTCTCTTGCGCCATAGCCAAATTATGGAACTCACTCCCACCCACAATTGCCTCCATACCATCATGCACCCACTTCAAAACTTTACTAAAAGTGCAACTAAAAACATGCTGGCTATGCCCTTGCAACTCCCACTCCAATATCATCCACCCCATCCAACCACTACCTTTCTTTCCACTCCACTAACTAACTTGATTATAGCAAGCTCAGATGCTCATAAGCCAGTACTTATTATACAGCACAAACTACTACTTCTTGTAACATTTGTTAATGTCTGGTATGCACTTCACAGATAAAGATTCTAGTTGTCTACTGATGTACTATGTTCTTCATCTGTAAATATGTTGTAAGTAATTGCTATGTAAATTGTTAATCACTATGTAATCCAATGTAAATACTGTCTGTTTATTTTAACTGTGGAGCTTTTCTCCTCGGGCCTCCGCTGAAAATGGACCTACGTCCAGTCGGACACTCCCGGTCAACAAATTTAAATAAATAAATTAATAAAAAGTTGTCTTTATGCAGTGGTGCGTCCAATAATTTGGATTTGACATGGTCTAGCAAGGGCTGTTTCTTTAGCCAAGCATGCCTTCTAAGGACAGAACCAGTGACTGCTACCTTGCAAGATGCTTCTAGGGCATCAAAACCACATTGTTAAATGTGCTTAGTTACTACATTGTTAAATGTGCTTAGTTACTTGACTTACAGAATGCATTAACTCTTGTAACTCCACTTTCTGCACAAGCAGGAAAAGAAGACATTTGTTGTTTGAGGAGTCCCATGGTATTTTGCTGACATTTCATCACATGGAACTGACAATTTAGTGCTCTAATAGCAAGAGTAGCAGAGGTGTATACTTTTTTACCCAGTCTAATGCTTAGGAATCCCTATCTAAGGGGGTGGGATTCTTAGCAGAAGTTGTATTAATTCCTTTCGTCCTTGGGAGATAACCTCAGGGTCAGCAGTAGGATTTTTGAAAAGAAATTTGTGATTGAGTCAGGGGCTCTATAGTACATGTCTGGTTTCCTGGGAGCAGGAGGGAGGGTGTCAGGTGTCAAACTGGATTCCATAAAAACATCATCCACAAAATCCAGGACAGGAGGAATGGCCAGAGGTCTGTGCTGTGGAAGATATGAGAATTCAGAGTCTCTTTTTTGACTGAGGGTAGTCCTGACATTCCCATTTGAAATGTTCACTTGAGGTATGTAGGGTTTCCCCAAAGGAAAAGTGCTCGGGTGGAGAGGCTGAAGGGATGGATTCCTCTGCATCAGAATCCTCATAAGCAGAGAGGAGTTGCATATCTTCATATTCTGATGCATCAGAGTCATTGGACTCCTATTCAGATAAAACTACTGGGGACAAATCTCTTTCTTTTGGAAGGGGTAGCCTGGCTTTCCCTGATAAGCATTATAAGGTCTTCCACCATTTTAAGCATCTGAGACTAAGGCAAGGAAGCAGGTGCCTGAGACTGGGTCGGTTTCTTGGGTTCGTACCCTGGGCCTTAGAAACTTGGTAGTTTTCGAAAGAACGGTAGACGCGAAAGAAGTCGGTCTGTGTCAAGAATCGGTAGTGCGAAGTACTTCCTCAGAAGTTGATGCCTGCTCAGCAGCTCCGGACCCATCCAAGTTAGAGACATCCGCAGGATCCTTAGTCCATGAAGAGTCTCGTGGCATACCGGACTCCGGAAGGGTCTCGGTAGCGGCCTGCGAATCCACAGAAGTGGGCATCAGGGGCTGCGAAAGCGCCTCACTGAGGACCAGAGAACTGACGACTAGCTTAATGGAAGCGACGTTGGCAGTTTTGGACTTGTGCTGTCTGTCTCTGTCTTTATCTTTACGTTTTTTACGGAAGATCTGCTGTCGGATGGCTTACCGAAGCCATATCGGAATTACAGGACTGAGAGCGAAAATATCTAGCTACAATAAGGGCCCGCCATAGTTCTGGCATTGAACAAAGCACAAAAGCGACAGCGGGGGATGTCGTGGTCTGGGCCTAAGCAAGTGATGCAGTAAGAATGAAAATCTCGGGTGTGGTATTTGCTTTCCACAGGCGAGACAATTGTTAACTTTTTCTGACATTGGTTAGAGCAAGAAAAAAAGGATCCCCGACAGGGTATTTAGCTTTAGAAGACTTCAACTTCAATTTGGAAATGAAAAATTCAGGTAGCAGCCGACCAGCACTTGTGCGAACTGCTTCTGCTTCGGGCTCTTCGGCAAGGAAGACTGATGTAATGGCGTCGGCTGCCTTAATTTATAACACTGACGACCTGACGTCAATCCTGGAGTGACGGCAACTGATGCAGAAATACTAAGCCTCTGGTATTCGGGCTGACTGAGGACTACCCTGGCAGGGATAACCCAAATGTGATGACTGCAACAGTGAAACACTAGGAACATCCTAAGTTGTCTGTGGACATCTAGGAATGGAGTACTCTCTCACTATCCCCCTGCAGGTTGGGGAAGAAGGTAGGCAAGTGGATGGCCTGGTTCAAGGACAGGTCATTCATTACTTTGGGATGGCAGGTTAATCTTGAGAGCCACTCTGTCCAGGTGGAAGACTAAAAATGGTGTAGCCATAAGAGCTTGCAACTCTGAGACCCTTCTGGCTGAGGTCAGAGCTACCAATAAAACAGTTTTCCATGTGCAAAATTTTACGGGAGCTTTGTCTGCTGGCTCAAAGGGGGCTAGAGTGAGTTTTTCTAATAAAAAGAAAAGGTCCTGGGGGGGAGAAGACAGTTTCCCCGAGTGGTGTCAAGTGCAGTACCCCTTTGAGGAACAGTTTAGCGGGTAAGTCTTGATGCAAGGGGTGGCTACAGAGGAAGGTAAGCAGAGATAACAGAGAAGTGTGCTTTCAGACAGGAGTACGACAGCCCTGTCTGCATTAGGTCACATAGGTAAGACAGGATGAGAGGAATACTGCTTTCCAGCGAGTCCAACTGTCTTTTCTGGCACCAAATGGAAAACCTTTTCCATTTAGAGAGAGAGAGGATTTCCTTGTGTTGGGTTTCCTGCCTCCTGCAGGACAGTGAGCATGTCCATAGGATTTCCTTGTGTTGGGTTTGCAGGCCTCCTGCAGAACAGTGAGCACGTGCTCGTTATAGAGGAGTCTGAAGGGGATCAGAATCCTACCACAGGATGAGGTGCATGGATTGTCACTGTGGGTGTACCAGAGTCCCCTTGTTCTGTGTGAGCAGGTCCACTGAATGGAGTAACCTGTGGTGATTGCCCTTGGACAGGTGAAGGAGAAGAGGGAACCCAGTGCTGTCTTGGCCAGTAGGGAGTCACCAGCAAGATTTTGGGCGAGTCCTGCTGAATTATCAGCAGGCCCCTTTGTATCAGGGGAAAGGGGGGAAATGCATACAGGAATTTCCCCTTCCAGGTTATCAAAAAGGCATCTGTTGCTAATGCCTTGGGGTCTGGTGCCCTGTTACAGTAGCCAGGAAGCTGCCCGTTTATAGAGGAGGCGAACAGGTCTATCTGTGGAGCATAGTCAGGAAAACATCTCTTGGCAGCATCCATTCGTGGTTGTTGGAAATGGTTCTGCTTAGGTAATCTGCCTGGGAGTTGTGCAGGATGGGATGTAGGCTGCCTGGAGGGTGATCCCCTGTGAGCTAGCCAGTTCCCTTTGGTCCCTCTCTGCTTGTTGAGAGACCACAGGCACTGTGGTGCTGTCTGTGAATATCTTTAGAGGGCCCTGCTCTAGGGATGTCTGGAAGGCCTGTAGAGCAAGGAAAACGGCCCTCTTTCTCTCACGTTTATGTGGTCTTATTTGTGTCTGTGTCCACAAACCTTGTACCTTCCTTTTTCCCCAAAGTCGCTCCCCAGCCCAGTTCTGAGGCACATGAGCACATGGTCTGGGAGAGGGTGTTTACAGAGGCAGGTCTGGGTTTTGGGCTACTTGAGCCACCCACCATCTCAGTTCCTGATGCAAGCAGGCGATTAACGGCATCCTGAACTCCAGAGGGTGGCAGTGTTGGGTCCACACCGACCGGCGGTACCACTGAAGCTTCCTCATGTGCATCCTTGCTAGGGGCAACATGGGAGTGGTAGCTGACATGCAAAACTAGAAGCCTCAGAAATTGTCTTGCAGTCAGTTCTGTTGATTGTAGAGCAGAAAGAAGGTGGTTTTGGACAGATACCACCTTTTCTGTTTGAAGAAAGGCCTTCATGAGGTCTATCCTGATCCTGCAAACCCGGAAGACAATATCCTGTGTGGGGTTGAGGTGAGAATTTGGGAAGTTTATCATGAACCCTAGAGACTGCAGGATAACCAGAAGGTCCCGGGAGTGGCAGATAAGAGGTTTCTTGTCTTTTGCCTGGATTAGGAGGCAATCTAGGTAAGGGAATAACTGGATTGCCTTTTCCCTGCAGCAGGTGAGGAGTGAGTGAGGCATTTTGTAAATATTCTGGGTGCAGTAGAAAGCCCAAAGGGCAAGGCACAGAACTGAAAGTGAAATGGGTCTGCCAGGAAACTTGAGCATCTCCTGAAAGCAGGCTTTATAGATATGTGAAGTTAAGCAACCTTTATGTCCAGGGTTGCCATGAACACCTGTGGAAGGATCAGTAGAGAGAGAGTAGGTAGGGTGAGCATCCTGAAAGTAGGGACCTTTAGGAAGGGGTTGAGGTAAGTGAGGTCTAGAATTGGTCTCCATGGGCCTTCTTTTCTGGGTACCAAGAAGACAGATTAGAATCCTTTTCTTTTTGCTATGCTGGAACTGGCTTCTATAGTGTCCTGAAGAAGCAGGGTTTGCAAAACCTGATGGAGGAGGGGGTAGTTGACTGGGGGGAGGCCATGGTATGCCCAGTCTTGGTGTGGGTGTGATCCAGGACATGAAGTAGCCATTCCTGTACGATGGCCAGAACCCATTTGTCTGTGGTAATGAAAGACCACGCAGGGAGTCAGTAAGAGAGATGGGCATAAAGGGGGATGTAGGGGGTGGTGGGGGCTGAAATTTTGGCAGTAAGTAAGACACTACATGCCCTATCGGGAAAGGGAAGCCTTTGGCTGGAAGACTGAGACAGCCTAGTCTGAGGAGGCTGCCTTCTACGGGGTCTTCTAGACCGGGGAGCTGCAGGCCTGGACGATTTCCTGATAAATTTGGTCTTAGCCAGGTAGTTCCTCTGGAACTTGGGAATAGGTGAGACCAAGATGTATGTTTTAAGTCCTGTAATTCTTTTCCCCTCTGTTGTAAGGATTTGAATAGGTCAGCCACCTTTGCACCAAAAAGTGCTGAGTGGTCCAAAGGTGCGTCCAGGAGCTTGGCCCTGAAGTCATCTGGGAGAGGTTGTAGTCGCAGCCATGAGTACCTCCTTAGTATTGAAGCTGATGCAGCTGACCTGGCTGAGGCTTCAGCTGCATCATAGCTACATTTTGGGGAGTGTCTATTCAGTTGAGAGATGAGTGCTACCAGTGAAGGCAGGGAGGCCTGGCTGCAGTCAGGGATGTCTTCTAAATCTTTAGTGGCTTTGTCCAGGAGAACTAAGGAGTATTTGGTCAAATGAGTTTGGTAGTTTGTGTCCCTAAATGAGAGGGTGGCAAAAGTAGAAATTTTCTTTCCCACCCTCTTCATGGTCTTGCTGTCTTTATCAGCCAGGAGGATAGTAGTGGTAGGCAGGAATTTGAAGGCCCTGTCTGTAGAGATGGAAATAGTGGCTGATCAGCAGGAGGGCACAAACCTTTCTCCGTCTTAGGGACTTTATACAGTCTGTCTGCTCTCCGGGGGTTCGGAGGTTGGGAGCCCGGGCTAGTGGAGGCCAAGGCAAAACTATCCAGAAATGCATGTTGAATAGGAGGAATAGCAGATGGACTGGGAGAGTCCATTTGAATTAGATCATAAAACCTTTTTTGTACAACAGACATATCCGAGGACTGACGCTTAAAGTGGTCTTTCATTTTATTAATAGTTTCCCCAAATGTAAGATCCTCTACAGGGGAGTCTGGTTCAACAGAGCCCTCCTCAGGAGATCCATATCCCAAGGGGGATAAGATCTGGGAGGAATAAGAATGATTCCTCAGAGGAATAAGACAATTCCTCTTCTTCAGGCTGATCTACCCTCCTTTCCTGGGTTGGAGGTCTGGGACTAAGGAGGGTAGGAGCAGTGGCAGAAGAGCCATGAAAGCATTGAACAAACTCTGGCTGAAGGCCTGCCAGCCCGGCATGCTTTTAGCGGTTGGAGTGAGATGCCTAGTTTTTTTTTTTTTTCTTTAAAGGCCTAGCCGGAGTCTGGCTAGGAACAGGAATAAGGTCAGTCTTCAGAATGGTGGAGGTGGCATCCGGTGAGCCCCGAGTGAATGCTGGTTTCCCCCTGGCATCTAAGGCAGGCGCTGGTAAATCCTCTGTGGACGTGTAGTCCGCTCGAGATTTTGCGGCTTCCTCAGAGGTACCCACTTTATCTGTATCGGCGGATGCCAGATCCCCAGTCAAGCTGATGTCTGCTACAGACTGAAGTACGACAGACAGAGGCACAGCAGATGAAGTAGGCTATGAGGATTTGGCCCTCTTCCTTGCCTGTTCATATGGGGCGTCGGGTGCAGCCTCCATTCCCAATGCTATTTGTTTCAAGCACTAATTCTCTAAGTACAAGTGTACGGCTTGCAAATCGCAGCGTAATATCTTAGGAACAAACGATCGGCAAATGGTGCAGTTCTCGTGGTCTTGTTCCCTGCCTAGACCAAAGACACTGGTCATGCATGTCTTTGTGAGGAATATGCTGACCGCACTTGCTCTTACCGGATGACATTAACAGACTATAACAAAGAATCCCCAACGGGTACTTAACTGATCCTTTTTCGATCTGACATCCGAGAAAGACAGACGCACCTGGCGTACAACTGGCGGCTGGAATGTTCTGGAGGCTGGTGCGTTCAAACGTCACTTTTATGGCCCACGTTTCTGCAGCCACGTCAGACGTCCGATGCACCAAGAGGGACTGAAAATCTTTGGAAACCTGGCTGGACAACTGGAGAGGAAGAAGGGTAAACCCACATATAGAATACTGCAACACTGGAAGAGGACATCAAAAGTACGCTTAATGTTTGTGTTTAGAAGTACACAAAGTCAAAAGACTCATCAAAACATTTTCCTAGCTTAAAAATATTTTCCTACACAAGTAAGATTAAAGAATAAAATATTAAATGTGGAAGGTTTTTCCCAGAAGGGAGCTCATCTTCCCAGCAATGGAACAGCACACAAGTTGACCATCGATCTTAAAGTCTGTTGAGGAGCGCACTCTTCAGCAACAGGAATGTTCCGAAGGGCTTGGCACCCAAACTTGTCACACTATGAAGGAGTCAGGTGACTGTTTTCAAAAGAGAAGATACCCAAGATAGCATGAAGCAGGGTTGCCATTATAAAAGCATAAGTGCCGAATAATAGAACAGTAAATGTAACCGGTAGAAAAAAAGTGCTCTATTAGGGGGAAAAACAGGTAAAAAAACTGACCGACTGTTAAGTGAAGCGCCACTTTTCCATTGCTGAAAGAGTCTTCCACAAAGAAAAATGTAGTTAACAAGGTGACTTGAGGTATAGGAAAAAGTTAATATATGATGCATGTAAGAGAACAGCAACCTGCATCTAGGAAATGAAGTGAAGTTGAAGCTGAGACAGTATTCTGAATGACAATCACCATCTACTGATACAAAAACTTACTTTTTAAGCAGCACTGTTCCAGTTTGCAATAGCTGTTCAGTAACCTTGTCTGTTAAAAAAAAAAAAAAAAAAAAAAAATATATTAAACACAATCCAGTGTACACGTCTCAATTATATGCACAAGGTTAATGTTGATCATTTTCCTAACATTAAAAAGGAGTTTTATGACATCATCAATAACAAAGAAACTAAACAAATTCCTACAAGTGTTGCACAGTTAAAAATTTGAATATAAAGAACAATACAATGTTTGTATAATGTCATTTTCTGGGTACAAAACTCTAAACTGAGGACAGGCAAACAAGACTACGGGAAAAAGACTAACCTCCAAGAGATGAACTTCAGAGTTACTAAACTGGCCACTTCAAAAAGGAACTGGAAAATCACATTAATTATAGGGTTAATGTCATAAAAATGTGAACTCCTCCTCACGGCTGAGTAATGACATAGTTAAGAACCCAATTACCAAGGTAGTATTTGATCTTGTGGAGTGTAAAACATGGCTATGCTGCATAACATGCCAACTATACCCGCACTGGGAAATGCACGCACCAAAGTTAAACAAAGGCCTGAAATAAGTCGGGACCATCTGCAATCCATCTAAATAAGGAAAAGGAGGATATGTTCCTACTAACAGAGTACCTTTTCCACACAGCAGCACAAGTCTGAAAAATGGAAGGCTTCCTGGTGGCTTTCAGAACTACAAACCCTAACCAACATGTCCTGCAGATTAAGGTGCCTAAGGAAGCCAGGCTACAAGGTAGATCCAGGTTTTCCCCCAATCAAGGGGGGCTTCATTGGCTTGTACTGACAGGCAACTAAGCCTGAAGCCACTGCTGCCTACTGGAAATACAAGCAATGTTGGTGTCTAATAGCAGACAGCTGAAATATGTACTGTGGCAATTACGTCTTGCGTTTTCTTCTGAAAGAGACTCTACAAGTATGCAGAATGTGGGCATAATTTTGTGGAGAAGGTGATGTATAAAGCAAGACAGTTACAGGATCAATTCTGTTATTCCCCCCTTTTGTGTGGGCAACAGCATCTGTCAAAGAGCAACATGTCCATTGAATTTACATGACTCCTCACAGTCAAAGATTCTGTACTCACAGAAGTGACAATTCCCAATGGGTAGTTTGTGTGTTTTGTACTGAAGTGCCTTACTTGAAGTCCCTGAATATATACTTTTTATTTTAAATTTATTTTTAATTATGAACTGCCTTCTGGGAACTGACATACTGCTTCATAGAGAGCTAGTAAATCCAGCTACAGGTCTGGTTTCCACTTAGGAGCTATGTCACCTCAGCACAATAGACAGGGTAAAACTAATGCCCAGAATATGTAAACAAGCTCACATTCTGTTAGAAAAACATCCTATATATTTCATAACGGTTGTAACATGCGATGGCTGTAATGCCATGTTTTCAAGTCAGAATCAAGGTGTGCAGCACAAAGCCCTGACGTTAGAATTGCACTCTTGGGTATACTTTCACTGGACTACTGTGATGTTATTTACTCAAATGTTTCAAAACAAAATCAATCTCAAAAGGCAGACAGAAATACAGCCATTCAAAGATAAGACCCAGTGGCTTTACTTCATATGCATTTTAGTACCGCAGTCTTAACATTTTGCATTATATTGAAATTTTTATTTCCGGTGTTACAGTGAACTTCTGCTTAGAACACAGTATTGTAATAAATCTAAAATACCGCTTTACTGACTTATCAATACATCACAAGCAAAACTTATGCTTCTCCTGAACAATGACATTTCCCAGATGGCTTGTGCCCCCACCTCCCAAATTTACACTCACATGCAATAAATTGCATTAAAAGATACAGTTGTGTAAAGCTAGACCTACCAACTAAGTGCATGTTGTAGCTGAGGGTTATGACACATTGAGAAATCTTTTATAACACTTTTATGGTTACAAAAAATGATACATTACTGCTAGGTACCTCCAAGTCTTGCACAACCATTTGTTTCATAAGAAATGTGCATTCTGCACTTTTTCAAGCTGACAATAAAACTATTCCATTTATGCTACTAATGTTTGTATGAAATGAAAACCAAACTACTCTTTCTAGGAAATATTTTCTGTCCTATATCAAATATGCACATCTTAAGCGCTCTTAAGAGGCATGTCCATATTCAAGATTCTGTTGTCTATTTGCCATAAAAGCTATTAATCTGTCCAAAGTAAAACTAAAGTGGGATTACCAATGAGGCTTGTCCTGAATATCTTGGAAAAAGTAAAATGTGTCGTTTGAAGTTAGGGTAGAATTCAAGCCTGAATAGATTTTGCAAATGACAGAATGCAACTTTTACAAAACAGTCAAGTGAAACAAATGTGTAGTTTTACTTCTCTTTGGAGTAAAATCAAAACCAAAAAGAATGCTGATGTAATTTCAGACCACAGCAGTTATTTTACACAGCAGCAAAGTGATCTTTTCATTCTTTGTACATCTTGAGGAACAAAAACACATTCAAAAAAAATATTTTTTTCATTAAAATTCAAGATTTTTTTCATTAGAATTCAAGATTTTTTTTTTTCATTAGAATTAGTGATGCAATTCCTCCTTTACCTTTGAGGGTAGTAGCCCTGTCCAATGGTGTCTTATAACCATGCCAGTAAAATCCCCTCAAAGTTTAATGAAAAAAAAATGTTGAACCATTTTGGAGATGCAGGCTTTTAAATGCAAGAGCAAAAACAGCTAGACCACCTATCAAAACATGTTCCATGATTAAGGGGTTAACATATGCTGCAATAGTACAACTGCCCCAGTTGCAGGATGCAAAGGGTGGCACAGCGAGAAGCATCATCACTTCACAGCAAGAGGTCTCCAGTTCCATTCATGGCCGAGGGTGTTTATGTTAGCGTTCTGGGTACTCTGGTTTTACCCTTCACCCTAAAGACATGGTAATCAGAGTGGCACATCAAAATTGTCCATAGGATGTGAATGCAGTAGGTTCATCGTGTCTTTCGGCTTTTCCCGATTAGGGGTCGCCACAGCGGAACTCCGGTCCGCTAATGATTGGCAGTGAATTTTTAAAGTGTCGAGTTGCCAGCCTGGCACCCAACCTTCAAGGAAGGCACACCCACTCACGCACGAACCTACCTACATGTCTTTTAAAGTGAATTCGACCGCGGGGAAGACATGCAAACTACGCACAGAAAGCACTTCAGCAGAGAATCAAACTGGAGAGCCTCTTGCTGTGAGGTGACCATGCTAACCGTTGCACCACTGTGGCTATGTAAATGCAGTAGGTGTGATGAGGGAAAAAAAAAAGTCCTGGCAACATACTTCTGTTCTCCACTTACCTAGCAAGAATTCTAGGTATAGCTACGGCTATCAAGTGGAGTTACAAAAGCAGATGTCTGTAACTTGACAGCAATAAATGGATGGGAGACTTGCAGTAACTAATCCTTTTTAAAGGAGCTGGCTTTTCTAAACTTTCAATGATCCTACTCTCTCCAGTGTACAATCATCAACTGGTGGCAGGATCATGAATAACATTTTTTCTCAGAACTCTGGTGCTATTCTAGCATTCTATTTTTGTAATGTTCCCTTTGCAATCTTTTAAGCACATTTTATTTTCTGTGATAACACCATATATTTCTGGAGGGTTTTGGTACTGCTGGGAGTTATTCTGGGTCCTAAACTAGGATGGATAAATTTGCATAGTGAGGAAAGGACACCAGAACTTCAGTTTGTGGTTTCTCTTCCATGTTCACAAGAAAATAACATTCAGCTGTCTCACATACTTCAAGATAATGCTAATAAGCCGTGGTAGTGCAGCGGTTAACGTTGTCGCCTCACAGCAAGAGGTTCTCCCATTCGATTCTCAGCTGCAGCGCCTCACAGCAAGAGGTTCTCCCATTCGATTCTCAGCTGCAGCGCCTTCTGTGTGGAGTCCGCATGTCCTCCCCACAGTCTAGTGACGTTAAAGACATGCAGGTAGGTGCGTGCGTGAATGGGTGTGCCTTCTTTGAAGGTTGGGCGTCGGGCTGGCAACTCGGCACCATAAAAATTCACTGCCAATCATGAGTGGACCAGAGTTCCACTGTAGTGACCCCTAACCAGGAAAAGCCGAAGGACATTACTTTACTTCTAATTAGACTAACATGTGTCAAGTACAAGCAATAGAGACAACCCACAGCAGAGGGCGAGAGATCCAGAGGAACTCTGTACCAACCCACCCTGCTGAAGAACACAGATAATCAGAGTCTAGATGATTCTTGGGACTTTGACAACCCTATCCACCAGTACAGGTGGAGGCATAAAAATGTTTTGCTAAAGTTCCTTTCAGCTACTAGTGTCCAGAACTTCATCAACCCAAAATGAAGGCTGCTAAAATAAAAAAAGGAAGCTTTAACGTGAACTAGAAAGGTCACAAGTTTTTGCTCTTTTTGCAATATAGGGTTACTGGTAAGATCCACTTACACTGCCCATATGTGTTGGCACCCACCTGACAGCTACGCAGTCATATACAGTGGGCATCCAAATGAAAGGAAAAGAAGTTTGCACATACAGACTGCACCATATAAACCATTTAATCATATTATATATATATATATATATATATATATATATATATATATATATATATATATATATATATATATACACACACACACACTATATGTTTTATCATAATAAAATGTGTTACTTTAAATGTTCATGGCCCAACTTTCTCAAGTAAATGGAATGTGCTTCTTAGATACTTGAGAAAGCATAAGATGAGACAGCTGCACTCAAAGCTGAAGTGGCAATCATACACACTACACATTTTTGGTAGTATCTGAAAGGGTTAGGTTTTTCAAAGCCTGTCACATACATCTAAATGGAGGCTCAGTGGTTAAATAACTCTTCTGGGGTAGAAGCTGACCAAACCTCTTATGGATAAAGGCATGCAAGATGGACATGTTTTCCACCACACAGAAAAAAAGAAGTATTAGGGTTACTGTGTGGGCCAGATACGATGTGCCAGACTTTGTTACAAAGTTTTAAAGAAAGGTAAGAGAATTTAGGCATGTGGTAACCAAGGTTCTTTAGGAAGTGGACCATAAAGTGGTCTTCAACAAATCAGTGGATCCGAAGTGGACCAAGAAAGCATATAAAGCAGAGGAGGAGTAATGCAGCCATTTACCGAGGAGTTGGGTTTAAAATACTTGTGATGAGATTTTCATCTGGAAAAGCCAGGTTCACCTCAAAACACCTTGGGCTGCAACAGTCAATTAGACATGTTTTGGCTCCAACACTGAGCAAGGGGGGAATTCAGTCATGTCCAATCACTGTCCAGTGCTATTAAATATAAAACATTCACATTCCATGGGGTGTCACAGATCAATGGCTGAACCTTCAGTTTTCTGATGCACATGAGAGATAGTTTGCTAGGGCCTTTACAGAATCTAATACCATGAGTGGGTTTTATTTATTTATTTTATTTTTATTTTACATTTGTTGACCGGGATAGTCTGTTTTGGTGTGAGCCCATTTTCAGCGGAGGCCCGGGGAGAAAAGCTCCAATAAAACAAGAACAACATTGACAGGTACAGTGTCGGTTTTACACAGCATTTAACAGAAATGTCTAGAGACAATAAAGAAAGTACAATATACAATAGGCACTTTAGTGAAAAGGAGAAAGGTATTATAATATAGTAAAGTTTTATATATATATATATATATATATATATATATATATATATATATATATATATATATATATATATATATATATTCATAGGTTCATAGGTTCATACTAGGCTATCTGCCCAAGGGTATTTATAAGCCTAGCCCATAGTTATGTGGCTTTCGCCACCCCTTTAGTTTGAATAAAAACTATGCCTATCATTTTGCTGTGCCTCTGTCAAGCAGTGACACTGAAGTAATCCCTGTGGTATATCTGCAATCTCCCATCCATTGGTCAAGATTCCTCTTGAACAAGGCCAGAGAGGTGCTCTGCCTCACATGCTTCCACAGCATAGGGAGTCTCTGGGTGATGAATCTGTCCCTCCAGCATGTTCTATTTATAACCGTGTCAAGGTTTAAGTCTCCCCCTTGTGGTTCTGAGGATCTAGATTTTTGAGGTGAAGCATATTCATCAAATCTGGGTTTGACATGGCCTTATATGTCAGGCACAGGTCACCTCTGAGCAAGCGGTATGAGACTGAATAGAGCTGGAGTTCTTTCAGTCGAGCAGCATAAGACATATTTTTGAGACCCTTTATCCTTTTGGTGAGGAACTTTTGGGGCCTTTCAAGCTGCAGCAGGTGTCTGGTCAGATACATTCGAACGGGGCATTGTACTCAATCATAGGTCTAATAAGTGATGAGTACAGGGGGACGATGACCTCCCTTGATCTAGATGTGAATCCCTTCATGATCAGGTGGGTGATACAGAAGGTTTTCCTAACTACTTTAGCAACATGAGTGTCAAAAGAAAGGCTACTGTCAACCTGGGTCCCCAGATCTCTGATGACTTTTTCTGTGCTCAGTGGATTGCCACCTATATGGTAGCTAGGGGTAACCATGTTTTTCCTGAAGGGTATGACTTTGCATTTTTTGGCGTTTAACTTCAGGCCATGGCTCTGGCACCAGTTATCTGTTTCTGTGAGGCCCTTCTGGAGAATATCTGTGTCAGATGTGTTTTCGACTATGGCGCCCAGTTTGCAGTCATCTGCAAACTTTGTCAGCCATAACCCTCCTGTGTTTGCTTGTACTTCAGAAAAGTAGATGCCGAACAAGAGTGGACCCAGGACTGAGCCCTGTGGGACACCACTTGTGACAGGCTTTGAGTCTGACATGGCTCCAGCAACTCTGACCCTGTGGGTTCTGTCACTTAGCCAGTTTGCAACCCATCTTGTGATGTATGGGTTTACATTCAAGCTGATGAGTTTTTCGATGATACCTGAGTGGGGTATTGTGTCGAAGGCCTTTGCCAGGTCGAGGTAGGCTGTATGGACTGCCTTTCCCTCATCAATGGCCTTGGTGACTGTCTCGAAAAGTCAACCAATTTTAAGAGGCAGGATCTGCCTTTGACAAAGCCAAACTGAGTTGGATCCAAAGTCTGCAAGTTCCCTATGTCTTTATTTATGAGTTCCATTATGATCCTCTCCATGGCTTTGCAGATAAGGCTTGTCAAGCTAATGGCGGTAATTTCCAGGGTCTGTGGAGGCACCACCCTTATGAAGTGGGACCACAGTCGCCGTGCGCCACTCCTTGGGTACGTATCCTGAGGTGAGGCTAAGATTAAACAGCTGTCCTAACTGTGGGTTTAATTCCTCGTTGAGTTCATGAAGCACACAGCCGGGGACACCATCTGGTCCCATGGATGCTGTGTTTTTTGCCTTAGTGAGGGCAGTTCTCACCTGGGCGTTGGAGATGTTTGGGGGGCTACAATCCTCTGGAATAGATATCTCTCCTTTGGGGGGGGGAGAAGTTTGCACTGAACCTGTCAGCCAGTATGTTGGCAATGTGTGTAGGTTCAGTAATTTTCACATCATTTTGAACTAATTCTGAGCATATCTGGGAGTTTCCTCCTAGGTTTCTAACATAGCTAAAGAAGGCCTTATGATTCTCTTTAGAGTCCTTGGCGATTTTTCTCTCAAAATTTGCCTTGGATGATTTTATGAGAGCTCTTAGTTTTTTACTTATAATGATCAAAGGTGTCTTACCTTTCAAGGATTTTGCTCTATCTTGTAGTAGCTTCCTCCTTTTGTTGTAGAGCTTGTTTATGGCTGGGGTCCACCAGACTGGACGCTTGCCTTTGGTACAGAGAGTCTTAGTTTTGTTTGGGATTACCTGATCCATGCAGTCCTGTAGGTGCTGGTAGAAGGCATTTGTAAGTGATTCAGCGGTTTGAGTAACGTTTACCACTGGCTCAGGGGCCTTAAAGGAGACCACACTAGTTTTTAGAAGTGTGAAATCGGCTTTTGACAAGTTTTTCACTGTGGTCTTTTTGTTTCAGGTGGGGCGGGATGAGGACCTCCAGCGAGATTAGTTTATGATCTGATCTCACCAGTGAGGGGTATACTTCCGGTGTTGAACATTTTGATCCCATGTTCGTGATGATGAGATCAAGTATGTTTTCTCCTCTTGTGGGGATGGTGACTAGTTGTTCCATGGCATTTGAGTTTATGAACTCCAGGAATCTTTGGGTTAGAGTGTTCGGGCTTGAGTAGTGTTCCCAGTCTATATTAGGGTAGTTGAAGTCACCTAGTATGATGGTGTTTGGAGATACATTTATCCCCTCCAATGTTTTCAGGAAGGCCATGTGAGGTTCCTGAGTTTGAGAGGGTGGCCTGTAACATGCCATATAGGTTCCATATTAAAAAGTCTAATTTTTATTACAATTCCAGTAGGAAGATATTTAATACCATGTCCTATGATATCAAATACACCAATGATATACAGCATTTGACCAATATAATAAAGGGCAATTGGAAAATTTTACTGTCAGATACATCCATTTCAGAAGTCGTAAATAATAAACCAACTTTTAGATACATGAATTGTATGAACATAAAGAGACTGTTATGTAAGGAGAAATTAACTAATACATCTACTGATATCAGATCTTTGATAAAAACAGGCACCTTCCCATGCACTAAATGTTCCTACTGCAATTATATTTGTAGAGATAGTGGCTTTACACCCCCAGATATGATAAGGAATGTACTACCAATGCATTATGCAAATTGCAATACTAGGAATATAATATATCTTGCCACATGTACCCTTTGTGATGCCTACTATGTGGGTTTAACTTCACGGAGGCTAAGAGATCGAATTTATGAACATGTCTATAACATCAGAAAGAGTAATCTTAATAATGCCCTAGCTCTACATTGTAGCATCCACCCTCAACACAGTTTTGTGTTTCAGGTTTTACAAGTGGTGGATTTTAACAGAAGGGAAGGTGATAACCTAAATACTCTGGAGGGTTTTGAGCTAAGATGGATATTGAGACTTAGAGCTCACCTATCGCCAGGTCTCAACTCTGTAGTTAACCTTCGACCAGCCCTGATAGGTCCGAGCTAATAAAAAAGCTATTGGTGAATTTTGATGTATTCTGCCATTCTTATCAAAATATATAAGATATAAATTTCTCCTTTATCCTCTATATAATTATTGATCGATAGTTTTATTCTGATACTGTAATTAAAAACATATTCTGTTAGTAATTTTTATTCATATGTATTAATCTTGATTAATATGATCAAATATTCCCATTGGACTCTACGGAGCTCATGAACATCTTGCTATGAGGTTTGAATCCATAGTACTGACCTACGTTAAATTTAAAAATACAAATAATGATATTGTATAGTTCAGTCTTTAGCACTAGTTATTGAGATTATACCATAGCTGAGTGCCGATTTTACCGTTATGTTTATTTTTAGAGTGGCGCTTTATATTGCGCACCTCATTTCTTTGTTTGTAGTATTTATTTTAATTTATGATTTTAGTTTTTGATTGAATGGGATTATCTATAAGATTTATGTGTGTTTTAGGACATATACGTATTTTGGACACTGGTTGTGTCTTGACTTTTTAATGTTAGAACCTAATTATAGTCATAGATTCTGTGACTATACAATTTTCGCCATGGTTAGTATGGCGGCGTTTCTGCTGTGCTAAGCATATTGCTTGGCTAGCTGCCACAACATGATGGTTCCTTCTCCTGGATGTGCAAATCCACTATGGCACAAATACAAATATACTTGACTGTAGGTTTGTTTTAACAACGAATGTTATATACAAAAGGCCCTTGGTTAATATGTTGAGACGATGTAGCCTTATTGCAATTCTTATGACTGTATAAATGTCAATGTTTTAATTGTCCCGAAATAAGTGTCTATATTAGATGTAATAATATATAATGGGAACATGCTTTTAGAAACGAGCTAGGATTATTAAATAGAAATTTAGTGAAAGCTATACTATAGATTGCTTCCTTTCCTAAATATGGGCATGGCTTCCTGATTTGATTTACGGAGGCGTTAAATGCCGTTGTTTGAACAGCTTTATGTATTTCATTAATTAATGTGATATACTATAGATTGCTTCTTTTTCTAAATATGGGCATGGCTTCCTGGTTTGATTTACGGAGGCGTAATGCCGATGTCTGTACAACTTTAAGTATTCCATCAATTAATGTAGTATTCATTTAAATGAGAGACTTAATGATGTGTTTTAAATGAAATATTTAAGAGATTTTTCATGTTGGTTTTAAATATAATGTTAGATAGTTAAAAACAGTACTATTATTTTATTTATTCAAGTTTTATCATTGTAAACGAGCTTATAGTTTTGTTAATTGATCATAATTAATGGGATTAATTGATTAACTATGACAAGGGGTTTCTATAAAAGAAAATGGAATTCTTTGAATGATTGTAACCTGATGAAGCACAACTTGTTTGTGTGAAAGCGCTCGTTCCTGTTCTACCTCTACAATAAATGTTATTTGGATTATATCGTGGTGGTTTCAAGCAGTTTTTTTCATCATTGCCTCTCCTACTTGATGCAAGAAACCTTTGGGTGATTGGATTTGTTTTTCTGCAGTTATTTCTTTGGTTCTTCTACTTATCCGGTCATCACGCGATGGAAGCACAGAATATTGAATTAGATTACAATCCTGTGAACAACTCTTCTCATGACAACTGGAACTGCCTTTTCTATCAACGTGAAAATCCGTTGCTACTCATGGATATGAATGGTGAGACATGTAAAAGTCCATCTACTAACAGTGACAATATGCATGAATTTTTTGGTAATATGAGGACACTAGAGAATGATCTCTATCGTTTGCATAGGCTTGTATGGCAGAGACGGCATCTGCAAGCATGTCAGCACTTTAAAGTGATTCCTCGCGGCATGCGCGTTTTGTGCATGCCGACTTATGGAGATAGTCAACCAGATTTACTTCGGCAATGGCAGAAGCTGAATATTGACTTTGGCTTTAAATATATTCAGCTTCTTTTAGATTATTTTTCACCGCTAGAAGCTGAGCTATTAACTAAAGTTGAAGAACAGTACAATTTTCTTACTATCACCTATGAATCTGAATTTTGTAAAGCCAAAATACAAGCTATGAACAAGCAGCTGTCCCTATATAGTAACAAATTGGAGCAGATAAAAATGAAAAAATTAAAGCGTGACTGTGAGGATTTTCATCTCGGCCGAATTTTCGTTTGGCCGAGAACACATCCTAACTTCACCAATTCACCTAATAACCAAGGAGATGTTGCATCTGGTTTGAATAATGATGTTCCTGTAAGTGCACATAATAGTATGATCAACACAGAACTGCATGCAGAGACTGTGCTAAATGAAGCGTCCGTATTATCAGATACTCCAGTTTTGTCACTACCTTGTAACCAGCAAGGTTTGATTCAGTTGATCAATACAGGTACGAAACCTAAAGTTACAGCCTCTACCACTAAATCGACAGCACCTTTGCCTTTGATTTTTCCCCTCCCTTACAAAGAGGCAGTGCGAGCCCGATCCAACAGTCGGGGGAGGGGGAAAAGGAAACTGTCAGGGGACATGAAGGAGCAGAGAAGAAGAGCGAAGATCTGAGCTTTCCACTAAATGACAGGAGACGCGTCGTAGAAGAACTGGAGAATGCTGACTTAAATTGCTTATTTTTTAATCTATCATCTAGGACATTTTCAAACAATGCCATGAATGTTTTAAATAAGGGTTTATCTTTTATACCCTCCCAGCACAGTAACATTACTGACACTCTCATAGGCCTACGCAAATTTTGCAGGAAATTATCTTTGAGGTTAATGTTTAAAAACAATGTATCTGATTCTGTTAATATTTCTGATAACAACTCTAAATTTGTTTGTAGAAAGAAAAGTACTTTTACACCACCCATGATACCAACAGTGGATTGTTTCCTGAAAACATGTGAGCGTGATTTATATGCATATTATGAGAGTCAACTGAAAAAGAATATTTTTGTTAATCTTAATATGGAGGAAATGTCTGAGTTGAAAATGATGTAACATCCCATAATATTTAAGCCAGCAGATAAAGGAGGGGGGATAGTGGCTATGGATGCGACTTTTTATAATGACCAAATGCTCCGTATGCTAGATAGTGACACTGCATATAAAAGGATTGAGAAATCACATATAGTTTCATTAACGCGATATGTTCATGATACCCTCTACGATATGCTTATGACCAGGTCTATTGAAAAATCTCTCTATGACTTTTTATTAGTAGAGCTTCCCCTCATTCCTATTATCAAGGGCCTCCCGAAACTACATAAAAAGGTATATCCACCACCACTGAGACCTATAGTGTCTGGTGACCATTGGGTCACATATAATGCATCACTTTATATACAGGATAAGTTAGGAGCCTTTGTTAAGCAGGTCCCTACAATTCTTTTGGACTCTTACAAACTTCTGGATGACTTGAAGTCAGATACTATAACTAAGGAAATAATGAATAGTACCATATTGGTGACCTTAGATATTGAAAGTTTATTTACAAAGATTCCCCATGAATATGGCTTAGACTCAATAAGAAGCCACTTGACACAACTTAAGGTTCCCAATGTTGATATTATGAATTTATGTTGCCTTTTGGATTTAGTCCTGAATAATAATGTCTTCCTCTACGGCAATGTGGCATATGCACAAACATGGGGGGTTGCTATGGGAACCCCCTGTGCTAATGCATATGCCAACCTTGTCGTATTGGAATGGGAAAAGGAGTTTATATTTAGTGATTTAAGGTTTGCGAACGTCGTATTATACAGACGTTTTGTAGACGATATACTAATTATATGGAATGGTGATGTAGATGGCCTTATTTCATTCATTGATTATATGAATAGTGTTACTCCGTTCTTTAAGTTTAGTTATGATTTTTCTTATCACTATGTAAATTTCTTAGATATTACTATTAAAAAGGACAATGTATGTGGACTATCCACAACACTCTATAGGAAAACTTGTTGGAGGAATGGGATCCTCCACTATGATAGCCTACATCCACGACACATCTTTCCAAACATTGTAAGAAATCAAATGGGGAGGATTGATAGAATTTGTAGTGATAGACTTGATTCTTTAAGCCTAATGGACACCCAAAGTAAACTCTTTGTGGAAAGGGGTTATCCCATTAAGTTGATTAATGAAATAAAAAAGCCACTATTTAATGATACTAGGTTCCATATTAAAAAGTCTAATTTTTATTACAATTCCAGTAGGAAGATATTTAATACCATGTCCTATGATATCAAATACACCAATGATATACAGCATTTGACCAATATAATAAAGGGCAATTAGAGGTGCTCTGCCTCACATGTACCGGGATTTTGTTCCACAGCATAGGAGTCTCTTGGTGATGAATCTGTCCCTCCAGCATGTCTCTCCCATTTATAACCGTGTCAATGTTTAAGTCTCCACGCTCACTCCTTGTGGTTCTGAGGATCTAGATTTTTGAGGTGAAAGCATATTCATCAAATCTGGGTTTGACATGGCCTTATAATGTCAGGCACAAGGTCACCTCTGAAGCAAGCTGGTAATGAGACTGGAATAGAGCTGGAGTTCTTTCAGTCGAGCAGCATACATATATATTTTGAGACCCTTTATCCTTTTGGTGAGGAACTTGGGATGGGGATGGAAGCAGGAGGCCGCAGAGTGTCTGTCAGATACATTCCGAGAAACGGGGCATTGTACTCAATCATGTAATTCCTAATAAAGTGATAGAGTACAGGGGACTGATGACCTCCCTTTGATCTAGATGTGAATCCCTTCACTTGATCAGGTGAGTGATATAGAAGGTTTTCCTAACTTCACTTAGCAACATAGAGGCAAAGAAAAGGCTACTGTCAACCTGGGTCCCCAGATCTCCGATGACTTTTTTCTGTGCTCAGAACAGATTGCCACCTATATGGTAGCTAAGGGGGTAACCATGTGTGTTTTTCCTGAAGGGTATGACTTTGCATTTTTTGGCGTTTAACTTCCAAAAGGCCATGGCTCTGGCACCAGTTATCTGCTTTCTGTGAGGCCCTTCTGGAGAATATCTGTGTCAGATGTGTTTTTGACTATGGCGCCTAGTTTGCAGTCATCTGCAAACTTTGTCCAGCTCATCAACTTCTCCACTGTGTTTGCTTGTACTTCAGAAAAGTAGATGCCGAACAAGAGTGGACCTAGGACTGACTTGTGGGACACCACTTGTGACAGGCTTTGAGTCTGACATGGCTCCAGCAACTCTCTGACCCTGTGGGTTCTGTCACTTAGCCAGTTTTGCAACCCATCTTGTGATGTATGGGTTTACATCTCGAAACTGATGAGTTTTCTGAGGTGATACCTGAGTGGGGTATTGTGTAGAAGGCCTTTGCCAGGTCGAGGTAGGCTGTTAATGGACTGCCTTTCCTCATCAATGGCCTTGGTGACTGTCTGAAAAAAGTCAACTTAGTTTAAGAGGCAGGATCTGCCTTGCTGACAAAGAAGCCAAACTGAGTTGGGATCCAAAGTCTGCAAGTTCCCTATGTCTTTACTGTATGAGTTCCATTATGATCCTCTCCATGGCTTTGCAGATAAGGCTTGTCCAAGCTAACCGGGGCGGTAATTTCCAGGGTCTGTGGAGGCACCACCCTTATGAAGTGGGACCACATTAAGCCGGCTGCCTTCCTCCTTGGGTAATGCGTATCCTGAGGTGAGGCTAAGATTAAAACAACTGTGTCCTAACTGTGGGTTTAATTCCTCGTTGAGTTCATGAAGCACACAGCCGGGGGACACCATCTGAGATCCCATATGGATGCTGTGTTTTTGCCTTAGTGAGGACAGTGCCTCACCTGGGCGTTGGAGATGTTTGGGGGCTACAATCCTCTCTGGAATAGATATCTCTCCTTTTGGGGGGGAGGGGGGGAGAAGTTTGCACTGAACCTGTCAGCCAGTATGTTGGCAATGTGTGTGTGTAGGTTCAGTAATTTTCACATCATTTTAACTAATTCTAGATATATCTGGGAGTTTCCTCCCTAGGTTTCTCAACATAATAAAGAAGGCCTTATGATTCTCTTTAGAGTCCTTAGTATTTACCTCTCAAAATTTGCCTTGGATGATTTTATGAGAGCTCTTAGTTTTTACTTATAATGATCAAAGGTGTCTTACCTTTCAGTTGATTTTGCTCTATCTTGTAGTAGCTTCCTCCTTTTGTTGTAGAGCTTGTTTATGGCTGAGGGTCCACCAGACTGGACGCTTGCCTTTGGTAAAGAGAGTCTTAGTTTTGTTTGGGATTACCTGATCCATGCAGTCCTGTAGGTGCTGGTAGAAGGCATTTGTAAGTGATTCAGCCGTGGTTTGAGTAACGTTTACCACTGGCTCAGGGGCCTTAAAAGGGAGACCACACTAGTTTTAGAAGTGTGAAATCGGCTTTTGAGAAGTTTTCACTGTGGTCTTTTTTATTTTCAGGTAGAGGCGGGATGAGGACCTCCAGCTTATGATTAGTTTATGATCTGATCTCACCAGTGAGGGGTATATCTGCGGTGTTGAAAACATTTTGATCCCATGTTAAGTGATGATGAGGATCAAGTATGTTTTCTCCTCTTGTGGGATGGTGACTAGTTGTTCCATGGCATTTTGAGTTTATGAACTCCAGGAATCTTTTGGGTTAGGAGTGATTTCGGGCTTGAGTAGTGTTTCCCCAGTCTATATTAGGGTAGTTAGAAGTCACCTAGTATGATGGTGTTTGGAGATACATTTATCTCTTGCAATGTTTCGAGGTACTCCTTGTGAGGTTCCTGAGTTTGAGAGGGTGGCCTGTAACATGCTACAAATTGCAGAGCAGTCTTGCCTGTGGTTAATTGCACCTGGATGGTCTCCGATGCATCAGCGTGCGTTGTTACCAACCTTGAGGTGTGGGTGTCCTTTATGAATATGGACACCCCTCCTTTCTTGGTGTTGTCCGGATTTTGGGGCCGAACGCATGATATGAGGTGAAACCTGTTAGTGCTGGGGTGCTCTCAGGAGCCTTGAACCAGGTTTCTGTCACAGCACAGACACTGTCGATGTTCTCCATATTGAGAAAGGGGCCTGCAGTCTTGCATCTTGATTTAGACTTGGCATTGAGCAGCATTACCCTTAGTTTTTTTTTTTTTCCCTTTGGTGTTCTAGGGTGGTAGGTTTAGAATTTGAGCCTTGCCTAAAAAGGCACTATAGGGGTGGCTGAGCCTTGCCAATATCCGAAGTCTAGGGTGACAGGTGTGCAAGTCCCTCGCGGCAGCGTGGCTTGTCCAGCATGTCATCCCAGGCAGACAGACATTGATCCCTTTGAATGACACCAGAATTTAAGCCAATTATTAAAGCTGATCATCTTATCACTGTATTGTGGCATCATTCTAGGTGAAGGTAGTGGATACTGCTCAAGGTCAGGTCATACCTGCCTGGGCTACATAATCAGAGAGCCCTGGCGTCCCTTTTCATGTAGTCCAGGAGGCAGGAGTCGCCTCAGGTCGCTGACACCAGCGTGACAATGACTGAGTCGCATTTCTACCTGCTGTTGAGAGACCTGAGTGCTATGCGTTATGTGGCGGATTCTAGTGCCCGACAGGTGCAGCTTCACTGTGACCTTCTCTTACTCAGTCTGGTGAGCGGACGTCCAGTGTGTCTGACTATGGAATCACCAATGACAAGTGTGTCAGCATTTTGTTTGGCCTTATGGGAGCTGTGGACTGTTTGACACTCTGACTGTGTGGTCTATGTGTTGCATGTGTTGGGTTAGCACGTGAGGTGGTAGCTGTTTGGGTGTCTGCTTTGGTGGCCTCTGCTGTTTTGGTAAATTTTGATCAGAGCCTCCGTAGTATGTCTTTGTGTAAGTATGTGTATGATTTGGAAGTTGTGATGGTACCATGTGTGACTGGGTATGTATTGTGTGTGGTTACCTTTCTCCTCCTGTCTGGTCTTGCCAGTCCTATGTTAGAGAGAGCTCAGCCTCCCAGTTTGGCCGTGAGATAGTTGCATCTCTCGATGTATTTGTGTTTTGTGGGAGAAGTGAGAGTGATTGTCTGTGCACATGAGGCAGTTGTATGCAGTTGCTCAATATTCCCAGGTTCACCAGTTGAGCTGGGAGAGGACACTAGCAACTGATCCCTCGACATACTAGAAGTAGTAGATAAAGAGACTTTCAAAGGACTCTGGGAAGTGGGTTTTAGGCTGGTGGGGTACTATCTATAATAAGAGTGCTTTATCAAGGTGCAAGTACTATAAGTGCTAGGCTTTACAGATAGAGAATAGTCTACTTGGGAATCAAGTAGAGATGAACTTCCAGTTATAGGATATGCTGGTTAGATCAGCAGTACAGCTCTCGAGGAAGGTAGTTTAAAGGAAGAATTGAAGAGTGGAATTTAGATGGCCCAAATAGTTTAGCTTGACCTTGTTTAATCGCCGTGCGTTTTGTGTGTGTAACAGAAATTGTAAAATTGAAAGCCTCCGCTTACAAAATCCCATGGGTTTAAAGCGTGTTTTATAGCAGGGGCTGAAGGAGCTAGAATTGGCCCAAAAACTGACCAATGGACTGCACTAGTTTCTGGCTGAAACTTCACCAAATCCTTGGACAAAAAAAGGCTCAGCAGTGCTTCACCACTCCCACTGGTAAGCAAAGAAACTTCCCTCCTTCCTAATAAGGCAATGGATCAGTAACAGGAACTAATGTGTATGTATCTATATATACACACATATGTATACGTACACACACTTTTTTTTTTTTTTTTTTTTTTTGAGGGCAGGGGCCCAATCTTTAGTTGATCATTTCAGTATACTTTAGTACATTTACATGTATATGTATGTATGTATGTGTATATATATATATATATATATATATATATATATATATATATATATATATACATATACACACACACACACACCTACTGTAGGTAGCTGATAGGCGGTGTTAATAAGTGGGAGTGGGGTATACCTGGAGACTAAAATTTTACCCCACAATGTGGTCAGCTTCATTAAAGGTTGTGTACAAGGCAACAAAAGCCATGGTGATCAAGAAGAGTAATAGAGAGATATACCCTTAAGGGCTGACTGGAACTATGGGAAAACTGTAGGACTTTTTGACTTCTAGCTTCAACAACATAACCTTGTAGGCAAATATGTCACAGACAATAAACAAAAGCTGAACACTGGAGAGAAAAGTGAGCAGGGTACTGGTGTGGAGCTTTAAGTCACACTAAAGTATCAGTACTACCACTACTACCCACAAGGCAGGGAGCAGATCACAGTAGGCAATGAGAACATTTGTGAAGTGCTCCAACAGTTTTAAGAAGGTCTTTAGGAGGAGTATTTTGTGCAATTGACAGAGTGCGCAAAAAAAGCTGGAGTTTTTGGCAAAAACACAGCTCATTATCCCCCCCACTCAGCAACATAAAAAAAAGATTACTTACAATCCACCAGAGGGCAAGGATGATCTAGTTATTAAAGAGACATGTAAAAAGAAGGGTCAAGTTGGATGGCCTTTCCATGAAATGTGTTTTCTGTATTAAAAGGGAATATGGCCTCTGTGGACAAAAGTTTTCAGCAACAGTCAGGTCACAAGATTACCTTTGGCATCCTCCTTTTTCCCTAGCTCTCTAAGGCAGGAAAGGGTGGCTTAAGGTGAGAAATTAAATCACTCCTATCCCTTCTTAATGTGGGTATTAAAGGTTATGCCATAGTTCTAGCAAACAGGCCTAAGGCTTGCTCTCCCTAGTTCGATTTTAGCAGACACAATGTGGGTTTTTACGCTCTAAAGTATGCTCAAAGTACAAAGGGGGATTTGTCAGTAGTAGCCTTTTAAACAGCTGTTGACAGCTTTTAAACAACTGGAAGGTGATGGTAGCTGTGGGGATGACTGTAAAGATTAAACACTATACCCTGGTGGCAACATTTCTCAAACAGTTATTTGATTTCCCACTATTAAAATGGACCACGCAAGGGTACCCCTTTCTCCATCTCTTTTTAGCTATCCAGCCACAAACATATAATGTTCAAATGGATGTTTGTGGCAAGGGTAGACATGTACAGTATGTGAAATCAGTTAATTTGTCAACTATTTTCCTGCTGATCAGGGTCCTGAAGAGGATATCCCAAAATAATATGATTCAATGGATTCTGCTGATTTACCAGGACAAAGTAAATGCATGGTAAACAGAAATGTAGCCTGTTAATTTCCCTGTAAAGGACTCTCAGTAGAAGGAATGCAAGTTTTTTTCTGCTTGATGCCAACAGCTGCCAAGATATCAAGCCGAATCAAAACCCTAGAAGGATGATCGAAATTAAGTTACTAATGGGAGAAGTTGTGTGCGTGCTCTATGCCAGGAAACATACAAGGCGCTCTCTTAGGTAGACTGTCAACAACCAAGATGGTCGTTACACCATTCCCAATTTAAATAAGGAAGTACATTAGCTAGATTCTGTGGCGTGGCGGGATAAAATGAATTACAGACAGTGAGATGGAGCAGGAACCTGGGATTGGACAATATCAGCATAGTACTCCTGGGGGAAGAGGTTGTTTCCACAAGGTTATATGCCACTTTACAGGCAAAGTAGTGTGGAGCAACAAGATTCAGCTACATCAGAAAAATTAGTTTTACGGTGCTAAACTAGTGATGGTCACATTCATTAGTACACTTGTGAGACTACATATATACATGAGTAAAGGAAAGGCAAAGCATGACTTTAAGATGTAGGTGCTCATATCAGCAACCTAGGGGCACGGTTACAGCCTAATAAGTGACCCCCCCCCCGCCACAACCTATGCCTTTACTGATCCAGTCCAACAGAGAAGGCCACACTGTGTTGTTCCCTGGCCTGGAGAAAATTAGGGTCCATCCTGAAACATGGATAATCCCATTCTGGAGAGGAATGAAGCATGACCCTCAGGTCATTGAGATAAGAAGGCTTCTTCCCAGCAGTATACAGATTTACAGGCACAAACAGGGGCAGAATCTCCACCATGGCTGTTTAGAAGACATCCCCCTCCAGCCAGCTCACAGTGTGTACAAATGTACCCACTGTACTGAAAATGAATGGGCTAAAGATTTACACAAAGGCTTTATAATCAAAAGATGGGGGGGGCGCATTACTTGCAGTGGGTCTCACTCTAGCATAATATAGATTAAAGTCACCCCACAAGTATATATGGAATAAAGGAAGATGTAGCAATCCTAAAGGGGTTCCTCTCACACTAAGAGGGCCTGGGGATGTTGGTTACCCTAATATTCTTTAGTATGCATCAGCTTTCATACTGCTATGGCAGGCAATGAGAATCCAGGGTCTTTGTGGGAAAGGCCAGAAATTGTGTTGGGGGGCACAGAACTGCAGATATTGCTTTTGGCATGGACATCTTCTAAAGTGAAATGCTACTGCAATGTTCCTTAAGAGTGAAAAAGTGTGCAAAGAGTTGAATACCTTTCATTTATTTGACTGACAGTCATGCTCCTTTACTAACACTGAGCATACAGATTTATCAGGCGTGGGAATATGTGGATACCATTACCCTTGGATATTTGGTGTAGATCAAGGAATGCCCAATACAGGCATATGTCAAGACATATCCAAGATCAAGTCTGGTCCTCCAAGTAACTACTACTAGAAGTATCTGCAGGTGAAATACAGCAGGTTAGGCTTGTTGCATCTAAAATTTGAACAAACCATTTATACTGGGTCACCTAAGCAGCAAGGCTAGGAAAGACAATTTAAGGCAGTCAAAATACCTCTCAACCTCTTAACACAAGAAATCTGGACAAAGCTAAAAGTAATCTGGGGGGGGGGGTAAAACCAAAATCAGGAACAAATTTTAAATATTGCTCTTATAAACTTAGAAAATTGATAGAATAGATTTCAAAGCAGCATGCATTTTATGAAGGATACACGTCTGAAACTCAAATGTCTGCCACTATTTAGTGACTTTAATCATCAATGATTTGGTAGAAAACCACACATTTTATGAGGAATTGACCAAAAATATGATGGAAAAAAATCGGGACAGTCTGCAAAAATATGTGCTGTTGACAGACATGCAGTCAAGGCCTCCCATGGGTACAACTTTCTGGGAAAGAGATTTTGGCTTAGCAGAGGACCTGGCATAGAAACATGGCTCACAACACTACAAGGCACAAAAGTTAATTTGCTTAAGCCTTATGTTTACCAACATGATTTTTTTGTTTATGTTATCAAGGTTATTTGACACCAAAAAAATCATGTGCTACAGACAAAAAGCCTGGCATGTGGGGAAGAGGTTGTTGTACAAGTTTTGAGCATGTGTTACAGGTACAAACCTTACTGGAATGACCACGCAAATGCCTACATGGGTCTTCCACCAGCATTTAAGAGTATCAATTTATTTATATGATTAAGACAAATAAGTACAACCCAAAGTAAATTTAAATGCAGTGTGTGTGGCTACTACAAAAGTGATCAGAACATTAAGAGTTAAAAAAATGAAAAAATATTACTCTTCTGTTTATCCCATCTCTATAAGTGATAGAAATGGAAACAGAAAAAATAGCACTTTGAGCTGTGACATACAGGAAAGGGACAACTGTGAGAAACATGAAGCATGGCCATGCTACCAGCAAAAGAGCATGCCACACATCATATGCTGACGACTGCACAGAAACATGCAAATTATTGTACCAACAGTTGTCGTTAACATGTTGACATCTAAATTATGAAATAAAATATGGCACTGAAATTCAGAAATGCGTACAATTAGTGCAATACGTCAGGGCAATTAGGTAATCTGAACAGTAATATATATATATATATATATATATATATATATATATATATATATACATATACATATACATATACATACACACACACACACACACACACACACACACACACATTTTTTTCTCTTTTAAAGGTGTACAGGTACTGCTCAAACTACGATGTTAGAAGTAGCATCAGCATTACCTAGAAAGTATGTGTTACTAGCTGCCTTCTAAACCAGTGTCCACAATGCTGTGCATTATCACATTGTGTAGCAGATATACCTGCTAGTAGCTAAATACCATCAACTGTACAACATGGACATTGCTAACATTACCCTGTGGACAGCGGCACCATGCATGAGTTAGCAGACATGTTGCAACCTAACATGGAATCAAGGGGAATATGTGGAATGCCTATTCCAGCAGGCACACAGGTTTGTGTAGCATTAAGCACTCTTGCTACTAGAAACTTTCAGCATACATCAGACATGTAAGAAGATTCACAGGCACTAGCCTCACCAATTCCTTGACAGAATGTTGCAGCATGTGGAGAAGCAGATCTGGTTTCAAAAGACAGCAGAGGAGAGATACCACTATGTAAGCAGTTTATAACACAGCCATTTTTTCTGACTTTGGGGGCCACTTGTTGCACCCACATTGCTATCATAGTCCCAAATATCCAGCATATCAACTAGAAGAGCTTCTGCACCATTAACTGCCAGGTGGTATGCAGGGTAAAAAGCGATATGACAATGTAAAGCGCCTATACAGGTATTTCTCCATGTACCTATATTATCATTTCATGCTGTGTAAAGTTCTGGCCAGGTCATCTAGATTGACGAGTACACACACAGTGTCACCTACAAGGAGTCATC